>NC_073745.1:258458989-259068573 GCF_029784135.1 Toxorhynchites rutilus septentrionalis
ATATAACCGAGCGTGTATATAATCGAGTCCGACCTGTACTGTATTCTATTAGTCAAATCATTTCATTTGATACCAATATTCAGGGGATTGCAAAAAATACATAGTCGACCATTTTGTGGCGGCGACCTTTTCGAATTTATGTTGTTAATAGTGTAGTGTATTCTCCAAATCAAGTCATTCAGCCATTTTTTGCGACGGCCAAATTGAATTTTTCAAGATCATGGAATACGCAGTTTTATAATGACAGTAGAATTAAAGGTATGTTCCAAATTTCAGATCAACCAGTGATCAGGAACGGGGTCAAATTTTAATTAATGTGGGACAACCCAACAAACATTCAAACATACATAGAAACAGGTCAAGCTGAATGAAACCATTCAAAAAATAATTAGTTGTTTGGGGACTGCAGCCATCTTGAAATTGGATTTTTTATTATCTGCTATGTTCTACCAGTCGAAAACTTTCTTTTGATACATTTTTGGACATTGTTTATAAATAACTGTGTTCTACTAGGCAAGCCTTTTCATTTGATACCCATATTGATGGAGTTCTGAGAAAATATGAAATCCGCCATTTTGTAGTGGACTCTTGGATTTGCATTTTTCATAAATAACTGTGTTCTACTAGTCAAGCCCTTTCATTTGATACCCATACTGATGGGGTTGTGAAAAAATATATATCACGCCATCTTGTGTTGGCGACCATTTTGGATTTGCAATTTTCATAAATAACTGCATTCTACTAGTTAAGCCCTTTCATTTAATACCCATATTGATGGAGTTCTGAGAAAATATGCAATCCGTCATTTGGTAGTGGCCGCTATCTTGGATTTGCATTTTTCAAGAATAACTGTGTTCTACTAGTCAAGCCCTTTCGTTTGATACCCATATTGATGGGGTTCTGAGAAAATATGTAATCCGCAATTTTGTAGTGGCCGCCATCTTGGATTTGCATTTTTCATAAATAACTGCATTCTGCTAATCAAGCCCTCAAGCCTTTTGATACTCATATTAGATATTCAATATAGAATTATTATACAAATTATTCAAAATTTCCGAAAATCAAAAATAAAATACTCCGGATAATCGAGTCTCCGGAGAATCGAGTTTTGGATAATCGAGTTTCGGATAATCGAGTCCGACCTGTATTTATTATAACTTATTGAATAACTTGGTATCCCCAAATAATTTTTTGGTGCACAACCTTAACACCTGCGTCAGTTCAGTGCATTGGTGCAATGTCAAAGGCACCAACTAGTGATGTCTAAATTTTTCATTTATTCGATTATCGATTAATCGTTGGGGCATTTTTCAATATTCGATTCATTCGAATAATTATCTTTCAATATTCGATTAATCGAGCGAATATTTATTTCTTGTAAAGATCACGTATCACGTTGTCTTTCTGATCACGTGGTCTATTGGGTTGTCGATGTTACATGGTTGGATAAAAAATGTTGGATAAAAAAAATTATATAGTCTAATTCTTAACCTAAAAATGCATTAACCTTGAGAAAGATTCCTTTTTTCATTAATCGCGATTACTGTGATAATTATTCGATGTATTCATATTTTGATTTTCAATTATTCGATACAAAATTACTCGATTATGATTTCAGATATTCGATTATTTGAATTAATCGAACGATTAACCGACGTCACTAGCACCAACGAAGTCTTTGTGATGACAGAAAACAAACAATGTCAACTGCTTGGAAAAAGGCTGAATATTTCCCTCAGCAGAGATTCATTACTAATACCCTAGCGCAAATGTTTCCCTCCCGCTATGTCCCCTCCTTGTCAACACGTTCGGATCGACATGTTCAACCGTAACAGAGCAATACGTTAAAACGCACGCACGTACACACAAAAATATCCATATATCGATGGCTTGAAGCAATTAAATATGCACATATTTATCTCCGTTTTGCGCTCTTCTCAACAGAAGCCCTTTTTGTTAATATTGCCGGTCTAGATCGCCTTAGCTGTCATCCTTTGTGGAGAGAGTTTTGCTACCGTCATGCAAAACCAAATCACTGACAAAATTCCAGAACATTTATTTTCTTGGTGAGCTGACGATAGCCTAGCTTGATGATTCCCCACACAATTGTGTAGCTCAGAACCTTAATGCAAATGGCGTCAGTTTGATGCAATTATTGCAATGCTAGAGCATCAGCGAGTCAGTAATTTGGTCGCGTCCACAGCTCAATCCGAAACTAAGAAATGTAAGACTTTCAACTTCCTTAGTTCGTCTCTAACCTTCGAAACGGCCCTTGGAAAACTTTACTTTTTTCCTCGTATTACTCCTCCACTCCTCACCGTTCAGCTCGCCCAGCAACGATGTTGTTCAGTCGGTGTCCTCACGAAGAATGAAAATTTGCCTCAGCGAGATCCACAGTTATACTCTAGGCAAATATTCCTCTTCGTTCTTCTTCTTTTTCTTTGTTCACGGAGATTTTAAAACTTACGATTACCAATACGTTGCTCGTTATTGACAGCTCTGTTCGGGAAAGCACACACATGCATAGAACAAATGTATGGGAAAATGGAAACGCTTATAGTTTTCATAAATTTTTACTATTTAAACACAATGTGATTGTAATGTATAGCATATCAAACAAATCTTAAGGAATGTCCGATTCGTTTGGTATGTAAATCGCCAAAATCCGTTCGCGGCAAAAATGGCAAAAATTAACGTTAACTTTATTTCATGAAAACGAGTCCTGTTTTCTGATTTGGCACCCTTAATGAAAGACGTAGTTCTACGTCAAAAATGACAGACAGAAAGAAAAGTGAAAAGCGAGAAAGAAAGAAAGTGATATAAAAATTGAGAAAAAAAAGTATGAAGGAAAGGATACAAAGAAGAAAGAAGAGAGAAAGAGAGAAAGGGAGAGAAAGAGAGAGAGAGAGAGAAAGAGAGAGAGAGAGAAAGAGAGAGAGAGAGAGAGAGAGAGAGCGGGAAAAGAAAAAAATGCGATAGATAAAAGGGAGATACAAGGAACTTTTAACCGATATTTTCTCTGATGATCATTTTTTGTTATTATAATGATTAGAGATAAAACGGATATCCGGTAACTATCCGGCCAGATACCGGATATTTAAAAAAAATCAATAATTTCTTATTAACACAAGATAAATCATATTTTTTTTCAAAATTAAATTAATATTAACTGATAACATTGGTTAATTAACACTTATACTTTTATTATGAATTATTTAACCGACCGATTACGCTTTGCTTCATACACCAGGCCCGCTAAAGAGAACAGTGTTTTTTTGTAAACACTTCTGTAAGGTGCTGAAATATAAACTCTAGCAAACCTTGCCAATTGGGGCTCTGCTTAGAATTTAATGACTACCAAACGTAAGGAAAGTAATTGCGATCCATTCGAAATGTTTTCGCACAACTGTCGATTTCGTTAACAATGGGATTTTTCATTTCGTTTTCATCTGCTACTTCGTTGGAACTGTCTCAAAAGATGTCCTGAGCTTCGCGTATCAGGTTTGATTCAGTTTCGTCTACTTGGTTCGTTTAATTTGATTTTTGTCGAAGTAAGTGTACCCTCTCTCAGATTATCAACCCTGAAGACAGTTCCAAGTTTTTCAATCTTGAATGAAAATAATTGATTGTTGTTTTTCGCTTATTTGAATTCGTAGTACTTACTCTAACTCGACTAGTATTAAATTATTTCAATATATCTACAAAAATTTCACCATATTAACAGAAATTCCTTGCCAGAAAAAAATGTGTTCAATATTTCTTGCAGAAAACTTGATAGTCTATAAGGGAATGTTCATTCTATACGGAAAATTTAATAGTAGTTCATTATTTTTATGTAAAGATACGTTTATTTCTCTCTAAATGTAATCACTCATTAGCTTTATGCAAACATGCAGCTTCTCCCAGTTTCGTCTTCGCAAATAAAGAGCCGAATATTCGGCCGCCGGATCAAAGTACTTATTCTTACTCGACCAGTATTAAAATTATATCAATATATCCACAAAGAAAAGTTACAGGAGGGTTGTGTCCGCGACACGACCGCATAGTTGACGTAGGATTCCGTTAGGCTATCAGTTGATTTTGGATATGTTTGAAGAATTACATCGTTGAACTCTTTGATAATGATTTGGTGGCCCTAAAAAGGGCTGTTTTGTTTCGTTGATGGGTATTGTTTGGGTATTGACCGCTCATTGATATGAAATTTCACGAAACAATCAACATTAAAGTTCCAAATTTAAATCGTATCTGCTAGAATTAATTGTATCACTCACATTATATTTGCAATGCCGATTTACCCCAGGCAGCTTGGTTTTGATGACTCTGTTAGGGAACACATTTCGGTAGAAACAAAAGTTCCCCCTACTCTCATGTATTTGCAATGCCGATTTCCTCCAGGAAGCTCAGTTTTGATGTCTCTATTAGGGAATACATTTCAGTAGGAACAAAAGCTCCCCATACATTCATGCATTTGCAATGCTGATTTTCCCCAGGCAGCTTGGTTTTGATGTCTCTGTTAGGGACCCGCCGCATGTGTCGTCAATTTCGACCAATCAGAAGTGGGTATTTCTGTTAGGATAGGGGTTGAGATTTTTCAATTGTTCGATAATTAGTTTCATGACATATATTATTTTCTTCAATTTGAAAAAATGTTATGGAGTGCCGAAATCGATTGACGCAAAAATTTCATCAATCCATCATGAAATGACTGAGCAATAAGCGTTTGAAATTGGACAATTTTCACGATGTACTCGATTTTCGATTTCAATTTGTACCTCAATATGTTCCCGAAAGACGTAATCCTACGTCAAAAACCTTATAGAAAAAAAAAAGTTCAAGATTCCTTGCACATAACTTGCTCTATTAAAGGATATTTATTCTAAAGCCTCAAAGCTTGTCGGATCCGGTATCCAATGTCCGACCAAACTACTATCTATGATGAAACATTAATTTTTCTCTGTTTTTGAAGCAATGAAAACGCAAAATGATCAAAATGTCAGCGTTGTGACACAATTCATTTGACGCTACTGAAAATTCGATAGAAAGCACCATTCCTAAGACACGAAGGGGGTTTTAGGACTACCGGTCGGGTTGTCACATCACAAAAGTATTGGACTGGAATCGAGCGAATTCAACTTTAAAATATTCTAAAACTGATGATTCTTGTAGGAAAATTTCTCAGTTTTACTCTGCCATCGTTTGCTTTTTGGGAATAGCGCGATTTATACATAAAAAAGAGACAAAACTTGTTTTTAGTGAGTCAATACGTTGTCACGTCACGTTGGAATTGGTCCGATGATGACGTTCTACAAGCATAGATTACATTAAAAGCGAATCGCTGAGAGAGCTAAAGATTATTCCAAAGATCCAGTTTGAAAAGTGTTTCGGGGATTTGATGAAACGCTGGCACAATTGCGCAATATCTGATGAAGTCTTTTGAAGTATTTTAAAGCAGGCCATATTAATGTGGACGAATACTTTCTTTCCAATAAGTGAAAATTACCGCTATTTTCTAAATACACCTCCACGTCGTTCATCACATTTCCACACACATTTAAACTATTTGAATCTATTCCTACAACATTCCCCTCGCAATCGAATTTAAGGGGAATAATTAAAAAAATACGCTCAAAAAATTTTAATAATTAACACCATTTCTACTGTGGCTCCATTGTTCGCACCAAATCCACTCCTTCAACAACACCGTAGGATGAAAAAGAACTTTGGGTCAAAGGGTTAGACTGGTAGCGCTCGCCAAACCATTGCTGGAAAAGACACATTCACATTGCGAAAGAAGGAGGAGAAAAACGTGAACCAGACCCGAGCTTCCACTTTAAATGCAAATAGGATTCGGAACAGCTGAGCCTTTTTGCTGTCGTCCAGTGGTTGAGTTCATGCTTTGGCAGGCTTTTATTCTTGCTCTCCGGTCTGTAGCACGATTCTTACTTATCCTGCCGGGCTCGAGACAGCAAAAGGTTTGTGCAACGTGTAGGGAATTGGGGCTGAATCAAACGGCAGAAAAAAGGCGCACACAGCACATGGTTACGGTTGTTAATCTGGACCACGAAATCTGGTCGTGATTCCGGCTTTCCAGTCCTGAATTATCACACATAGCAAGTGTAGTTACAAGCTGATAAAAAGGCCATTTGGCGGACATTCGCACTGTTTAAAGTACTTGGCACGAAGTTGCCACATTAGCGATTTGCAACATTATCCCACGAGTCATATCGAAATGAGCATTGACTCCAATTGAATGAATAAATGTTATGTCAGGTACATTTGAAACATATGGTTGAATTTTTATTAGCTCATATCGTTTGGTCTACTTGTAATTTGTATAGACCGCTCAAAGTTCGCGATCGTCGTTTTTCTTCACGGATACAAGAGAAAGGAGCGGAAAATGCTAATTTCGTCGCAAGGTTGTAGTTCAAATTTATCTCAAAAAATGTCAATAAAACACGCTTACGTAATCGCTTCGTACAAAACTCTATTCCAAAGCAGTGGGAACTAACAAATTTTTTGTTTCAGCATAATCACCACCGTTTTTTTTTTCTTTTATCTCTTCATGAGATAGCTGGAGCCTCGCCCGAAATAAAGTTAGCCAAATTACATCGTCCCTCGGATGTCCAAATCTGACCCAGCTCTGATCCACATAATAAATCACTCTCTGCCTCGCGCTGAATGCTCCCAATCTGTTGATCCACCCTTACATACACAGCTGAACAACTCCTAACCATCAAGTCACCGCCGCCGCCGAGAACACCATTCACCAAATTTGTGTTCCCCCCAAAATGAGTATGCAGCTGTTGCCAGCGGGTATTTATAATTCGACTCGAAAGTCGTTATCTTTGGCATCATGTCGTTGCGGCCGTTGAGAGTTGATCTGCTGCATTTATTATGCTTTTCGGTGCAGCCTTTGAGCCACCTCCTTCGCCCAACTCCAACTCCCCGATAGTTCTCCCACAGTGCGATTGTCATTGGTGAAATGTCAGCTCATTAATGGTGTCAAAGCTGATGAAAAAATAAATCCTTCAGCAATGTGAAAACCTTTGAGGAATAAGAAAAAATCAAAATTAATATGCATAATGGAGCGTTGGTACCGGACATAACAACTATAAAATTGCACCTCGAATGACAACCTGCAACATTGAAACGTATAATAATGGATTTATCTTTTCCAATAAATTAATTTCTTTTTGTAATATTTTTCAGCAATCTTTGCGAAATTGCGGAATTGGAGTAGATTTTCCGTCTAAGGTTTGTTCAAAAACAGGATGTGGGTTATATCTATGTTATAACCGCAAGGGTGACGTAGGACTATCGTTGATTTAGAGATCATTTGTTTGAAGTTGAATCAAAATCCATTCTGAATGAATGAATAAATGAATATTTGGGGGACTTCGAAAACGAGAGCGTTACATTAGAGGCACAAGGTTTTATGCATCCAATATAGGATACGAAAAACCTTGTTCTGAAGAATAATCTTCAGAAACTTTCCTGCTAACTGCACTTGATTGACAAATCACAAAACCAAATGTATTATATGGATATTTTATGGATAGAAAACATTAAAATAAACTCTTTCACTTGAATGTAATTTTCAATTCCAAGGGGAACTGGCAGATTATTTTCCAGCAACGATTAGATATTTCCACATTTTCCTCGATACTGGAAGCCCACCAGTGGTTAATACTAATTCGATAACCACCTGTTAATAGCACTTGATTGAAAAATATTTGGTCACAGTGTTACATGGATAGAAAACATTAAAATAAACTCTTTCACATGAATTATTTTTAAATTCCCAGAGGAACTGGCAAATTATTTTCCAGCAATGATTAGATCTTTCCGGAACTTTCTCGATGCTGAATGGCATCCAAACGGAAAGAATTCTGCGGGTGTATGTGTCGATCCTTCGCCGTCCACCTCCTCCAGCACGTTAGGCAACGATGTTGCCTTGTCGATGTCCTCACGAAAAATGAATGCGTATCACCACCAGAATATCGCTTAAGTATGATTTTTGTGTGTGATTGAATCGAGAGAAGGTGTGGTTTACGATGGCAATTTGGAAGGCAAACTAGAGGGGAATGAACTCTCTGAGCTCGAAACTTTCGGCGGCTGAGCAATAAACGATTGCGTGCGCATACAATATTGGATACGGAAATATCCTACTGATGGGGAAGAATAATCTTCAGAAGCTTTCCTGCTAATTACACTTGGTTGAAAAATTACAAAATCAAATGAATTTGATCGCTGTGTATTTTTAAATTCCCAGAGAAACTGGCAGATTATTTTCCAGAAATGATTAGATCTTTCCGGAACTTTCTCGATGCTGAATGGCATCCAAACGGAAAGAATTCCGCGAGTGTATGTGTGTGTGTAGCGATGTCTTCCCGGGGAACCGTTTGTGGCATCACTCTCCTCCTGATGGATTCCCTTCTGGCCTAAGGTGCACAAACAGGCTCTTGGTGACACCGTTCATGATAAACGAAGAGCTTCACCACAACAGCGACAACATGCTCCAATCGCTGTTCAATCAGAACTGAGCGGATTTCCGAGCGGCGCTCGCTTATATACCGATTGGTGATTTCAATAGCCTGTTTCGAGAACAATTTTAAGGCTATTGAAACAAGTTTTTGGATCAAAAAGTAGCAAGTATATATCGCGTAGACATTTTATCTTTCGAATGAAGTGTTTATCATACCATTTCGTTCAGGAGCTATTAACGCTCAAAATCTCGGTCTCCGGCGTAACGCTTTCGGTTTCGAAACTTTGATTTTACACCCCGGTATAGAAATGAAAGACGTAGTCCTACGTCAAAATCGATCGGTCGTAGTTGGGGGACGTTTGGAGGGTTGATGGTCTTTGGTACAATGTTTATCTTCAGCCGGTCCATCTCTTCCAGTGATCTCTTGACATAATGAGCAGCGATCAGGTTCGAACAAAAGACCATATTAGGGGGTCTTCGTAGCCACTTGGTTACGCGTTCGCTTACTAAGCGATCGATCGTGAGTTCAAACTCAGGGCCCTCAATTGACCATCTTTGTGTTGTTATAGAATAATTACGTCCACGCAACCATCATATCAGCTATGGAGATCGATCCACGGTGGAACAAAGATCGATTCATCCATACAACTGCTCTGCTCTGCAAGAAACATCGGGCTGCTGTTCTATAAATAACCCAACAATGATCAATATCAACTGTCTCCGCTGTCCGGTCTGCTGAACAATGGAAGAACAGATAGAATACCCTTACGCCGAAATGGCTACTAGAGTGTAATTTACCATAATGTAATGGAACAGAAAACCTAACGCCTAAATGGCTACTACTTCTACTGTGTAATTTACAATTTATAGAAACATAAACATATGTACATGTACACGATAAAAACCCGGCTCTGTTACAGATAAAATGCTAATGAGCCTGAAAAATAAATAAATGGGATAAAAAAAAAAGACCATATTGCGTGACACTTCTTGACAAAGGCGGCAAATACCGGCAGGTACCTCTTACTGTATATCTCCCCGTTTACCGCAAGCAACGAAGAAAAGAACAGTGGCTTGGTCATTTCCTTCTCGCTGATCGTCAGACACAGAAGAACCACCTTTGGAAATTTTGCGTCTTTTATGTCCTTGAGTACGAAAGTGACCCCGTTGGTTCCGTATCACTCCAGGACATCCTTTGAATGGTGGTACGAGGCTAGATCCGGCCAGAAGATCGTAGGGACCTTGTGTTGCTTCAACAGAGGATGCAGACGCTTCTGCAGACACTCACGAACGGCACACTTTGTTCGACACAGGAACAGATCGCTTTCCAAATCATGTGGAATATCATCTGCTCAACTTCGTACAATACACAGTGCCATTAACGCACTCGAATCGGGAACAATAATAAAGGTTTCCTTTGTGATCTGTTCTCCACATCAACCTTTGAACCTCTTTCGCAACTATGGCTAGAAGATGTGAAGCTAATCCGTGTTTTACGGCATCTGCTCGCAGCAGTAAAATCGCATGCTGGAAATGCGATAAATCGTTCCACGCGAAGTGTGCTGGTGTCTCGGGGAATCAAATCAAAATGATCCGTGACTGCTCTGGTGCTGTATGGCTGTGTCCGTCTTGCCATAACACCAAGGACTGTGCAGATCAACTAGCCTCAGCATTTGAACTTATTTCCGAACGCCTTTCTTCTATCGTTCGACTTATCAACGCCCAGATCGATGTGACTCGCTCGTTGTGCCGCGCTTATGGGCAAAACATTCCTCGTTCAAGTTGCTGCAACCACGCTCCCAGAATTGGTGCTTCGAATGATGCACGCACATTTGAAGAAGAAATAAACGATATGCAACTTGAGTTTAGCAAAGTTTTCAACTCCTTCGTCGACGATACAAATAATCTTGTCCAGACGAACAACAATAAAAAAAGGAACCGTACTAGCAGTTTCTCCTCTTCACGCGTGACATCTGGTAGAATCGAGAAAAAAACAAGAGTCGATGCGTCTGTGGATACATCCGATTTAATCAACCTGACTCAACTTGTTCCGATTACTCGGTCTGGCAATTCAGACTCACTGTGTCATCCTTCAACATCTTACGCTGCTGATAACAATCAGACGAGTCAAAATAATGCTATGAATCCTGAAATTGCATCGCCTCAATTACAAAGAACATCGCCACCTACACCTTCAGCTAGCGGTTCTACAGTTCGCTACACCACTAGCAATCTCAGAAGCTATCCACCTGTGCCAGTTACATCATCTTTTCTCACAGGTAATGTTCATACAAGTATATGTCCGGCCGAAGCCGGTTATGTTACTACACCACTGATTAGTGATTCACAACTGCAGACATCAACAACATCAGCAGCTCGCCCCACACCTTCACGGCAAAGAAATTTCAATAGAGGACCTGTGTTCGACCATCATCCTGACATTATAAGCGCAGAAACAACATTTCCACTCAGTCAACGACTGCTTGCTCAGCTATTCCATCATCAATCGCAACATCGATGGATCGTCATACTGTAACAGAATTGGCAAGTACTGCGATGCCGATAGTTAGTACAGTAAACTCACAAAAAGATAGGACTTACTTCGTTCGCAACGCTTTTTCGCCATCCATTCCAATGCTGTGCATCGCTCCTCCAGCAAAACCAGCTAAATGGTTTTACGTAACACGTTTCCTGCCTAACGAAGAATCCGAGAACATCGTACGATACATTTCTGGAAAATGCAATTGCGATTCCTCCCTCATCAAGTGCCATAAATTAATGCGCCAGAACCAGGATAATAGACCAATATCTTTTGTATCATTCAAATTGAATGTACATGAGTCATTGGAAGGCCCGGTTAATTCAAAAAACTTCTGGCCGAACGGTGTTTCGATATCTCCTTTTTTAGATCGACCACCAGTGCGAACTCGCCGCAACTTCACCACTCCCCAATTGCAACAACAACCCTACGAATCTCAAAGATATCCGAACAACACTCCAATTCAAATGCAACCTCCTGTCATACAAGAGTCATTACAAATAAGCAGCCTCTATCAAAGAGCTTCGCCGAGACGAGTGTGAACCTCGTTCGTGTAAATAAGCCACTACTAGTGTATTACCAAAATGTTGGTGGGATGAACACACGAATCATCGAGTATCATCTTGCATGCTCAGACACATCTTATGATGCTTATGCTTTCACTGAAACCTGGCTCAACGAAAACACTATATCGCAGCAAATTTTTGGACCAACCTATGATGTATACCGACGTGACAGGTCGTTAACGAATAGCAACAAACGCACAGGTGGTGGTGTGCTTCTTGCCATTCGTTCGGATTTAAAATCTCGTGTATTACAACCTCCAAATTATTCAAATTTAGAGCAGATATGGGTTGAAGTATCATCCGCAAATCAAACTACTTTCATCTGTGTCGTTTACTTCCCACCGAATCTGATCAACGATCCTGAAATTATCAACCGTCATATAACTTCACTCACCTGGATTACATCCCGCATGAAACTGACTGATAACATTATCATACTTGGAGATTTTAATCTGCCAGGTATTGCTTGGTCTAAAGGAACACAAGCTGATTTATTTCCTGATTTATCTCGTTCCACAATTAGCGTGACAGCTACGAAATTGCTTGATGAGTATTCTACTGCAGGGTAATGTCAAATTAATGATATTTCCAACGATAATAACCGATTTCTTGATCTGTGCTTCGTAAGTAATGAATTGTTATCCAAAATAATTGTTGCTAGAGCTCCCGCCGCACTTGTAAAAACGTGTCGGCATCATCCTCCACTTCTCGTGTCGTTCATCAAGTCCAATACAACCAATTTCACGAATACTGCAGAATCATTTTATTATAGTTATCAGTACGCCGACTTCACATCGATGAACCATTTCCTCAACGCTTTGAACTGGGATGAACTGTTGATTCAACAGGATGTTGATGCAACTGCTGCGAATCTTTCTCATGTACTTTTATATGCTATAGACCAATTTGTTCCGAAGAAACGAAAGAAAGTTCCTGTCCACCCACCATGGTCCAATTCCAGCCTACGACGCCTGAAGACTATTAAGAAAGCTGTATTAAGAAGGTTCTCGAGATACCGCAATGATTTGTGGAAATCTCGCTATGTTACCGCAAGTAAAAACTATAGAATCTTGAATAAGAGGCTCTTCGGCGAACACCAAAGTCGAGTACAACGTAAACTGAAGCTTAATCCAAAATGCTTCTGGAAACACATAAATCTACAGAGAAACGAGTCAGGGTTGCCATCTGTTATGACTTATGAACAGGAAGAAGCCTCTACGATTCCTAGCATTAGTGATTTATTCCGTCGGCAATTTAGCCGTGTTTTTGTTGATAATTCAATCAGCGACATTCTCATCCAAAGGGCAGTTGAAAACACGCCAGTTTTACCTGAAATTGGTCCTCATCCAATCATTGATGCAATGACTGTTCTCAACGTTTGCTCAAAACTGAAAGCATCATCAAACTGTGGGCCTGATGGAATTCCATCCATAATCTTGAAACGCTGCTCTGCTAGTCTTTCTCTGCCATTATCAACTTTATTCAACACCTCTATTCAATCCGGAATTTTTCCCAAAGCTTGGAAACAAACATTTGTATTCCCTGTATATAAAAAAGGCTGCAAGAGAAATGTGAAAAATTGTCGTGGAATTGCTTGCTTATGTGCTATGTCCAAGCTGTTTGAGGCAATTTTACTCGATTTCATGCACCATGCATGTAAAAATTACATAGCGGAGGAGCAACATGGATTCGTACCTAAACGTTCCACGTCCACGAATTTGTTGCTTTACACATCATTCATTTCAAAAACGCTAGTATCCAGATCCCAAGTCGACGCTATATACACGGACTTCTCAGCTGCTTTTGACAAGATCAATCACCAAATTACAATTGCTAAGCTGCATCGCATCGGGTTCAATGGACCACTACTGCATTGGTTGGAATCATATTTGACTGGTCGAACAATGAGCGCTAAAATAGGTGACTTCATATCCTCCCCTTTCGACGTAACATCAGGCGTTCCACAAGGAAGTCATCTAGGACCATTGATTTTCGTACTATATTTGAACGATGTCAATTCTGTTCTCAAATGTATGAAGCTTTCATATGCTGATGACTTCAAACTCTTCGTGCGTGTAAATAACCGTGATGATGCGACTTTTCTACAGCGACAGTTAGAAATCTTTGCCAGCTGGTGTGAAGCAAATTGTATGTCGCTGAACTCATCAAAATGCTCTGTCATCTCTTTTTCTCGCAAACACACAACGATACAGTACGATTATGAGCTTTTCGGATCGATACTCAACAGAGTCACATGTATAAAAGACCTGGGAATTATTTTAGATTCGAAGATCACGTTCAGCGAACATATCGCATACGCAGTCTCAAAGGCTTCCAAGGCTCTTCGATTCATTTTCCGCACTACTAAACACTTTACGGACATACAATGCCTTAAGGTTTTATATTGCTCTCTGGTTCGCTCGATTTTGGAGTACGCTTCGGTCGTCTGGGCTCCATATTACCACAATAACATACAAAGAGTGGAGTCTGTGCAGCGTAAATTTGTCCGTTATGCACTGCGTCGTCTCCATTGGAATGACCCTCAAAACCTTCCAAGATATGAAGATCGTTGTAAGCTCCTGGGTTTGGATCAGTTATGCGTGCGACGTAACACAGCTAGAGTTGTTTTCGTTTACGATCTCATCCAAGCCAACATCGACTGTTCTGGATTGTTAAGTTGCATTAATTTCAACGTCAGAAGGAGAAATCTGCGTAACCACGAATTTCTCCGCCTTCCAACTGCACGAACTAATTACTCTCACCATGAGCCTGTTGCTAGCATGGCTCGAACATTCAATCGCCATTTTGAAAACATCGATTTTCATATATCAAGGAACAGAATAAAAAATCGTCTTAGACAAGCTCAAACGTTATTAGGTTAAGACAATTAGTTAAGTAGTTAGTATCATTAGGGTTCAATGTCAACCTGTTGATAAATAGTTAAATAAATAAATAAATAAATAAATAAATAAATGTATTACTTGGCAAACTTTGGAAGTTTCTGCTTACTTTCTTCCTCCGGAACTTCAAACTTGTGCTGGACGGTGAAGAACAGTAGCCCTGAAAGCCGCCGGAAGTTCGCCTCGGTGTAAGTCTCATCAGTGTACAGTTTCCGGGACCGTGACTTTCCAACCGTATTCTGCCGTTCGTCACGATTTTGAGCCTTCTGCACTTTGTACGTATGTAGTCTAGGGTGCCAATGAATGTATGGGAAAAAATCGACCCTTTTACCGTTTACAAAACGTTCACCACCTCGAAAAAACACCCTATGCCAAATATCAGTTCAATCGGACTTAAGGGAAAGTGGCGCAAAGCGGTCAAAGTTTGAGTTTTTTGAAAATCGAAAAATCCTCCCCCCTTGGGTTGCAATTTTAAGACATTTGGCATCAAAATTTTTTTTTCGAAAACTCCGATTTCCATTACCCCTTGGATGATTTTCTATTTTTAAAAAAATCAAACTTTGACCGCTTTGCGCCACTCTCCCTTAAGTCCGATTGAGCTAATATTTGGCATAGGGATTTTTTTCGAGGTGGTGAACATTTTTTATGAGGTACCTTTTTGAAATTATTTATTTACATTTGGTCGGCCGCCAGCGCTTCGAGGGCTATATGGGTTTTTGAAATTGGAGATGACCATTTTCATCTGTACCCTAATGCAGTCCCTCCCGGTTCTTGGCTCTCTGAACGAAATACTTGGACAGATTCAACTTTTTGGCCACATCCGTGACCATTGGGATTCCACTTAAACGCTTTCATGACACGCTTGTGATCATGATCACTAACAGAACATCCATTCTGAACGCATTTCTCCTCCCGTTCGATGGTCAGTGTTTTGTAGTAGCGTTTAATCACACGACTCACCGTTGACTGCACGATTCCGAGTTGTTTTCCGATGTCCCGATGTGAGAGTTGAGGATTTTCCAGATGCTTGCGCAGAATCAATTTGCGACGTTGTTTTTCGGGTGACGCCATTTTTTTTAATTTTCGAAAAACTGACAGTGATAAAAATACAGTGTGAACAATACACTCTAAACTACTGCTACCTAAATTTCCAAGAGAAAATACCCAATGAGTAACTATCTACAGCGTTTTTCTCGTGATGTAATTTGATGTGGGACATCCTTTACTAAGAGCTTCTGTCAACAACATCATTCCATCTAATCTTTTTATTGTCCTACAAAAGATAATTAAATAGGGAAAATTTTCCATAAAACATAGCTTTTTGACCATGTTAGAAAAATATTTCGACGCCCTGTTGGGCGATATTCTTGGAGTTGGCCGGAACTTGCGCCATTTATTCATTTATTTATTGTATCAATAAATCATGTAACTTGAGACATTCGCCTCTTTTAATGTTACAATTTGTTCTACGATAACAAATATGTGAAAACTTTCTCAAAAAAAAAAGACGTATTCGTTTCTCAAATTGCAATAAGCTAACTAATGCTGTTTAGATGAAGAAGTAAATCCTGCTTGAAATTTTGCTTAGATGAACATTTTTTGACATTATTTGGTAACTGATTCCGAAAAACTATGCCCCTAGAGAACAGCGATTGATTATAATAGTACGATGAATGATGTGAACTTAGAAAGTGATTTAATGTTGTATTACGAAAAGGAATCAATTTAGAAAAAAAGATAATTGGGCACTTTTGTTGTTATTAAACGAAACAAAATAGACCAAATTCTGAAGGTGGCAGGAAGCCACGTGTAAAAATGGGGTAATAGTGTTTGTGAGAGAAGAGCAAAGCACACGTAAATAGACCAATTAACTTATAACGACTGTGTGACGCTTCATTGACACGAGTCTTCGAATACATTTAAAAAAAAACTATTCAATACTAAAGTAAAATGTATGAACGATATGTTCCGATGAACAATTGTAAATATAAATATACATAGAAGGTGCATTTGCATATGAACTAAAATTCTGATTATACGCGAGCGTAACATGAGCAAATTTATAACACATGCGAATTGGGGCTCTTTTGGTATTAACAAGTTCTTCCGCATAGTAACTCGATGTTGATAATTCCTTAATATTTTCCTTCGTTGATCGGATTGTTTTCACATATTTACGTTGGAGAGCCCTAACCCTTCTCATCGTTGGCCGAGGCATTTTGATTGAATGTAATACTTTTCCGTTTACTGTTTTTGAAAGCATAGGCAGCCGTGGCAGTGTTCCGAGCTCTGCAATACAATTTGCTTAACCAATGTTAAAGTTGCTAAAACTTACATTATAGACACATTAAACGTAAAAATAATAATTGTATTGATATCAACACAATTTTAATCTATTTTTTCATGACATAAAACGCTATGACTCAGGAATAATATTTTATTGAGTGGTTTTTATAGCTGTTTCGACGATGTTGTCTGGCATCAGTGTCGAAAAAATAACGATGCTTTTACCAATACAAACAAAACCATTGTTGAAGATTGAACAATGAAAATTTATCTTTCAGAGCACTTGCTGGAGTTTTTCGACGTTTTTCACTATACAGTGCGACAGCAGATGAAAATTTAATATCTTGTGAGTAATCGATTAGAGTTTGGTTGATTTAACTTGATGGGAAGTGTGTGCAAACGATCATTTTCTTCACACTGTTTCGCAAAATTATTGATTTTCGGGCGAGGGGTGAGGGAGGTAGATGAAAGAAATGGGCGCCATTGTGGCAGCCATTTGTGGCTAGCTTCCTCTTTCACCTTAAGGGAAGACAATACTTCATTGTAGAACACTGCTTGAGTTCTATCACAAAGATACGACTCAATCAAGTATGTGGCACACTTGTAAATCCGTCGGTAAAATACCACGAGTCCTCGAGTCCAGAGTCTCGTACGCATAGCAATTTGTACTATTGGTACAATTCCTATTGAAGTGTTCTTCTAATTTACTCAAAACATTGATCTATTGACTATGTGACTATGTGAAAATATGCAACGTTCATAGGTACATTTTGGCGTTTTTCTCAAAATGATACAAAAAACCTAAATGTTTTTTGACATAGGACTACGTCTTTGATTTCTATGTTGTAATATATATTATTAGACAGGAAATTTATCCAGATTTTTTTTTGTTTGAAACATGAACAGTGAATATAGTAAAAAAAAAGTAAACAATTTGACGATTTAATTGGGTATGTTTTCTTTCGATTGCACTATCCACTCGCTTTCTCCCCAACGCAACAAGCAATCTTTTTGCCTAAATTCGGGCGTTAGCTCATAATGTGAGTTGATGCGTAAAACGAATTATTCTCCATATACCGAAAATAGGCACGATCTCACTACTAGTAATTTGTGTAATTGTGGTCCAGGATGTCATAATATCGAATATGTTGTTTGGTTATGTGAAAATGCAATAAATGAATTTAAATGGCTGCTGATTTAGAAGATCGAAAGGGAATACCCACGTAAATCAGATTATGATAGCTTGAGTAGTCGCGATCTTACAGGGCTATAAAGTTATTACAAACAATGTTCCGGACAACGTGGTAACGAAGAAGATAATACTATTTTTATCTATAATATATTTTTGTAGTCGAAGATTGATTTGAATCAGGCTTATATTTATGTGGGTCTTAACTATTTAGACCTGTGTTTAAAAATGATACATGATGACTCTTTGTCTTCTTCTGCATGATTGAATAAACAGAAGAAAAGGGTAGTAATGACTTTAATGGTATTTTTGTGTACATTTTTGAACAGAAAGCGGTACCGAATTGTACCACGTTATGTCATCTAACCTGTTTAAATGATACAATTACATACAGGAAACGGTTTTTCCAGGGCATCCATTTGATGTACAAAAAGAGGAAAAATACAGATTTTGAACAATGAAAAACTCAATTTAAATGCAATTACTACACACAATCACAGTCCTATGTCAAGATCCCGTCCGTGCCCCTAGGCTCAGACCCATCAACTTTTTTGTCATAGTAACAAATTAAACTTGTACAGAATTCATTGGAGCTTTCAAAACTGCTTTCCGATTGGCCGTTCGATCGTCGAAGACGAAGCGGTAATTTTTCATTCTAACAAAACGTCTCTATATTTGGAAGGAAAGATCTTGGAATCAAATGACAGCTGGTTTTTAAGTTGGATCTGCTATTAACTCATTTAGTAAAATGTTGTTAGACTTTTCGAAGAATCGCGTCTTGAGATAGGAAACCAGAACCGAATGATTAACAATAGATAAACGATGATATGAACGTCGTTGAATTCCGTTCGCCCACGGATATGTGTTTTTGCGCGATTATCTCGTCAACAACTCAAATTCGTTGTTAAATTTTAGGTTTTACACCAAATCACATCCCTCCAAGTATTATTCCCCGGTTGCCATACAAGCGAAAGCAAAAAATTACACAGTCTGTGGTCTGGTAGAACAGCTCAATTTTGTAATTGCGTGATCTGGTAATGGGAGTTGGTCGCCGATACGGACTCGACTCATTTTGAGCAAAGGCGTTTTTTGGACGCCAAACCAATTCAATGTCAGTCACGATGCGTAAACAATTGATTATAGTCTCCGAGTTCATAGCTTGCAGCGGAAGCCCGGCACCCTTTTTCGTTTGTTGGTCTGTCAGATGATTGTGGTGTCGATTTCGCTGTGATATGGCGGCTAATGATACGCTGCCTTTGGGTTCGACTTACTAATCAAAAAACTTCCTTCTTAGCGAACATCGTGAACATCGGTCGTGTCCGCAAGCGCAAGCAATTAATCGATCAATTAGCACGATTCGGAGAACCGTAGGTACTTACAACGCCAAACCCCAGGAAATTAACTCCCAGAATCAGATCAAACGAGGCGCTGATTAAGTTGAACCGGAACAAGTAAGTTGCAGGCTAATATAATCTAGGTGAAGGTTGAAAAACCAATCGAGACTCACATCCTGGATAAATAATTGAAATCATAAAAACAAACACCCCGTAAATCTTTTCACTTTGACTTGAACCTAAATTGTTTCAGTAATGACACTGACTAAACTGCGAACAATTGATCCGATTCTCAGAATAATGCTGTGATTATGGTCTGAGTCTGAGTCTGAGCTGATTGCTGGTTTTTATGCGATAGCTATTGGAACGGCAGTGATTACTTTCGTGCCAATCGCAAAGTGCCACCTTCGCAATCCAACCGGCCCAAGGTCTACATGGCTCGAAAATCTTTGTGGTTCAGATATTGCACGGAATTTGACTTTCCGCGGGGTTCGAACGCGACCGAACGCTGGAGTCATTTTAATGACCGTTGTTTCCTTTTGTTTTTGTTTGTTATTTGCTCTCCCCTTAAGTTCAAAATCAATCTCCGCGCGGACCGCGGTGTAATGTCACGCCCAAAATCGGTTTGTATCGTGACGAGCGCGAAAGATAGGAGTATACCGAGAGACACGTGCACCACTTCATCAGATAATAACCACTGCTCGTGAGGTTTGTTACACGGTGAGCGTTTATATCCTGGAAATTATTGTGGTTTCATTTGAGCCAACATAATTACTCTCTGTGCCACGAAAGGAATGGACACTGTTCCATGCAATGAGTGCACTCGTGAGCCTAAGGTGATTACATTGGTTCATGCTCCAGTTGGTAAAATGGGCGAAGCCATGCGCTGGATCAGTCTGGATGCAAATAATGCGAAATTGTTCATATTCCAATAATTTCAAGGTTCGAAAATAAAATGCAAAAAGAAACAAACATTTAGTTGGAAAATTTATTCTTGTGGAGGCAATAACAACACTGTTGATGATCATTATGTCAGAATTTTGTTAGCCACTTAATGCATTTTCTTTCAGCAATCCTAGGATTGTATTTGTTTCCCTCCACACTTGCGAAAAGTTTACTAAACATGGATTAAATTCGATTCACTTATAATCAGGACGCACTGTTGACTCTACTATTGCGTGATCTGAATGTTTTTGGAGTGTTTTTAATGATCCTGGGATGTTTTTCCAGCATAATGTTTGGGAGGTTATCTTTTTCACGAGAAGACAACTTTCGAGGTTCTCATATCATGTGCATTAGTTGTTCTCTTTTAGAAGTGAATATGTTGTAACGCTTAAAAAAATATGTAACGTTTAAAAAAGTTGTAGTAGGTGAATGCCGAAAAAACAAATTATTAAATTCAAAAAGGTTTGAATTTCTTCTCCATTTGTTGTCAGCTGTCAGTTGCAACAAGTTGGCAAAATCAATGGAATGAGGATGTTCTTGGAAGATGGCTATGCTCTATTATCGCTGGAGCTTCGACGGAAGCTTGGTTCGAAGGGTTAAGGCCGTTTTAAATTATCCAGCACGTAGCGTAAATGGCACGTACCAACACCGGTAGACAAATACATGATCTATTCATATCATCAGGCATAGCAACTTCTCTGTACGGACCGGCAGCGCAGACGGAGCGGAGAAATGCTACTGGTGATTGAACCGATGTCGTACCGAAGAGCGACGAACGCACCCACACCACGAACTTCGACGTTGGGTTTGTATGAATGGTGCTACTCGCCCATGTAGTTCGTGCCCGGCACCGGCAAAATATTCTTTTCGAGAATTCCTTCATGCATTTGTCTGAAGCGCGCTGTGTATGCCCGGAGCCCTTCCGCTATTTATACGCATACACATTTGAAACACACGCAATAATATTTGTCTTGCATGAAACGTGCCGTGCCGGTTACGCTACGTGCCTGATAATATAATATTACCTTTAGACGTTGATAGATGTCCAATTATTCCGCGCAAAATGCACATCTCTTCAACGTAAGCCTTGTAGTGAATCTTGCTATAAAAGAATCAAACTGGTTGCCTATATAGAGGTTCGAGGGGTACAATCACGCATGCCAGTTCGTCAGGTCCGGAGAAGTTTATGCGATCCAGTAGAACATCGCATTTTCACAAGAACCATATCGAATTCTCTTCATTTTTTCCTAATGATGCAATACTTTGTTGTGAAAAATATCACAATAAAAAAAATTATAAACCAAATTTCCTCGCAAAGTATTGCTAGGTTAAGAAATGTTCATTAACTTTAGGATCAATTAAACTGAAATGAGATTAAATAAGACTTTTGGATTCGATTCTCAACTCTTTTCGCCAGAGAAAGTTTTGCCGAATTACTCTGGTACATTTTTGAACTTGTCACTCAAAATACATTCGATGTTTTTTGTTTTAGACATATTTGACAAGCTATCACTTCATACGAGAATAACTTCAGTGGTAATGTGGCGACAAATGAGTTCAAGACGTTCATCGCCCCGTCGTCCATATATGTTTTTTTTTGTCTTCGCTTATTTTACGTCGGTATATTCAAATCTAGTCAAAGTTTTAGCTCAATCGAACCTCTTTTACTAGTGTCGCAAGACGTTTGAAACATGAAATCGTCATGAAAATCATGCAATAAAAAAATTTAATGGTACGATGAAAATTTATTGTTAATCACTTATTCCTCTGATTACTTTCTTTCATTCTCCTTCTCCTTCTCCTTCTCCTTCTCCTTCTCCTTCTCCTTCTCCTTCTCCTTCTCCTTCTCCTTCTCCTTCTCCTTCTCCTTCTCCTTCTCCTTCTCCTTCTCCTTCTCCTTCTCCTTCTCCTTCTCCTTCTCCTTCTCCTTCTCCTTCTCCTTCTCCTTCTCCTTCTCCTTCTCCTTCTCCTTCTCCTTCTCCTTCTCCTTCTCCTTCTCCTTCTCCTTCTCCTTCTCCTTCTCCTTCTCCTTCTCCTTCTCCTTCTCCTTCTCCTTCTCCTTCTCCTTCTCCTTCTCCTTCTCCTTCTCCTTCTCCTTCTCCTTCTCCTTCTCCTTCTCCTTCTCCTTCTCCTTCTCCTTCTCCTTCTCCTTCTCCTTCTCCTTCTCCTTCTCCTTCTCCTTCTCCTTCTCCTTCTCCTTCTCCTTCTCCTTCTCCTTCTCCTTCTCCTTCTCCTTCTCCTTCTCCTTCTCCTTCTCCTTCTCCTTCTCCTTCTCCTTCTCCTTCTCCTTCTCCTTCTCCTTCTCCTTCTCCTTCTCCTTCTCCTTCTCCTTCTCCTTCTCCTTCTCCTTCTCCTTCTCCTTCTCCTTCTCCTTCTCCTTCTCCTTCTCCTTCTCCTTCTCCTTCTCCTTCTCCTTCTCCTTCTCCTTCTCCTTCTCCTTCTCCTTCTCCTTCTCCTTCTCCTTCTCCTTCTCCTTCTCCTTCTCCTTCTCCTTCTCCTTCTCCTTCTCCTTCTCCTTCTCCTTCTCCTTCTCCTTCTCCTTCTCCTTCTCCTTCTCCTTCTCCTTCTCCTTCTCCTTCTCCTTCTCCTTCTCCTTCTCCTTCTCCTTCTCCTTCTCCTTCTCCTTCTCCTTCTCCTTCTCCTTCTCCTTCTCCTTCTCCTTCTCCTTCTCCTTCTCCTTCTCCTTCTCCTTCTCCTTCTCCTTCTCCTTCTCCTTCTCCTTCTCCTTCTCCTTCTCCTTCTCCTTCTCCTTCTCCTTCTCTTTCTTCCTCTCTTCCTTTTTCTTTTCAAGAGGGTTCAAATCGATGGAATAAAATCTGCAAAGTAGCCTTGCATAGTGATGGATCGAAATCCGGACACTTAAGCGCTTACGATAATAACTTCAATTACTAAAAAATATTGACATATCATAGCATGAAAAACTACCGTTCCTATAGAACTAGAAAACATTCGTATAATTTATGAACCACAGAATTCCACAAAATGTTGTATTTGTTAATAATTTTAGCTTTTTTCATTGTGTGGTGATTTAAAATCCGGACACTTTTTGTCTCATGATTTGAATTCCGGACACATGTTGTTAGCATCATTTCTTTAAGGGAAACTATTTACTGATTATAGAAAAACTTATTAACGGGTGCGTCATAACTAGCAGGACTAAATGGAAACAAGTTTGGTAATTTTTTTTTGTTAATTCAATTATTTACTGTCTGTTTTTTCACAAGATGGCCACTAGTTATTGATGAAAAATGTAAATCCAAGATGGTGGCCGCTACAAAATGGTGGATTACATATTTTCTCAGAACCCCTTCAATATGCGTATCCATCAAAATCATCAATAACTGTGTTCTTCTAGTCAATCCTTTTCTTTTGATACCCGTATTGATGGGGCTTTGGGAAAATATGTCATCCGTCATTTTGTAGCGGCCGCCATTTTGGATTATAAAGGTGTGTTCAAAATTCCGGGAATATCGCTACAGTCAAAGTTACAAAGTTACCCACACACATACAAACGGTTCAAGCTAAATAAAAATGTTCAAAAGAAATCGGAGATAGTATAAAATCGAGTTCGTTCGAGTTTTTTGTTTCAAGAGACGAATGAACTCTCAGAGTTTAAAGTCTCTTTAATTCAATACCTTCCTTCCTCCCTTTTTTGTTTCAGATAACCAGAAGAGCTGGAATTGTGTACGCCATGGCACGGTTTTTTTTTACTCCCTCTCTTCATCAGCTTGTAACTATTCTAATTATGAATATTTTTTCCCGTTCAATTTTTGTTTTATTGTTAAAATATAGATAAACAAATAATGATATAATGGATAATAAAATTAATCTTTGTTTTATTTTTTCGGATCTCGAAAAAACGTCCAAATTTCGTGCATCTACACTAGAATATCCTATTAAATAAACATGCAAAAATATCATGGTTTTGCCATAAACATTCCATCTTTGGCAGATATGATGCCATCTCGTATGCTGGAGGGTCAAAGAAAAACATGAACGAGAATATATCTTTCTCTGTCTGGGCCGTGTATTTGGCAAACTATACGAAAAGCTTTAATATGCTTCATTTAAATGTGTCTCCTGTTTCGCTGGCTCATATTGGCTCTAGCATACATATTACACAAATGATATACATGTATTGAGGAGTAGAACATTTTTAGTTGTTTTTCAGCTCATTTAATGTAATAAATCGGGATGCCATAACATGTATTAAAAATTAGCTTTGGGTGTACCAGCCATGTGAAGCCTTTGATTGATGTGATGATGACAAGTCTAGTTGGAGTCAATATGATTTTTCTTGTAGTGTTGTTTGGATAGGGTAAATACGTGGATCATTGCCAATATAGAGTCTCCTGTTGATTTCAACATTCAACATTCAATATCCATCGTGTTGAATTATCCATTACCATTACCACATAATTGAACTTTATCAGTATTGTACAGTTTCCCAGATCGTACTTTGACTATTTTGTTTTGTTTATTTGTCTATACCTGTGTACCTGAGAGTATACCTGAGAGTTGTAGTTTCGAAATGATGCACATCGCATCGATATGCGTTGATTTTTCACGAAGTTACAGCATGTCAAAAATTACCAAAAATTCATACTTCGCACTCTGTTCCTCTAATTTTGTTGTCGAATGTGTTTTCATGAATAGAGCATCTACTGAATTAGAAATTAGAAATTTCTGAAATTAAATATTGAACTCTATTATGTAATCCAAGTTAAATAGAATTCGGGTGAATGCTGTCGGCATAATTTTCAAAGCTGTTTGGTTTGCTTGTTGCATTCCTGATGTTTCGTTTTAGGAAACATTTCGGCTATGTTTCAATATATGCAATTTGCCGTCGTTCGAGAAATATTTAACTCGATTCGATAAGATTCTATCGATTTACAAAATATGAAAATTTGTTCGGTGTGATAGTTATAAGGATCGAATCGACCGATATTGATTAAATTTACATAATAGGGGCCAATATTTCCGATAGATAGTTTCACGAGGGAAGATAGTGAGTTCAAATTTATTCTGGCTGTAGTTCAACTCTTACATTATAAGAATGTAATTCTATTTCAGTCATATGATCACTACGAGCCCGTTTACAGCGATCGATCCCAATTTTCCACTACTCGGCCACATATTTAGACCGGAATGTTGCGAATTTCACGGTGGATGTTGTATATCATTGATGTTAGGATCTTCCAATTCTGGTCGAAAACAGTTTTCCAACATGTCGCGATAGTGCTCTCCACAGACGATCATTCTCATCGACGAAGAAAAACGGCCCAATCGGCATTAAAACTACACCAAACAGTATTTTTTGCGGATGTGGTGGTGTTTTTTGAAACACAAATGGGTTTGCATCTGACCAATAACGCACATTTTGCTTGTAGACCATTGTTGGTCGTTTAGCCAGAAACGCTGAAGATGATTTTGTGATAAAAATCATGATTTTTTCTCAAGATTCACCAGAGTCCAATCGGAGAAGTTTCGGCGCTTCATATGGTCTAGTGACTTTAGTTCTTGAGTCAATTTGATCTTGTAAGGATGTAGCCCAAGAACTTTTCGCAAAATACACGAAATGACTTTTTTCCTTAAAAAATAAACGATTTTGATTGATGAAACTTTACAGAAAATAAAGTAATACTTATCAATTGTTATGTAACCGATAATTATTTTTATTATTTTTAGTTTTTTCATTCAATTATATCTTTTTGTTTTGTTTTAAAGAAAATTTCGTATTGCAAAATTACAGAAACACGCACAGTCTGTAACATACGAGTTATGATTTTACGCGCGAGTACAGGAGGGTCAAAACTATGTTGCATTGTCTAGTATTACATTCATGGTAGACCGCGGCCTAGCATTTGAGCAATTAGTCACCCGTAATGCTCAAAAGTTTGGCCACCCTTGGTGTATATGAATCGAAGCTGGTAAATTTTCCCAAAGAAAAGCTGGCAGTGCAAAAATTCCAAAATGTGTCGAGTGATTGTATTTTATTGTATGGGGTTTTTACGAGCTTGAGCTTGGGTAGACTGTACAATTCGTAGTTGCTCTCCGTGATTGACCTGAACCAACCAAATTGCACAAAGAACACACAGAATGACGCTTGGGACTAGCAAATCATTCTCGTTGTGCAATTTTCGGTGATTCGAGCTTTAAATGGTCAATAACGACGCCGGCCACGTCCTTACAGTCACCAGGGGAAGGTAAGGAATGTTAGTATGATATTCGCCGCCCGAAGGCCAGAAGGGTCGCCTCTATAGCGTGGTTCCCTAGCGTTTATCAAGGAAGGGATAGTTGTTAGTAGGGAGAGGTAAAAATCAGGATTCACTGTGGTAAGTGATGCGATTATGTAAAGGCGAACTATCGACCACTCGACGAATCGAAAACCCTAGAACCTTGTGTTACGACACGCGGCAGAAATTGTATTTAGGTATCCTGAAAAGGAAACCCTGTAATATGAATTAGACCGACTATATATTTTATTATTTATCGCGTGTACTCTTCATCCAAAACCAATCGCGACGCCGGAGAGCTATCCTTGGGAAACCTGAGTAGTTAAGCGAGAGAAATCTTTGTTTCCTATTATTTATCGTACGTACTTTTCATTAAAATAACTCTACGAATTATCTCTAGGCAACCTTTCATCGACATAACTCTCCGCGTCATCTTTAGGAAACCTGAGAATATAACCGAGAGAAATCTATATATTCTACAGAGGCTATCCATGGTTTATCTCAAGGGCCACTCGTAGGCTGTCAATCACTCGGCTACTAAAAGAAATTTGACATTTGATTTGCCCGTTTGACGTTCAACTAGCACCGAGCAACCGACAACGCATAAATAAGCTCTTAGAAAGTAACTGAGAAATATCTCTGCTATGAAATTAACTAAAGATATATTTCGTAATTCATCAGGTCGCGAGCTTTCTAATTTTTAGATATACAACACGCGGCATCATGAATTACCTGAGAAGATAACAGCAATCTCTTGATAAGAAAAAATAACGCTTCCGAAATAACAAAACTATTGCAAACATTAACGCGAATGCACTAATTTGTTCATTTATCACGTTCTTTTGAATTTTTATATTCACTAATATATTTTATATGTGTGCTTTTCGGACTGCCTTAGAAACATAACTTTCATCACACCACAGATGCTTTACAAACAGAACTCAATGTAACGGAGCAACTGAAAAGCACGTCTGCACTCGTTCCTTTCTCTCATAAGACTCTTTATTGTATGGGGTTTTCACGAAATGTCAAACTCCTGCATCGAATCAGGGATAAAAAATTACTACATCGAGCCTACATAGCCTAATTGAAGAATCATTTGTTGCTCAATGCGAACAAATTAATCCCAGATGGAGTCTAATCATCAGTCAAAACCAACACAAAATTCATCGTCCAACATTTCCCGATATGTAGCTTCGGTTGCTCGAGTAATACGATTTCACTAAAAATACACGTTCTTGAAAATTTTACATCATGACACTAAAAACCACCCGATCAGACTGAACGAGTTGCCGAATATTATCGTTCCGAAGAGGAGAATGCAGTGTTTCCATCGACAGAGCGAGATTTTTTTTTTATGAGGAGCTATTCGATTTTTTTGTGTGACCGTTTAATCTGAAAGACCCTGTATAAGAGTGCCAATGAAAATCTCGTATTTTCAAACGGTACTTTAAGGATAAGAGATAATTTAGAAACGAAACTATGGAATGTTTCGAAAATTAAGCAGGTAATTCAAACATAAAAATTATAAAGCATAAATGTCTTGAACAAACTGGCACTTACGTATTAACGTCACCGCAGCGCTATTATTATTATGACTTTGTTTTATCGTAATGAAATTTATTCTAAGATCAATGTAATTCAACGAGAATAGGGATGCGAGGCGGCCCCAAGTCGCCGTGGTGATGCAGTCTGCAACGGCCGCCGACCCGCCGTCGGAAGCGGCTGCCTCTCACAAGCAAACCTGTGTTCCACCGATTGTCAGGTTAGTTTTAAACGTAGGAGACGATCCTTTAGTTAAGTCTGACCGAGCATCCATTTAGGACAGTATTCTTTAAGATGTTGTGCGTACCAACTGTGATGCTTTCCATTGCTGTCTTCGATCAAAAAGAAAAGAAAAAAAAATTGAACTCACACTGTAACTTTCAAGAGACTAGATGTAAACTTTGCAAAAAAATTGTTAAGAAATTTTGTGCTTTCAAAAGATTTTAAAAGCAGTTATTTCACTGACAAGCAACCCTAATTACCCTGTTCCCGCGAGTAGTTAGGATTCTTATGATGTGTGTGAAAAATTTAGGTGTGTCACTCCTTTGGCTTGAACACCATTTCCATAACTGAACAACAAATGTCGAAATCAAAATAGAGGCATCATTCTGCACGCACACAATTGTTGGAGTGGCTACGAAAAAAAAATTTCTCACAGTCTCAGGATCACATTAAACACAAATGGAATTTTGATATCTTTTCATCTCTTCCATTGATAAGGGGGTTTTCTAGTCTACAAATTTTAAAAAAATCAGAAAATTTTTCCTTCATATTTCTGTAGTTTAGGCATACAAGAATATACCCTAGAAAGCACTTATTGAAAATCCTATTATTTACCGAGTTAGAGCCATTTTAGTGATACGGTATTTAACCTGGTACGGCCACAACAATGAACTTCAAACGCGTTTTTCTCGAAACTAGTTTTATCAAACTGGCGTACACGATATCTCAAGTTCTACTGAAGCGATTCATGTTAAATTTATATGGGTACAATCTGCAGGCATCTCTCTATCGCATGAACCTCTAAAAAAATAATATTTTTTTAAATTTTACTATTTTTAAAAAATCGGGAAACGTAAGAAAAAACATTTTTAACCTCATTTTGTTTTTCAAACGGCCGCCATTTTGTCAAAAAGGATGTTTTTATCTTGTCCGAGGTTCATGCGATAGCGGCATCTTTACTGATTCAGAATCTGTTCGATTTTTTTTTGTTTCAGATAACCAGAACGGTTGGAATCGTGTACGCCATGACTCTCACTTCATCAGCTCTTAACTATTCTAGTTATGAATGTTTTTTTCCCCGTTCAGTTTTTGTATTATTGTTAAAAGATAGATGAACAAATAATGATATAATAGATAGTAAAGATACTCTTTGTTTTATTTTTACGGAGCTCGAAAAAACGTCTGAAATTTGTGTCTCTACACTAAAATACCCGCTTAACGCAACAAAAGATATAAATAAGTATAAGAGTAATCTTAAAACCCTAAACCTTCGAATGTTTAGTATTCACATCTCACAACGAAAGATAGATGTGTCATTTTTATAAAGTCACAGCTTTCAAAATTGGTCACTGTCATTTTTAGTGAGAGAATTTTAATCTCACAAGTCACAGACAGTATTCAATGGGTTGTAGAACAAAGGTGTTTATTATTCAAGGGCCATAAGCCACTAAAATATGGTGTGAATATTGGATCATAGGATCAAACACCTTTAAAAACGAAGGAGATATACCAGTTGGCCTGCGATAACGCTGACGGTGTTTTTAATTGTGGTCTCCAATCGTGACGAATCATTCACGAGGTGCTTTTAGCACTTCTTTGGTATCCTAAAATCAAACGCTCAACTTGCATAATTTGTGCGTTCGAGGTTCGTGATTCATTCGATGATAATGTACTGACACGAAAGTACGATTAGAATGAGAGTGGATAAAAGGAAATAAAACAAAATAATCAGCACTAGTATTCTAGCAGCACAGTTCAAGGATCACAAAGTACATCAACATCGCATGTTCTGTTTCTACCTCCGAATAAGGAGAAGCAAATAATTTCTGAAGGTCGACAGTTCCCACAACCTGCGCCTAATGGTCAAGATACAATAAGGAACAGGTAAATTCCATTAGATACTAAACAAGCAGGCCCCACACAATGATCGAAACAAGGTCGGCAACAGCAACCATGTGAAAAGCCTTGTTCGCAGCATTAATATTCGCAAACATTCGCAGAATTTGTCAAACTAAGCAATATCTCCTAAAATACCGCCCAATCGGATCGGATAAAATCGGATCGCATTGCACAATCGTAAAGAAAAAAGATCGATCTACTCTGCGACCCCCAGCGATCGATTCGAATAGGTCCATTAGCAACGAATGGAGCCAATTCATTTCGGTCAAATTCTCTCCGATGTGCATTAATTGACCGCAGATAGGAGCCGAGTGTGGTGTAGGTCAGGCCCCGGCCAACAATAAAATGCACCAACAGATTCGGAGGCTGCAGACATTCCCCCTCCGCGTTGTCACCTTGAAACGCATTCGACAGCCATTGTAATGAATAGAGATAAAAATATATATAAAAAAACATATCGTGCAGTCGGGTTGAAAGCTTGAGGCGCAGAGAAAAGGAAAACGAATGCAAATCTTTCAAGCGCATAATCTCCTTCCGAAGGACTGTCGGAACGAGTTGATTGTGAACTTCATTTTTCACTGCTGGGTGTTTTTTTTTTCTCTCGAGTTATACCTACAATTAAAATGACGTTTTATTGGAGAACAAAATATTTAACCATGCTGTAAGGCGTGTGAATGCATTCTTTCTCGTTTTGCTATTGCATTCTTCTATCACCTCGGTAGCTACTCGGAATTGTAACCCGCAATAGCAGGTTGACCGTCGGATATGGTCTGTTGGTGGTGATTTAGGTCAGGGTTGCAAGCAGTCCGTATCGCACTCAGGTCCAGATCTTCGATCGTCGACCGCTAATGGAGTTTTTTTAGTGCACAGATAAGCTTAATGGTAACATTATGGTTCAAGTTGGCTTTGCTTTCTTTTTTCGATTTCATGTGCCGGGAGGTTGTGTCCCTCACGTTTTTTCGTCTAATTATTACGCGGCCCCAACAATGACATAGCTGTCAAATATGCTTAGTATTTGCCAAAAACTTTGGACTTTCATTTCGCACTCTCAAGATTGAATTATTGCTGTTGTTCATAGACACGAGATATGTTCGAAGCGATAAACGTTTTGCAACATTTCCTTCCTCATAATAATTTGATTGTAATTCAGACAACTGTGCCATTTGAGCATGCAAATTTTCACAGGTTGATCACAAAATTTCAGTGTTGCAATCGAAAGATTCATTTGCCATCGGGACAGAATCAATATCCCTTTTGGTTTTATTTCCGAATTTCAAGCAAATAGATTCTTGGGGAGCTCAAATATTGCATTGCACGCCAATAACAACAAAAAAAAGTCACGCGTAATCGAAAAACATATGCTATATTGGCTCTGCGCAAAACGGACGAACTACCTATTGTGCAATTCAAAGTGAAATTTCACCACGATGTAATGAAAGTTTCAAATTTCAGCAAAACGGGGATGAATGTATTCCCACGAGAGAGTTTGTTCGTTTTTTCCCTCGAATCTTGCAACATGTTGTTCAATTCAGTGCAATTTCTCGATTGGACCGAAAAAGCACCGCGGGCAAAAATAGTAATGATTGACTGTCGGTTTATCCAATCAGTTCAATTGAGCAGTGTAGGACTTCCGATGTTTCGGTTAATTTGCGGAAGAACAACGCTTTACGATTTTTGATTGGAGCCCAGCCACAATTACTGGTATCATAATTTCGGCATCATTAGTGTGAAAATGCTAATTTTGCACGGAGAAAATGCAAGAGCAAGTGAACGGATAATAATTTGATGCGCTAGAATTTCCGTCTGCTTATATGCGGAAGGTTAAAAGGTGCCTTCCGCGTTCGTATTCTGAAAATTTTTGAAAAACTATTCAGAAACAAAATATTCTTTTCTCAAAAATATATTTCACATTTTTTTCCTTCAGACCTAATTTTTTTTCCTTCAGACCTCATTACAATGTTTCAATAACCCATTATGTCTTAGTGTATGGAATATACGCAAATTCCATACCCCTGTTTGAAAACATATTAACATATGAAACTCAATGCTTCAGCATTAATATACAGGTCGGACCCGATTATACACTGACTCGATTATATTGAATTTTAGGTTTGATCATGTACAGTAATTTTTCTTAATATTTTAAATATGAGCTATTTGAAGATAAAAATCAATATTTTAACGTTAAGGGCAAAGGTAATTGTATTTTTTAGCCACAGTGGACTAAAATCGTGGTTTTAGTTGAAAGTCGTCAAAAACTGTTTATATAGAGTGTTTATAGAGCTGTAATAGGAATAATCGATTTCATCGTGCATTTTTGGGAAACTTAAAAACGTCTAAGAAAGCGTTTTGGAGTTAAAAACGTCTAAGAAAGCACAAAGCGGTTACATATTACTAACATAGTTGTAAGACAAAAATTGTCAAAATATTGGACTCCCGGCCCCGTCAGGCTAACGTCACATGTGCCTTAATAAAATATATATTTTGGGAAAAAAAGAAAGCATAAACTTTTAAATATTTTTTTTTGTTTCTAAAATGGTATTTATTTCCACTAATTTAAATGGTTTACTACCGTATCCAATACTAAATTTTCAAGTACAAGGATTTTTCTTCATCAAATATGACCCCCCATCAGCTATAATTATATACTGGAATCCCTGTTTTTGTGCGGGGATATGGACCGTACATGACCACATGAAAAAAAAAGTTTCCTTAAGAAAATAACCCTCATCATAACGATTCCATTCGTGAACAATATTCGACAACATTTCCTTTTATTGACATCTTAAAACAAACAAAAGAAAACATGATAATGGGGTTTAACTGACACAGTCCCTATGTAGAGCGATGAAATACATATCAAAGATAGAAAAAAATAAATGACTGATGACTTTTTTTTTTTTCAAATACCGCACAAAAAAATCGCACGAGATTTTTGATGCTTGTTTTTTGTGTGATCGCACAATCACACAAAAAATATAAATAAAAAAACCGTGCAAAACAGGTTTCACTGTATACACTATGTATAAGTTACTATAACATTTGTTCGTATATAAGAGTGGTGTTTTCCGACTGTAAGTGGGAGAATCAAAAATAAAATTATTTTATGGAGACACCTCAAACCGATGTGTGTGTAAGATTGTTTGTCAGCTTCTTTCATTTCATATGTATTTTTAATGATGTGAAGTTGTAACAAATGGATACGAAAAAGACAGCACATAATTTCCGTAAATTTTGTTTTTAAAATGAATGAAAATTTATGTATCTTGTGCAAGCCAACGGTGACAAGCATAATATCTTTCACAAAAAATATAAACAACATGAAATTGGTTTGTTTGCATCTGACTGTATGAAATTTCATAATTTTATTTCATGAAATTTCATTAGATATGTTGATCTTGAAAACATTTCAAATGGCAATTTTGTGTTTCCTAGCGAATGCAACATTTAGCTGATTGATGAATTTCCTTTCCGTTTTGCTCTTTAACACTCCTATACTCGCGCATTGGTCTGTCAGACCGAGAAATCAATAATTCGTTCATTTCTCAGAAGATATCAACACTACGATTTAGCGATTCTCTCTAGCTTCGTTATTCGTCGTTCGTCTTCGTTTAGCGCATCGCATTGTTGGTACAAAGGGGACGTGTACCACTTTTTGAACACTTTCGGTCTGACACACCGACGCGAGTTTAGGAGTAACTTTTTTGGACAAGTGCCTTTTTTCATATTCTAGAATATTGTTGAATGAAATGTATAAATTAACGTCAGTGGCGAGGAATATGTATTGAATATCATGCATAAGATCATTACCAGACTATTCTTATTTGATTTCAGTCCCTTTTGAAACTGGATTGAACGGATCCGTATATTAACTGTTCGTCGATATATTCGTCGTCAGATTCATACGTTCAAAAGCAAAATATAAATGTTTTACTTTCGTATAGTTATTCGCTAAAGATAATGGTCATACATATACACACTTGTGAAAGAATTTCACTTGTGGAAGAATTGTAAACAGTAAACTATAAACCAATTGGTAGCTTATGGTAATTTTTAACAGTCACAGTTTCGGGGATATTTTTTTATAATGGACAATATCGACAAGAAAACAATGAAGAAAAAGAAAAAAAGAAAAGAAAGCTCCTAGAAATCCTTTTATATCATCTTTTTATGCCCCATCTGAAAAAAGGCACTAATTCTTAGTGTACCAAGAAAACAGAGAAAAAGAATATCAGAAATATGCAAACTTTATATTCCAGAACCTTTATCATCTGAAAATTATCTGGAAGGTTGTTATACATTCATCTCTTCGATAAAAGACCCGAAAAACATGCAACAACTACATGAAATGTAAAAAATATGTTTGTTTCGAGCATGCAGTTATGCTATGTTCTGATTCTTACTCCAATGAAACCACTATCGATTAATACGTTTTTATGTTATTTTATAGCTCTTTATACTTCCATGAATTATATTCAGTTGTTAACTTTTAATTAATAACAGTGAAAAATTCGAATTTCGTTATTTGTGTTGGAGTATCAAAAATTACTCTATTTTGAGGAGGCTGAATTAGATGACTATTAAAACATAATAAAGACGGAGAAACATATTTTTTGGAGTTTTCTCATTCAATCATACCCTCTTCGTCAAATAAATGCCAATAAAGCCTGAAAAATACACAATGGCAACATTACAGAGAAGTTCAATTTTCGGTCTGTGACACCGTGCGCGAGTATACGTGTTATGATTTCGCACGCGAGTTCAGGAGGGTTAAGGCCAATGGATCGTTCAGAAATGAACATGGGTTATGGAATATTCCGAAAATTAAACAGCTTTAACATAAAAAAAATTAATGGAAATGTGAAAAGAATAGATAAGAAAAAAGGTACTTACATATATACCACCGCAGCGCAGTTTTTATCATGAATTTATTATTTCGTTATTTTTTCTGAGGTCAATGTCCCCATTTAACGAGAATAAGGAACCGAGGCGGCACAAAGCCGCCGATATGACGCAATCCAAATGCCCGATTAATTATGCATGTCATGCATTTAGATTGGCTGGCTGCAAACGCGATGCACTAGATAAACGTGTGCCTTCCGACGCTTACTAACGCTCGGTCGGACCTAGAAGATCGTCTCCTATGTTTCAAACTAACCGGGTAATCGGTGGAACACAGCCGCTTACGACGGCCGACTCGGATAGTGTCACCTTCAGTCACGGCACCTCGGTTCCTTATCCTCGTTAAGTCGGGGCTTCACCCCCATTACGCTGATCCCAGAATAAATTTCATTGAGAAAAATAATTCATACCAAAATTGACAGCTTTTTTCAAAGGAGACGGGCTGCGTCATCCATATAAATGGACAAACTTCATAATAAAGCCTGTCCACGTTAAATGTCGGACACCAAGATGATGTCATTAAAACAAAATTTCACGTAATACAACAAAACCGATTGTTTATTTCAGTAAAATAGAATTATATCTAAAACAAGAAAAGTTTACTTCGATGTTAATTACGTTGTCTGTAAAATTCACGAACTTTCTTGGGAACATCTGCCATTAGGTTCTGTACAGTATCCTCAGATATGTTGACGGCGGCGCTTTTCCATCTCCTCTTGAAATCATTAATGCCAATCGCTTTCTTCATAGTTTTGAATAGTTTTCGCTTAATCAGAGCCCACTACTTTTCCACAGTTCTGGACAGTTCGGTGGATTTGCTGTTTTTGGCACATATTTGACCTCATGTGCATTATACCATTCCAGGATGTATTTTGCATAGTGACAAGAGGCCAAATCTGGCCAAAACAACGCTGGAGAGTCGTGGCTTCAAATGACTGGTAGCAACCGCTTCTGGAGACTTCCCTTCTCGTAGACATCTTTGTTTATAGTGCCGGTAGAGACGAAAGATTTGGATTTTCGGCCACAACTGCATATGGCCTGCCAAACCAAGCACTTTTTGGGGAATTCAGACTGCTTCTTGGTCCGGAAATACTCAGCTACGGCATTCCTTCGCATTGCAGTATAAAAAGCGACCCGGAAGCTGTTTGAAGTCTTCGAGAACATAAGTTTCATCGTCCATTATGGTGCATGAACATTTTTGCAAAAACTGTGTGTTGAGCACTTTAGCACGGCTTTTTGCAGCGAAATTTTACTTATCATCACGATTGGGCACCTTTTTAACTTAGTACGTCTTCAGTCCATGCCTCTGCTTCACTTTTTGTACATATGATTTTGATTTTCCAACCTTTCGAGCCACATTTCTAACTGAAAGGTTGGGATGTTTCTCAATATTTGCAACCACCTTTCGATTCATCTGTCGGGAGCATACTTTTCGATTTGTTCCGCTTCCAACCTTCCGATCCGCAGTTAAGCGCTGGTCAAACGATTTGCACACACTAAACATGGTACTCTTCGGCAGTTTTAGCTTTTTGGCGAGATCGCGTACCGACAGTGTTGGATTTTGTTACCGTTCGCGCAAATTGCGTTTGCGTACTTCCACTTGAATCGACGCCATTTTACCAAACTGAAGAAGAATGTAAACATGTTGCACATCGAAATAAGGAGGAGGGTTTCAGCTGTCATGTAAGTGAAATATTTCATTGATTAGTGAAATATTTCATAAACTACACTGAAAGAAAAGTGTCCGAAATTTAACGTGGACAGGCTTTACCTTAAAAAGTGCATTCTTTCACTTTTCATTATTTTGAAAATTAATTTATTCAACGCCGCTATTTCTCAAATTGCACTACCCACGAAAAATACTTTCTGAATGGAAATGAACGAACGAGACAAATATGACCTCTATATAACACTGATCAGAAATAAATATACTAATAATTCCTAATAATAAAATTTGCGTATTATTCGAATGTCCTTCTTTCGGGTAGATGTCGCATTTGGGTAGATGTTACATTCGGGTAATTGTTAAATTCGAGTAACTGTTACATTCGGGTAGTTGTTGCATTCGGGTAAATGTTTGTTCGGGTATTTGTTACATTCGAATGAATGTCTTTCAGGTAACTGTCTTTCAGGTAAGTGGGTTTCGGGTAAATGTGACTTGGAGTGCGATAGTACCAACGGACTGGCAGGTGAGACAGGTGGGGGAACACCATTGGAGGTCTGTTCCTTTTTGCCTGCAAATTTATTCATTCTTGTGACAGAGAAATTGCATTCATCAGCAATAGCAATAGCTAACATTGCGAGCAGAAGCTACGAGCCATCAATCAAATTGACCAAAGCGAATGCAAAAAAAAACAGGTTACCGGTGAATGGATGAAAAAAAACACAAATCAGCCTAACGCATTTATATCACCAGACAGAGAGATCGTTTAGTTGCATGCCAACACATGCGAATGACATGATATAGACGTAAAGTAATTCCAACGCCGCCGAATACATAGTGTAAAACAATGCTGGGCAGCAAAATCTCACCTGTAACATAAATATACATACAATGTAAGATAAATATACACCTGCTTTGCTGGGAAGCGTAAGTGCTGTGAAAAATGACAAATCCGGCCCGCAAACCGTTTATGACAAGTGCTGCTGTAGTCGTCAGGACCTGTGTGATTGGCAAGCTTCCATAATGTATCTCAAAAAAGTACAAACGATTCGCTCCATTTCCATAAAAATGGTCTCAGCCGGAATCTTTGTATGTTATACAATCTCGACATTGCAATTGGGCTATAATTGCTACATAACACACTTTTACATTCAAACCCAGCAGGAAATTGAGATCTGGTTATAACTGGGCTATAAAATTATGAAAATGCCCCGTATTGTACATACTTTACGAAGAAAAAAAAACTAAAAGATTTACAATTAACAGCAATCCGGTGAGAGATGAACACGTTTCGGGTAGTATGTGCTTGTTGGAGAAATTTATGGGTAATACCATGGTTTCGTTAATAGCTTCAATTTAGATTTTTTTTTAAACATATTTATTAGCCGAATTTGAGAACCGCTGAATGCGTGTGCTGTAAAAAGCGAAAGCTCCCCCAGTGGCTTAAAAAAATCACACCAGAGGTCTTCGCTCGTGATTGAGGAAAGTCTGTTTCCCGGGCCAACATACATAACATTCAGCTTGCATCAGCATAAATCAACCCTTGTGGTGTAATGGTTTTGCTGTAAGCCATCAGTCACTACAAATCAGGAATCCAAAACCATTAATTCGTTTAACTTTAATGACGCTGCGAATAGTTTCCTTGTGGTGAGGGCTATAGTATCGCTTTTATTGGTATTAAATTGCGAGCAATGTTAGCAACCGAACTGTGCCATGAAGCTAATTGTTTTCATTCACACAGTTCCGAAAAATCGCACAATTGCTCACTTAATTCGTGCCAAACCAACGTTCCGTTAAAATGGCATCGGGCAATGCATTTTTCATGTGCGTACCATTTCCTTCCGAGTGCGGAGTTTCATTTTCATCGTCATTCATTTGTGTTCATCAGGCAGAGTGCAAGTGCAACCTCGTTAAAAAAAAAATAGCCAATGCATCGACAATGTAATAAAAGCCGTGATAACTGTAAAAACTTAAGTTGACCGAGTATCGAATGTTTTACAATTGCAATCAAAACTATCATCATAAATTTTTTTTTTTCAAAAACCAGACGTCCGCTGTCAATGATTTTGGAGAAGCGGCAGCAGCAGCAGAGTTGCTCAAGCGTGCAGGTTTCTAATCACTACTTATCTTCGCATTGCCGAACAGGCAGTAGCAGCGAATCCTAGAGATTCGTTGACTGAATTGTCAATGAGAAGTGGGAAGTGAAACCATGTCGAGTTACTGTCCGAGAAACACATAATTGAAATTGAAATTGACATACGAACCATCATGGGAGTATCCGTGAGTAACGGTAATGCGCAGCGGTATGAGATAATTAGGTAGATTGGACCGAATTGGATAACAGTGTATAGTGAAGTTATGCGGAGCCTCTAATGAACTAATTTTACACTCTTTTCCTCTGCTGTTGCTTCCCTACTCGTTCACTTGACGTTATGTCCGCGCATGACGAATGGAACTTCGTACACTTCCAAATTGATGAACTCGTGTTGGCACGTGGGCTATATTAATTTTCCATAACGCCGATCACACACTGATCGACTAAATTGGAGTGAACATAATGGCGCGATCGTGAATGGATGATAAATAATAATCGACAATCAATTGAAATTCTTTTTGCGTTTTGCGGTGAACCATTGGATCGGTATAATTTTTGATTTTATTTCACTCACGTTAATCGAGGTGTTTTTTGTTGTTGTACTTCTTCCAGACAATGTTGGTGATTGACGAGCGAATCGACGAAAGCATCCAACTTTTTTCAGCATGTGAAAACAACTTCTTCAATCAATGTGTTCGTCTCGCATCATACGATACCACTCAGTGAGTGAGCGAATCCAAACATGTAGTAGACAAGTTCATTCTGTCTCGTAAGTAGAAAGAACAGCAGCTCTGTCGACCAATGATTCACTCTCCGTCGAACGGATTTGTGTGCGGATGAGACAGAGAAGGTTCGCCAAGCGATAATTTTCCCGTGATTGTACTCATTTGAACAATTATCATACCGACAGCAAGCGTTTTAAGGGCCAATGCAGCAAATGTCTGTATATTGTGATGCATACCGTACAAATATTTATAAGCAGGGAACAAAGCGGCGATTTTTATTCGATCAGTTGTTTTTGAATGTCCCCTACTTATTCTTTAAATTTATCAGGGGTAATACATATTTTAGATTAATGTGGGTTAATTGTATATGCGATAAAAGATGTTATGATTTGTAAATGCTTGTGTTAGTTTGCTTCCGAAGAATAGCAGCATAAAGGACATTGGAAAACCACCAGCAAGTAACTTTTAACGTCCAAAAAAACAGGACCACCGGTAACGTAAAGATGAAAACATCGAATAAAAAAGGCTGATGCATGAGAATATACACACAGATATGATATGACATTGATAGCAAGAATTTTTATGTTATCCGGATGGTCAATATTTACCAGTTTTCGCATGGAGTATAACGTTTCACCAATCGATGGAAAATAAATACGATACAGTAATCTTCCGAATATACATATTTCAGTTTTTGCGGAATGTTTCTTCAGGAAAGAAATGAAGTTCTAATGTGAATCCGAAAGAACTTTTCACACCATCAAATAACGTTACGTTCCAGATTGTATCCATTTCTTCTCCCAACAAAACGTTTTTAACCTGTTTTTAACCCTAATATACTCGCGCAAATGGTCTCCCAGACCGACAATCAATAATTTTGTTTTAAAGAGGATGAATTAAATCACTTTAAAAACTGAGTTAAGGCGAAGAACACATATTAATAGATTATCACGTATGCTGCAAGGAATATTGAACAGCTTTTCTTCTGTTAAGAACTTAATAACAGAAAAGGTTACAATTATGATTTTTTGGGGTTATATTGAAATAATTTTAATATAAGTTAAGAAAGAGTAAGTACAGGTCGGACCAGATTATCCGGAGGCTTTTTTTTTTTTAATTCGTTTATTTTTACAGGCTCAGTTACTTAAGTTTAAAGGAGCCGAATTCTTAAATATAATTTTAAAACTATATATATATAAACAATTTTCTTACATCTATGGTTAGTAAGGTGGAAAACCGATTACTCGCGGTGTACTCGAGTTTAGGAGGGTGACATATTTTTAGGAGAAGGATGGGATATAAGGAAATTGTAACAATGTTGATGAACACTCAATTTATAAATCTATTCGTATATCTATAGTGTATTTACATTTCAACTTATTCTACTATTTGTAGCAAGGGGACGAATTACCCGCAAAGGAAGGAAAGGAGGGTATAAGGATGTAGGGGCAATCACACACGAAGATCTATAGCTTTAAGGAAAACATATATATGGAACATGTAATCAAGGTCTAACCGAGCCAACACATCTCTCACCGGCACATTGGGCTGTCTTCCTCGGGCCCGAAGGGAGTTTTTTAAATTCGATCTGGCGACCAGATACACCTCGCACGACCAAACAATGTGCTCGATGTCGTGATAACCTTGGCCACAAACGCAGAGATTGCTGCTGGCAAGATTGAAACGGAAGAGTAGTGCATCTAACGAACAGTGATTGGACATGAGTCGGGAGAAGGTGCGAATAAAGTCCCGACTCAAGTCCAGACTTTTGAACCACGGTTTGAGGCTAACCTTAGGGATAATCGAGTGAAACCACCGGCCCAATTTATCTTCATTCCACTTGTGTTGCCAGTTAGCGATGGTATTTTTGCGGACTAAAAAATAAAATTCATTGAAGGCGATTTGACGCTGATAAATATCGCCTTCAATTGCACCTACCTTTGCTAATGAGTCAGCCCTCTCATTACCCGGAATGGAGCAATGTGAAGGGACCCAGATAAAGGTAATGACATAACAGCGTCTGGATAAAGCACTCAAAATTTCTCGTATTCTCTCAAGGAAGTACGGCGAGTGCTTTTCCGGCCTCACTGAACGGATAGCTTCGACAGAGCTAAGACTATCCGTTACAATGTAATAGTGTTCAACAGGTCGTGAGGCGACGCTGTCCAGCGCCCAGTGTATTGCTGCCAATTCAGCAATATACACTGAGCAAGGATTCTGAAGACTGTGTGAGGTGCTAAAAAATTCGTTGAACACTCCAAATCCTGTGGACTCGTTTATAGTGGACCCATCAGTAAAGTACATATTATCACAATTGATACCCCCATACTTTTCATCGAAGATCGTTGGAGCGATCCTCGATCGTTGGTAATCTGAATATCCATGGATATCTTGCTTCATGGACAGATCAAAATGCACAGAGGAATTGATGTAGTCAGGGAAACAAACACGGTTGGGAATATACGAAGAAGGATCAACCTGCATGGAGATGAATTCATGATATGAACTCATGAATCCGGAGTGAAAATTTAGCTCGATCAGCTGCTCAAAATTTCCGATCACCAATGGGTTCATGACCTTACACCGGATGAAGAACCGAAGAGATAATAAATTGAAGCGATCTTTTAGTGGGAGTAGGCCTGCCAAAACCTCGAGACTCATGGTATGCGTTGAGGGCATACATCCCAACGCGATACGGAGACAAAGATACTGAATTCGCTCGAGTTTAATGAGGTGTGTTTTGGCAGCTGATTGAAAACAGAAACTGCCATACTCCATCACTGAGAGAATAGTTGTTCGATACAACATTATAAGATCTTCTGGGTGGGCTCCCCACCAGGTGCCGGTAATTGTACGGAGAAAGTTTATTCTTTGTTGGCATTTTTTACTCAGATACCTAATATGGGCCCCCCAAGTACATTTGGAGTCGAACCAGACCCCAAGATACTTGAATGACATAGCATGAGTGATCGGTTTACCCAAAAGTTGAAGCTTTGGTTTTGCTGGTCTATGCTTCCTAGAAAAAACCACCATCTCTGTTTTCTCCGTGGAGAATTCGATCCCTAGCCCAATGGCCCAGGTTGAAAAATTGTTCAAAGTATTAGGCTGTCAAAAAAGTTCTGCGGTATTTTTTTTTGAATTTTCATATGTTCAAAAAATTAGTTACAATCATCTGTTTTAAGTCAAATATGCGCCGTTTTGTTCGATGACTTGTTCCCAACGAGATGCCAACTTCATAATACCCCTGTTATAGAAGCTCGCTTCCTTATTGGCAAAAAACTCGGATAGCCTATTTTCACAGGTCTCTTTTGTGGCTAACTTCTGACTACCTAGCTCGTTCGCCATGGACAAAAACAGGTGGTAGTCACTTGGTGCAAGGTCCGGACTATACGGCGGATGCAAAAGAACCTCCCATCCGAGCTCCCGGAGCTTCTGGCGCGTCACCAAAGAAGTGTGTGGCCTGGCGTTGTCCTGATGGAAGACAATGCGGCCTCTGTTTATCAAAGATGGCCTCTTCTTCATGAGTGCGGTCCAGTTGTTGGTAGTACAGGTCCGAATGGAACGTTTGGCCATAGGGAAGCAGCTCATAATAGATTATTCCTTGACAATCCCACCAAACACACAGCAGAACCTTCCTGGCCGTTAATGAGGGCTTGGCCACCGTTTGAGCAGCTTCAGCGGGCTTCGACCACGACCGTTTGCGCTTCACGTTGTCGTAAGTGACCCACTTTTCATCGCCAGTCACCATCCGCTTCAGAAACAGGTCGATTTTGTTGCGATTCAGCAGCGATTCACATGCGTCGATACGGTCAAAGATGTTTTTTGCGTCAACGTGTGTGACACCCATACATCGAGCTTCTTTGTGAATCCAAGCTTCTTCAAATGGTTAATAACGATTTGATGACTTATCCCCAGCTCTTGGCCGATGCTACGGCTGCTACTATGCCGGTCTTTCTCGGCTAATTCAGCGATTTTGTCGCAATTTTCGACGACAGGCCTTCCGGAGCGTGGCGCATCTTCGACGACCTCTACACCAGAACGAAAACGTTGAAACCATCGTTGTGCGGTGGAAATGGAAACTGTATCGGGTCTATAAACTGCACAAATTTTATTGGCAGCTTGAGATGCATTTTTGCCTGTGTCATAGTAGTACTGTAAAATATGTCGGATTTTCTCTTTATTTTGCTCCATATTTGCGACACTATAACTCACGAACGACTTAACCAAACAAAACACTATATTATAGCGCGCAAAAATACCTTTCCAACAAGCTATAGTATGACTCGATACAATGAATACAACTAGAACTACGCGCTTACAACGACACCTCGCGGAAATACCGCAGGACTTTTTTGACAGCCTAATATCTTGTAAGGGTCCTTGCAGGTCGGATTCGTTTGGTCCTACGACAGACACCACTCCATCATCTGCAAGTTATCTTAGGCTGCAATTTTGTGTAAGGCAATTGTCGATGTCGCTTACATAGAAGTTGTACAAAAGGGGGCTTAAACATCCGTAGGCTTGATCATCCGGAATTTTAGACTCGATCATCCGGAGTATTTTGGTTTTGATTTTTTTTGATCGAATGTTTTGAACAATTTGTTAATATACTTTATAAATATGATTATTTGAACAAATTTTGTACGAAGCTAGATAGAGAAGAGAGCTGGAAAAGGGGTTGGTCTATACAACTAGTTTCGATTATCTGCAGTAAATTTATATACGTTGGCAATTCCAAATTTAAATGAATACATCGATTTAATATTTAAACATACCTAATATGATAATTTAATGAAACATGGATGTAGTTAGGATGAGAAGTGTCTGTTTAGTATGTTTTAATTCGGTTATCAACAGTGCATCATATGATCTTTCGAATAATCATGGATGTAGTAAGGAAAAGGAAAAGTTGGGGTAGGAGTGTTGAGATTGTTGCAAAGAATACAAAATAAGTGATTAATCTTTGAATCCGCTTGGATAGTCCTTTGATTTATTGGATTCTCAAAAGATGTCTATTTCGCATCTTAATATGTTACGATATTATCGCAGAATAGATTTAAATTAATTTAATTTTTTTCTTGCAAATTATTATTTATTTTGGTTTAAAAATAAATTCATGAGTGCATTAGAGTGCCAATGAGAATGGTCATCTCAAATTTACGAATGGGACTTCCTGAAAAAAAAATTATTACCTCGAAAAAATACACTATACAACATTTTAGCTCATTCAGACTTTGCTTACTGTTGTCGTATACACGCCAAAGTTTGATTTTTCCGAAAACCATAGAATCACCGTTCATGCGTTCATGCGTTCTTTTACAGCCGACAACAGGATCAATGGAATCATTCGGTACCTCGTCCCAAGCCTCGGCCACCCAAAACATAGCATCCTTAATGTTGATTCGCCTCACCATTTCATCGAACTCTCCTTGGCTGCTCGATGCCAAGCTTTTGCTTGTATTTGGACTTGATCATTTGAATAATATTTTGGTTCATGAGCTGTAACAAGGCAATGTTTTTTTTCGAATTTCAAAACATTATTCCTCCCCCATGGGACGCTAGTCAATTTGTGGATAAGATACTGCTTTGTACAAATAAGTCAGTGCAAATCATAGTTATTTTACGTTTACCGAGAGCAGTCTGAGAAATTGATCATCCATTGCAGACCATTGGACAAAACGATTTCTTCAAAGATTTGGTGTTTTTGCGAAAGCCATCAAAGTTCAGCGCGGATACAACCAGGTTACAAAACTAGAGGGACGAGATCTAGCTTCATGAGGATGCATCGTATGCCTTTTCGAAATTTACAACAAATCAGTCTAGCCAGCAAGTAATCAACTACCCATCCCCTCTTGGATGATGCCTACACACGCTATTAATGATTTTTTCACACGCTACCAATGATAAATCATTGATTTTTTATACAAGTTATCTCAAAAGCTTATTTCAATAAGTGCGATCGTTTGCCCCATAGGCTGCGAACTTGTGCCTCCACTATTGGACAAAAATCCGCTTTTGACAATTTGTATTATAATCAATATTGGACAAGCAAAACTCGAAGCATTTATAGATTGCGTTTCGAAGGTTATTTATAGTTACTATTTAGTGAGCAAACTGAACCCTATTGGCTTTCCTTTTAAAAATTATTAGACCACAACTGTTAGGTGCGCACCTGCGAGCATTAGCACATCGAAAAGTTATATTTTCATCGCATCGCATTTTTTGCCTTGCGATTCAATTCTTTTCTGAGAGCGAAACCACTCTATCACAAAGCGATTCGATCCAAAGCTCCAAGGCTAAGCACCCAATCGGATCAGGAAACGAAAGTAAAGCGACGGCAGAAACTAACGAACGAATCATAAAATGATACAAGCAAGCATCGATGAACACGCGCACAAATACCAAACGATGACTCTCACGCTGTGTTCATTCAGTGTTTTCGTTGACACATCAGTTTTCTGTTTCATGAGTGATTTAAAACATATTATTGTGTGCGTTGAATGAATCAAATAAGAGAATTGAACGAGCGCTCGTTGATACGATTGGAGCCATCCTTGTATTTATCCTTGGTTGGAACAGTGGAAATGCCATTTTCATCAACACTGTAAATGTCACACGCCGGAAAACGATACTGAGCTCGTATATCTCCCAAAGTTCGAAAATATAAGTCACAATTTTCTTTATTGAACGCCATTAATCGAGCCGCTGAGGTATTTTCTGGCTTTCTCAAAGATAGCTTATGAGCCTTCATAAACATTTCAACCCATGTCCGTCCAGCGCATGTTCCTTTGAAAGGGTGCCATGCCATGTTTAACCGCAAACGAATAGGCAAATCTTCGAAGCTGGACCTGAATGTGGCTTTAAAGCGGCCTATATTGGATTACGTATCCTGAAATTGATACAGATTTAATATTTCTTGCGTAAAGAACATGGAAACGCAAATGTTGAATAGAAAATCTAACCTCCATGTCTGGATATTTTCGTCGATAGCGTCTCAAAGTTGGTTCTGGCACACCGAACTGTTTTGAAGCACCCAGAACGGACAAACCTTCTTCTATAGCTTTCATAACATTCTCCAAACTGGTGTCCGACCAATATTGGTCTCTTTTTCGCTTATAAGTTCTAACCATCTGCAATAAAAAACCAAAAATTAATATAATATTAGCTGAAAAAAATTCATGATTGAAACTCGCCGGAAACAAACAGATTATGTAGAATAGAGTACCTTTATCATGCATAAAATTATTTTGAAATTTTAAATTTTCTCATAAAGTGGATAATGAAATTTGAAAAAACGGAAAAAAATAACCAAATCACGGTTTTTCTCATTTTTATTTTAAATTTTTTTTTGTGATAACGTTTTCGGCAGAGTTACCGAGTACAAAGTTTGGCCTTGTTAAGATGCATCTTCAGTAAAAAGTAGGTGGCGCTACCTTCATTGCAATGGGTCAAATTACCGATTCGTCATCTTGCCTTCCTCGCCAACTTGCCTCTCTCTCTCCTACATATCAACATCATAATTCGTAATCATTAAGAATTTGTAGGATCTGTAGAGTGTTCCCATGGCCGGAGAATTTATCATGACAGGAGTTCAGGTTCGATTTCTGTTCTAGCCGGGGAATTTTTTGTCAAAGAATTTTCTTCCGACTTGCACTGTGGTCAAACGTATTCTTGAGCTTTCCCCTCCAAATACTTTCAAGATGTGTTCTTTAGCATAAGAAATATCTACTAAGTACTATTATAAATGTCCCAATTGTTAACCACTTTCTTAAGTTGTTCAGAGAAACAGGTCGAGGAAGTAAGCCGGTTCATGCCGCATTTCGCTGTGTCTCGATTGGGGTGTACTGGAAGCATGAAATTTCCATTTATCAGTCAATGCTCTGGAGAATCATCGTGCACGTACAGCATTGCCGAGATAATCTAAAAATTCATTCAATTCAGACATTCCGTCCAAATGAGACCGAAATAATCATAAAACCACGTGGATTGAATCTCACGTCGGTCTCCAAAATAACGCGCCTAGCAACGAAGTTGCTGGGAGAGTGTTTGGATGGAGCATTTCTTTCGAACCAAACGAGATCATTTCGTAATTTGCGTGTCCGTAATGTGGTCGTGTAAAAGTTTCACGACAACCATCGTTCGATGAGATTGACTTCCTTGCCGGGCAATTCGTGTCTTGGCTATTATTACTCAATCTAGTGCAAGTTGATTCGTGCAAATATTTTACGTGAAGGTATGAAGAGGTGTAAGCAGAGCGGATGAAGGACGGGATCACTCTCATGCTCACATTCGTTGGTTCTCTTAAGTCGACCATATAAATACTGCACTGCAGATAAAGCTAATTGGTTGCCCACTGTTAACGATTTGAATCGCTATAGAATAAACTTCATAAATCAGTGTGTTAGAATCAAGCGCAAATTCTGACAGATTGAGTGCACCGTTTGATAAATGTTTGAGCGTGATTTGAATACACCACATGAGTGCAGAGTTAGACGCTCGAGAAACAGGTGGGTTATAATTAAGATATTCAGGTGGATTAGAAGATTGGTCGAGTCGATGGTGTCAAATTTTCATTCGTACACTCCTCCCCTTCACTCGAGCCTCAAGCTGTTGAATTCGAATCTATCAAGTGCTTAAACTGGCATGGCGCGCGTAATGATTAATTGTTAATAAATAATGCGAATGGTCGAAAAATTGCGTGTACAATAAAATTGATGTTCTGAGGGAACACGATTTTATCTGTATAGTTTGATTATTTTTCAGCTTGTTGGTTGTTACTGTGGATGTCATATTCGCGTTTAACCGTTCTTGTATTTTTTATTTTAATATATGTTGATTTTATCATTCAATGTAGTTTACCCCAGATTCGATACACTTTTTCATCGATTTAATAGCGATTCAAATGCGTGCTCGTAGATCATTTTGAGAAACGACGTTCTACGCTTCGGTTGATGCCGTTCAAATGATCCTATTGCCTATTGGCAAAAATGTCTTTTTCAATTTTGTTTTAATTTTTGGGGAAAAGAGCAAAATAACTGGGTGCCAAATCATATGACTACAGAACAATGACTTGTAATTTGGCGCATTATCTTGTAGAAGAGTGTCGTTCCACGTTCCAATTATTGATCATGATGGTTGTTGGTATGTGGAACAAAGTAGTGCAGTAAAATTCTCCTGAAAGTCACTTCATAGAATATCGCTATAATTGCACTAACAGCTTACACTACACGAACGAAAGTACTCGTAACGTCATATTTCGTTAAACTGCTTGAAATTATCCAAGGTACAGAAATATATTCATAAAAGTTTTAGTAAATCTCCGATTTCAAGCAAGATCGATTGGTGATTTCGAAACTCAGCAGCCGCCTATCAGCCCCTAATCTTTCCAAAAAAAAACGAACCAAATGCAAACACTTCAATAGGTCACACATCGAGTATTTTCACTTCTCTGCTGAGCTTCCTAGTGCCCTATGATATGAAAATGCACCACGAGTGGGACTCGATGTAGTTTCTGGTCTTTTCACATCGAGTGAGACTCGATATTGTAGGTAAAAGGGTTACCAACGCAAATTATGTGGATATGATTTATTTTACAAGGAGCATTCATTATTTTCTAAACAGAATATTTGATTTGATTGGTTTCTCCTGAGAGATACATTCAGCTAATGACGACTATCAATTAGTAACCTAATGGAGCAATTGTTGACACATACGATGGTTTTGGCTACAATTTTGAAACAATTTTGAAAGGAGAATCACTTCACTGAACAAAATTAAGCTGTTAAATTTGGGAAAAATTCGAGGCAGATAGCGAGACTAATTGGTCTAACGAAATATGTTATATATGTTTGATCCAGGAAATCACGAAAAATGCGGTCGATTAAATGGGATGGAGAGAATTTCAAATATTAACTTACAAGTCTACCCAGTAACGCAACTCTTCGGTTCGGGGTTCCGGTCACACACTGGGTTTTCAAACGATTACAATACAATGCAAAGAATAAATCACAGAAGTGAACGTTGACCAAATTCGCGCAGATCAGCGATATCAGCGTTTGGGTATCGAATGTTTATAGTTTTAATTGCATACATTAAAACAAATTATTTTTAACGACCGTACATATCAACATCATAATTCGTAATCATTTGATCGAATTTTAAATTGAAGATTGTATGAATAATAAATTATTAATTAATTAGTATTGATTAAATTGAAAATCATTCAACTGTCAAGACTTATAAGCGTTGGATCCTTTGATTGCATTAATGAATATCAGGCAGGATACATACCAACCTTGGTTTGTTAGAGGTGTCGTTTGCACGCTTGGGATAAATATACGAGTATGACTAAAATAAAATGATTACCACCATCTGGAAATGATCTAGTAGAAATCCACAAAGGGTAAGCTTTTTGGTAGGCAAAGTATGAGATGTAACAAAAACAGGCTGCTGCAGAATACAGAAATTCTTATGCGGGAAATGTTTCTAGATCAAGGCAGGGCTGGACAGAATTTTGTAAATGAATACACTCGTCTTTAGATTTTCCTGAATGATTTTCGAATCTTATGAAATGAATACTATAAAGAAGATGAAATTATTATTCAAATAAGCATATAATGAAACTGATTAAAATCATTATTATTTATTCAATTTCTGGTACATAGTGCTTTCGAAATTTTCAACTAATAAACTTGTTGGTGCACCATTTTCGATTACTTGAAGATGACTATAATAACGTAGTCATCTGTAACTGATTACCACCACGCTTTACCAACCACGCTTCTTATGTCCCAAAATTGAAAGACGAGGAAGTAGTTGTTCTAAAATGTTTACTCTCCGTGGGAAAGGAATGAAGATAGGTACCTCATCAATTATTTCACAACCGTTTTAATACTACGGTTTCTTTGCTTTCCAGCCGACTCACTAAATCTCGTATTTTTTAAATTTATTTTAAAAATTCTCCTCCGAATTGATCTGGGGATTTATAGATTCCCAAACAACATTTATATATTTTCGTAGGGTAACCAAAACAATTTCATTCCATCAAAAGGTTCGGATACCTCATTTAGACGCAAGTGCTCTGGTGCTCGGTAGTAGATATTATGGTTGCGAAATAAAAAAACAACAGTGTATTGTAAGTGTGTTCGACCTATGAGACAAATGCCACTTAATTGAATCAGTGTGGTGTGGAACTGACTTTTTCATTTGAACTTTGTTTATGACTTACTTTATTTGAATAAATATCCAAATAAAGTAAGTCATAAACGATATTGATATTCTGTTTAGTGATGGAAAGTTTGTTCGGATTTTTCTTTCAAATTAATACAGTAATCATTGCACTATGTAATTCTCAAAATACTAATTGGAATCTCTAAAAACGGTCATGTACAGTATGTAAAACAAAGTTTATCCATCTGGGCCAATTTTTTTTAAATTTTCTTCAAATAACCCACCAACATAATGCAATATACTTTATCAAAATGATATTTAGAAGAAGGAGGTCCTGTTCCAGCACCCTAAATTAGAACTGTCATTAACACGTTGAGCCCCGTGTCGGTCCCTAGGGACTGACGTTGAGCTGTTCGTTAGAAAAAAGGCTGTTCATTAGGACTGACGGTTACAAAACTTGGAAATATAATAAATTGTTTGTTTTCGGATGTTTTACGACATGTGACTACTTTTTGGTCGAATTTCCGCCTATTCTCTTTTTATACAAAAAAAATATCTTTAGGAGCGAGGACCTACACTGGTAATGTGAAAATGCGACTGAATGGAATGCATCGCAAGAACAATTCGGGGCTCAACGTGTTAAGCACCCAAAATATTCTCTCTTGGCGACTTCAACATATAAATGTACAGTAAACCTATTTTTGTGCGCTTTTTTTAAGTGAGAATTTTTTTGGCGAATTTTTTTTTGGGGAATTTTCTTTAGAAATTGCACAAAAAGTCACAGGAGGGTTGTGTCCGAGACACGACCGCATAGTTGACGAAGAATTCCGTTAGGCTATCTGTTGCATGTTGACTTTGGATATGTTTGAAGAATTTCATCGTTAAACTCTATGATAATGATCTGGTGGCCCCTGAAAAGGGCCATTTTGTTTGGTTGTTGGGTATTGTTTGTTCACTCCACCAGTGTTTACAACCGAGTGATGATGACATAAAGAAGGTAATCATTCGTTGGATGGTGCTTATCACGATCAGGGTTGCCATAATAAAATCTGTGTTTTTGACGTAGAACCACGTCTTTCAGGAAGGGTGCCAAATCAGAAAACAGGTCACATTTTTGTGAAATAAAGTTAACGTTAATAACTATTTTCACAGCGAACGAATTCTGATTCTTTACACACCAATGGAATCGGAAATTCTTTAAGATTCGTTTGATATACTATACAGTGCAATCCACTAATGCCTAAACAGTTTAAATTAATGAAAACTGGAAGCATTTTCATTTTCCCATACATTTGTTCTGCCGATTTGTGTGCATTCCCGAACAGAGCTGTCAATAACGAGCAACATATTTGGTTTAAATAAGCCATCCGCTATTTGAAGCCACCCTTCTTCTCGTTTGTTGGTCATTGAAGCAACATGGTTACATGGTTACAACATGGTCGAGCGGGAGAAGATTGTTTTCTTGTCGAGTGAAGGAGGAGTATGAAATAGAGTTTCTTTCCACAAGGGCCCTTCTCAGGGCTAGAGGCGGAAACCAGAAATAGAATAGAATAAAACACAGATGCGAGTGAGCTAGCATAACACAACGAGCGGATATCATTAAGCCTAATGCTGATTTGACACACATACACACACAGCTCGATACAAGTAGGGGAAGCCCTCTGTATCGAGGTGTGCTACGACAAAGAAGAACAGCATACGAGAATTTTTTGTGCTAATGCGGATATGGAAGAGTATCCAGAATTTTGGAATAAAGATATACACTGCATTTATTTGATAAACGTATATATGATGAAAGTATGCTTTCAAATACCAGCAGGGTAACATTAATGTTGCATGTTGTGGGGTTCGATCACATCTCAAGCGGAATATAGGAGCAAAAGGGTTCATAGTTTGTGATCAATATCTGAGTGGGAAGGAGAAAGTTTGATGCGAAATGAACCAAATAAACGAGAAGTGCTGATAGCTTTTGACTCTACTCAATTCTTTCGAGTCTACTGAAGTAATAAAAAATTAAATAGCTTAAAATATATTTCAAAAATTTCGATGCATTCTAAAATAATATCCGAAGTGATAAACAAGTGAATTGAATATTATAATTCCGTAGTTCTACGTCGAAAACTGTGGTCGTGTCCTAGATACAACACATTACAATTTTGTCTCAAAAAATCTTTTTTTTTTCCAAAATATATATTTTTATCAAGGCTCATATGGCGTTAGCCTGACGGGGCCGGAGTTCAATATTTTGACAGTTTTTCTTATTACCTATGTTAGTAATATGTAACCGATTACTCGCGGTCGGCTCGAGGTTAGTATTACAAGTGTTCTCGTAATTGGGATGTTGCTGTCTCCAATGCTCTGTACGTGTGCCCGACACGGGATACTTCCTATTGGGAAAAAAATCTTTTTATCTGAGTTTTTTTCTTAGAAAATCTGTATTGAAATCTGTATTAAGAGATATACTAATATTACAATTTATGCAACAATGTATCAGTTCAGAATTTTTATTTATACATGAACATAAAAACATTGTTTAGTAAATACTTATCAGAAGTTAACAAGAAATAATGAAATCTTGTTCATCTTTCATAATCTCCAGAAGTTACACATCACTGCTTTTTCAAGTAAAAATAATGGCGACCAGTACGACACACATGTCGAAATTGAAATTAAAAGTATCCACGTGAAAATTAGCATTCACCGTGATTTGGTAGGAAAAAGATAAACCGCGTTATTTATTTATTGTAAAGCTAGCCGGTAAGACACATTTTTGCTTCTTTTCGCCTTATATTGAACATGAGAAAGGAGTATTACACGCTACATATGAATGCCAAAATGACTCCAATTCAGACTGATTCGAATGCTATATGAATAAAATTGGTGAGTTGAATAAATAATAATATTGAGATCAATCCATAACTAATATTGGGTTGTTATTTTGAAAAATCTGTAATCTGTATCTGCAGATTCTTGGTTTCCAAAATTCTGAAAAATCTGTATGAATACAGATTATTCTGTAGATATGGTAACCCTGATCACGATAGAAGATGCCAAAGTGGAATGAGATATGATGAAAACCGCCCTTTGTGACCCTAGACGAGATGCCTCCTGTCTTCTGTATGGATGAAATCAAAGAACTCACCAATGCATAGGGTAAGATAATTATCAATATTGAACACAATTATAAATTTTTCGCATCAGTAAAAACATGTTACATTATCATGGAGAAAACATATTTGAAATTGAAAAGGTAATTTTCTTCTATAATTTTTGCTTCCTGAGTTTTTATTCAGCCCATTGCGAATTTCAATCGAACTAACAGCACCTGATTTGATATGTAGAGCATATGGGAAATCACTTCTTCGAATATTTCTTCACTTTTCCATTTTTTCTCATCGTATGAACTTTCCTTGGATGAAAATGAGCACAATAAAACAGACAATTTAAACCGGACGACCCGTTCTCGAGCTTGAACACAAATTGGTTTAATTTATTAAAATTATAATAAATCGTTTCATATTTCAAGTCATTTTTAAATACAACTGCTACCATATACAATTTTACACTTACACTAGTGCTCAATGTTTCACAATACTCGATCGGTAATTGATATGAAATTTCACGAAGCAACCAGCATTAAAGTTAATTTAAATCTAATTTAATTTAAATTTTATTTTACGTATCACTCACCTAACTTGCAATATAAAAATGGCCCCGACTTCCATATATTTACAATGCTGGAACTGGAATGGAACACATTTCGGTGCGAACAAAAGTTCCCTCTACTTTGATGTATTTGTAATGTCGATTTCTCCGTATCTTCAATTTCGACCAATCAGAACGAGGTATTTCCGTTTGGAAATTTTTCAATTGTTTTCTAGTTAGTTTCATAAAATATATTATCTTATCCATTGTGATGAATTGTTATGGAGTGCTCAGATCGACTGATGCAAATACAGGTCGGACTGGATCATCCGGAGTATTGATTTTTTTTACTCCGGATAATCGAAACCTCCGGATAATCGAATCATAAAAAAACGGGTTTTCGCTCGGTAAACGTAATATAATCATGATTTGCACTTAATTACTGAACAGTTTTATCTAGCCGTTTGTAAGTTTGTGACTTAGTAACTTTGTTACTTTGTAACTTTGTCTGTAGCGGAATATTTTGATGATGTACTGCATTCTATTAGTCAAATCATTTCATTTGATACCAATATTGAAGGGATTGCAAAAAATACATAGTCAACCATTTCTTGGCCTTGGAATTTATGTTGTTCATAATGTAGTGTGTGCAGGCCAAGATGAATGAAACCATTAAAAAGTAATTGTTTATTTGGGAACTGCGGCCATCTTGGATTTGGATTTTTCATGATCTACTGTGTTCTACCATTCGAGCACTTCATTGATGGGGTTGTGAAAAACTATATATGGCGCCATCTTGTGGTGGCGGCCATTTCGGATTTGCATTTTTCATAAATAACTGTGTTCTACTAGCCAAGTCCTTTAATTTAAACCTATATTGATTATTATACAAAGTATTCAAAATTTCCGATCTGAAAATAAGAAAAATCGAAAATTAAATACTCCGGATAATCGGGTCCGACCTGTATTTCGTAAATTCAACAGGGAATAACTGGCCAATAATTGTAAGTACATGAGCTGCCGCTTGTGTCGTCAATTTCGACCATCAGAAGTGTATTTCCGTTAGGATAGGGGTTGAGATTTTTCAATTGTTCGATAGTTAGGTCCATGACATATTTTATTTAATTCAATGTAAAAAAGTGTTATGGAGCGTCGAAATCGAATAATTTCGTCAATCCATCATGAAATGACTGAGCAATATGCGTTTCAAATTAGACAATTTTCACGATGTGGTCGATTTTCGATTTTCAATTTGTACCCCAATATGTTCCCGAAAGACGTAATCCTACGTCAAAAACGTCCTGAATGATGCTTAATGTCCTTAAATACCAGTTATTAAAAGAGATATAGGGAGTTCAACATTAAAATAGTGGGCGCGTACTTTATTTTGTCCAGTACCGTATATTCATTTCAAAGACCTTCAGCCTCCTGGGCTAGGTCGTCTCTGCGTAGTAGGGGTTGTTATTACTTACAGGCTCTACGTTACAATCAAGGGGAGTATACAACAATTACATGCCAAACCGATATAGTGGTTCTCAGATTTTCGTAAAAAGTGGTAATTTTGTTCTTTATCACAAAACATTAGACCCGTATTTTTGACGTAGAACTACGTCTCACATTAAGGGTACCAAATCAGAAAACAGGTCACGTTTTTATGAAATAAAGTTAACGTTAATAACTATTTTTGCTGTGAATGGATTTTCACGATTTACATACCAACCGAATCGGAAATTCTCTAAAATTCGTTTGATATGCTATACATTACTACCCATTGTCAGTATATGGTTTAAATTGACGAAAATTGGAAGCAATCTCATTTCCCCATACATTTGTTCTGTCCATTTGTGTGATTTCCCAAACAGAGCTGTGAATAACGAGCAACGAAGTAGAAATCGTAAGATTTAAAGTCTCCGTGTAGTGATCCCCGATTTTTGAAAACAATCGTTCATCAGCTAATCGAATAGTTTTCAGCAGTTTGTTATTCGATACGATTAATCGGCCCAAATAATCGATAAATCGATTAATCGCCACACTGAGAGAAATAATTAGTTAGATTATTATTTCTCATTTGCTAGGAAGCCATATGGAATCAAAAAAGTGTTCATTCCGCCTGAAAATCAATTATTATCTTTTACTCACCCCTAAAGTCGTAAACGAAGCACAATTCACGTTGGCGGCATTGAGCTTTGTTTACGAACTTAAGGGAGCGTCAAAGATAATGATTTGTTTTCAGGATAAAACTGCAACGGCCGTACGTTTTTTTCTCTTTGAGTTTGAATCGATTAATCGACGTAAATTATTCGTTCGCTTCGATTATTGGTTGTGCAGTATTCGTTCGATTAATAATCGATTTCTGTAGGAAGTATTCGATTAATCGAACGATTATCGGGGATCACTACCTCCGTTAACAAAGGAAAAGAAGAAGAACGAAGGGGAATATTTGCCTACAGTGCCTATAAACAGTGGATCTCGCTGAGCCAAGCTTAGAGGCGAATGAACTGCAAAATTTAAAGCCTCTTAAAAACAAAGAATTGAATTGAGGCAAAAGTTCATTCTTCGTAAAGACACCGACAGGACAACACCGTTGCTGGGCGAGCTGAATGGCGAGGGATCGAGTGCCTTTCTTAAAGCAATTGGGGTGGACGCGACCAAGTTACTCATTGCAATCATTGCATCAAACTGATGCCATTGCATTAATGCTTTGAGCTACACAATTGTGTGGGGAATCATCAAGTTAGGCTATCGTCGGCTCACCAAGAAAATAATTGTTCTGGAATTATGCCTCTGATTTGGTTTCGCATGGCGGTAGCAAAACTCTTTCCACCAAGGCTAACAGCTAAGCTAAAACAGCTAACAGCTAATCTAGACAGACAATATTAGTAGAAAAGGCTGTTGAGAAGAGCGCAAAACGGAGATAAGTGTGTGTATATTTAGATGCTTCAAGCCATCGATATATGGATATTTGCGGCGCGCGTGCGTGCTTCATAACCCGTACGTAAAAATAAAGGGTGTGTCACATCAAATTGCATCACGGAAAAAACGCTGTAGAAATTCGCCCAGTAGACCGATCCTTTTGAAATTTTTAGACAGTAAATTAAAAACTATTAAACAACTTTTGGCATTTTCCATTTTTCATACTTCGAGCCCAAGCCCGTATGCTCGTACCTTCCTCTTTACCCCGTCCATAAGGTTCTGTACAACGTCAGGTTGTAGTTTTGACGTAGGACTACGTCTTTCATTTCTATACCGGGGTGTAAAATCAAAGTTTCAAAAACGAAAGCGTTACGCCGGAGACCGAGATTTTGAGCGTTAATAGCTCCTAAACAACTGAACGAAATGGTATGACAAACACTTCATTCGAAAGATAAAATGTCTACGCGTTATATACTTGTTACTTTTTGATCCAAAAACTTGTGTCAATAGCATTAAAATTGCTTTCAAAACCGGCTATTGAAATCACCAATCGGTATATAAGCGAGCGCCGCTCGGAAATCCACTCAGTTATAATTGAGCAGCGATTGATGTACCATCGCAGGAATGAATGGATGCTTCCCTAACACAGACTTCAAAACCATGGAGCGTGGGGAAATCGGCATTGTAAAATAGATTCAAACAGCGGGTACTTTTGTACTCGTTTGCGCTTTTGCAAAACGGAATATTTCCCTAACACAGACTTCAAAACCATGGAGCCGGGGTAAATCGGTATTGCAAAATAAATATAAGCAGCGGGTACTTTTGTACCCGTTTGCGTTTCTGCAAATCGGAATGTTTCTCTAACACAGACTTCAAAACCATGGAGCCTGGGGAAATCGGCATTGCTAAATAGATGAAAGCTGCTGGTACTTTTGTACACGTTTGCGCTTTTGCAAAACGGAATATTTCACTAACAAAGACTTCACAACCATGGAGTCTGGGGAAACTGGCGTTGCGAAATAGATGCAAGCAGCGAGTACTTTTGTACTCGTTTGCATTTCTGCAAACCGGAATGTTTCCCTAACACAGTCGTCAAAACCATGGAGCCTGGGGAAATCGGCGTGGCAAAATAGATGCAAGTAGCGGGTACCAATGAGTTGGGAAAATCGGTTGATAAATATTTGCTGCGATAACCACTATCATAATGCATGCATTGACCTAAATTAGGAATTGTTTGCAATTGAATTCGTAGATTGTTTCATTCATTCACTAGTTTAATGAATAATTTGATCAATAGTTCTGCGCAGCGGTGATATCGTACCCAATGAGGAACATAAGAAGTGCGATTATTGCTAATTGAAAAAACACAAATGATCACTAAGCCAACGGCAGTCCTACGTCAAACTTGCGGTTATATCATAGGTATAACCCATCCATAGTTTTTTTCTGAACAGAAATCCATTTTCTCTCGAAGTCCGCCTCCGATTTGACAACTTTTGGGTTCTTCCGGAGGGCCTGCTTCATAATCGCCCAATATTTCTCTATTGGGCAAAGCTCCGGCGCGTTGGGCGGGTTCATTTCCTTTGGCACGAAGGTGACCCCGTTGGCTTCGTATCACTCCAACACGTCCTTTGAATAGTGGCACGAAGCGAGATCCGGCCAGAAGATGGTCGGGCCCTCGTGCTGCTTCAATAGTGGTAGTAAGCGCTTCTGTAGGCACTCCTTAAGGTAAACCTGCCCGTTTACCGTGCCGGTCATCACGAAGGGGGCGCTCCGCTTTCCGCAAGAGCAGATCGCTTGCCACACCATGTATTTTTTGGCAAACTTGGATAGTTTCTGCTTGCGAATCTCCTCCGGAACGCTGAATTTGTCCTCTGCGGAGAAGAACAACAGGCCCGGCAGCTGACGAAAGTCCGCTTTGACGTAGGTTTCGTCGTCCATTACCAGGCAATGCGGCTTCGTCAGCATTTCGGTGTACAGCTTCCGGGCTCGCGTCTTCCCCATCATGTTTTGCCTTTCGTCGCGGTTTGGAGCCTTCTGAACCTTGTATGTACGCAGGCCCTCCCGCTGCTTGGTTCGCTGGACGAATGAACTTGACAAATTCAGCTTATTGGCGACATCCCGGACCGAACTTCTCGGATCACGTCTAAACTGTTTAACTACGCGCTTGTGATCTTTTTCACTGACGGAGCATCCATTTTTGCCGTTCTTCACCTTCCGGTCGATGGTTAGGTTCTCGAAGTATCGTTTTAGTACTCTGCTGACCGTGGATTGGACGATTCCCAGCATCTTACCGATGTCCCGATGTGACAACTCCGGATTCTCGAAATGAGTGCACAGGATTAATTCACGACGCTCTTTTTCGTTCGACGACATTTTTCCAAATTTACGAAAAATTGACAGTGAAGCATGGCCAACGTGATCTATACACGCTTATCTGATTTTAAAGCGAAAGCTGAAGATATAATTCCTAAAAATTAAATTTCTACAGCGTTTTTTCCGTGATGCAATTTGATGTGACACACCCTTTAGTACATCTTTGCTACCCTGAAACCTTATTTGTATTTGCTCCCGTGTGCATTGTTGGTGCAAATTATTCAGCCGTAATGATAAATTGAAACAAGGAGGAAAGATAGCGGGAGGGAAATATTTGCGCTAGAGTATTAGTATTTATGAATTTCTGCTGAGGCAAATATTCAGCAATGCTACTCTTTTCGAAGTTGTTGAGATTAACAGAAAGAGATTATTTCGTTTATTTAATCACCATGAAAGTAAATGTCGTTCTGGAATCTTGTATGTGATTTAGTTTCGCTCGCCAGTAGCAAAACTTTCTCCATTAAGGATGACAGCTGCGCTTATCTTGAGCATGAGAAAGTAATGCAACTTTTTTCGAGACCAGCCAATATTAACAGAAGCGTTTTTTGAGAATAGCGCAAAATAATGAGAAGTGTTTATATTTCTAGTAGCTTTGAGCCACCAACGCTATAACAAACGCTTGTTTGGCGCTTGATTTACGTTGTACGAACGATTCCTAGAGGTGCGATTCCACTGAGGCAATACTAAATAACAGGTAGCATGATATTTTTTACTTGCGAATATTGTTTTTGTTGATGTTTCCATACGGTGCCAAAGATATATGGATGTAGTTATATGATGTGGAATAATGGTTCTGGTGCAACAAGTATATAATCGACTGCAGCCGAGTCTATGTCAATTGCGAAAAAGGCCACCGGAATAGCGTTCAAGGTAAATTTTCAATGCAATGACATGAAACAAATTGTGACATACGATAGGATTAGGGTATTGTACTGCGAGGGCGATAATGAATCATCAATGAATTATCAACAACTGATTCTACAATTTAAAATACCATTTCAGGGCGATCAAACCATTCTACTAAACAGTTATTTCTAAAATTCACAGCATTATAAAATAATATCCGAAGTTATAAACAAGCGACTTGAATAAAATTACAGCGTAGTTCTACGTCAACAATGCGGTCGTGTCTTGGACACAACCTCTTATATTTTTTGACGTGAAACTACGTCTTTCAGGAAGTGTGTCAAATCAGGAAACAGGTCACGTTTTTATGAAATAAAGTTAACGTTAATAACTATTTTCACTATGAACGAATTCTCATGATTTGTATACCAATCGAATCGGAAATTCTCTAAGATTTGTTTGATATGCTAAACATTACAATTCGTTATTCTCTAAACGGTTTAAATTCATGAAAACTGGAAGAACTTCCTTTTTTCTCATACATTTGTTTTGGCGATTTGTGTGCTAACCTTACCCGTATTTCGAATGCTTATAACTCGAACATTTCTTAACAGATCGGAGAGATGTTCACATCAATTGATAGGAAATATTTCCACGTGTTTAATTAATAAAGTGTTATTTTTATGAGATGAACAATTGAACAACTGTAAAATGTCAAGCGTTATCTAAACGCTCTAACTGCCAAGGGTTGATTGGCCCGATTTACGGTTTCCCCAACACAAACTTTAAAATCGATGTACCTGTGGAAATCCGCTTTGCAAATATACATGGAAGTCGGGTGTGTTTTTGTTCCCACCGAGCTGTGCTTCCCTAACAAGGACTTCATAATCAATGTGCCTGGAGAAATCCGCTTTGTCATAACATGCAAGTCGGGGGTATTTTTCCCACTGAGCTGTGTTTCCCTAACACGTACTTCAAAATCAATGTGCCTGGGGAAATCCGCTTTGCAAATGCATGCAAGTCGGAGGTATTTTTTGGTGTTGAATACTTTTGTACTCGCTTGACGTTGTGCAGATGTTTCCCCAAAACGTACTTCTGAACTGAGAGGCCTGGGAAAATCGTCGTTTCAGATACTAGAGGTGAATGAACTTTCGCGGTTTCAGAGGGAAATGTAAAATACAATGATCGTTTGACAATTCTTCCGTTTACATATTTTGGTAGTCCTAGGCATCATATCAAACGTAATAGGACGTTTATCAAATTTATTTGTAACAAAGAACATAATCTATTACAAAAATTTCGATGCATTTTGAAATAATATTCGAAGTGGTAAACAAGTGGATTGCATAATATAATTGCGTAGTTCTACGTCGAAAATATGCGGTCGTGTCCTAGATACAACCCCTTACCATTTTTAATTTTGACGTAGGGTTACGTCTTTCGGGAACATATTGGGGTACAAATTGAAACCCGAAAATCGACCACATCGTGAAAATTGTCCAATTTCAAACGATTATTGCTCAGTCATTTCATGATGGATTGATGAAATTTTGGCGTCAATCGATTTCGGCACTTCATAACAATTTTTATATTCAAGAAAATAATATATGTCATAAATGCGGCGGGTTCCTAACAGAGACATCAAAACCAAGCATCCAGGGGGAAATCGGCATTGCAAACACATGAAAGAAGGGGGAATTTGGTTCCCTCCGAAATGTGTTCCCTAACAGAGGAATTAAAACCAAGCTTCCAGGGGGAAATCGGCATTGTAAATACATGAAAGTAGGGGGAATTTTGTTCCTACCGAAATGTGTTCCCTAACAGATAAATCATTATCAAAGAGTTTAACGATGTAATTCTTCAAACATATCCAAAATCAACAGGTAGCCTAACGGAATCCTACGTCAACTATGCGGCGGTGTCTCGGACGCAACCCTGCTGTGACTTTTTTCGTTAGGGTGACTATTTCCATATTAGGGTGGTTCGAAAAATCAATTATTTCAATTATTATAAAATCATTTTTTTTCCCAAAAATGACTCTTTTTTTTAAATTCATAACTTTTGAACCACTGAACCGTTTTAGACAATCAACATATCGAAAAAAATGGATTTTGTTTTCGCAATTATTGATTGTAGTCCTTTTTTATTGTTTTCATGGCTTTGGACTGGACTGCACTACATTTTTTATATTCCTATGTAACCAGACTAGATCTATGCGACTAGAATCCAGTCTTCCCACACGTGTGATTTTTTTTCAAAGAAGGTTGGCTTTTTGGCTTCAATTTAATATGTCGATCATCTAAATCGGTTCATTAGTTCAAATGTTATGAATTTTTGCAAAAAAATCATTTTTGGATAAAAGAGGAAAAATTATTTTTTTGGACCACCGGTTAACTTTGAAAAATCATATTCCAAAAACAAAAAAAAGAAGCATCTCTGATATCGAGTTATGTTATCTAAACATCCTCAGCCTTCAAGGGAAAATATAAAGAAATATAGTGCCCTCTAGGCGGAAGCCATGAAAACAACAAAAAAACAACTTCAATCAATAATTACGAAAGCAAAATCCATTGTTTTTGCAAGTTCGATATTTTTTAACAAAAGGCTCATTGTCTTCAATTTGATATATTGAACATCTAAATCGGTTCAGTGATTTAGTGAAAGTTATGAATTTTTGAAAAAAAAGGCATTTTGTGAAAAAGTTGAAAAAATGATTTTTCGGACCACCCTAAAATGGAAGTGGTCACCCTAACGAAAAAATAAAGAGTGCTGATGGAGGGATCTTATGTTGCACGCCGGCGATTATGCCGAATGTTGTTAAAACCTACGATGGAAGAATATTTGGTGTTTGCTCTCGAGCTAGGATTGAATTTGTTGTAATGTAGGTCTGGATTGGGCCGTAACCGCGCTCCCTTCAAGTGCCGAGCCGCTCCGTGTCGGTGGATGCACTTGTTGTCTCCAGATTTGAATGAAATGAAGCGGAATTTTAACAAGTTTGTCGCTATTGCAAAGGACACTATGAAAATGTACGTTCCAAAAGTGAGATGGATACAAGCTTCCTTTTAGTTGTAAAGTGTGCTTGTTCTAATCCCTGAAACACCTTTCAGGATCATTGAGTAGCAATTATGTGAGAATTCGTTGTTTAGCTCCTTCGATCTGCAAATGGTTTCACCTCCGGAATCATAGAAATGTCAGGTTATTAAATATGTTTCGCAGCCGTTTATCATAGCTTCTTCCGATATTAGACGAAATTCTACGCAACGGTATTTAATCAGATCATTATTATCTGAATTTACTGTAATGATTTTTATATACTTCCTAGTGCATCAATAACTCCTCGTTCTTGTCTATCTTTTGGCAACAAAGTGTGAAAGGTTTGAGGTTCGCTCTGCATTCCTGTTTTAGCTTTATGTACTCTTTATGCCGAGCGTATCCCGCACATTTAGCTTCCACGTTTCCCCCACCGGCTACATTCTAGTAAATCGTGCAAATGTATAATTCTAACTAAAGATGTATGTTTTTCAATTACTGAATCAAACATTCTAAAACATTTAAGTTTTGAAGAAAGTCAATCCGAACATTTGAAGAAAATTCGCTGCTCGTTTATCCGATATGCGAGAACAAGAGACAAAGCTCCTGTGCAACCACTTGCACAATTGGGAAAAACCTAACTGGACCACAGATGAAATTTCGATGGTCTTCACAAATGCGTATATGAGCAAGCGATGTTACTCGTTTCTTCGAATTAAAATACCCGATTCTGACCCAATGATAGTGAAAAAATACATTCGTATAAAAACGATTGCAAGAATGCGATTGCAACCTGCAATGCCCACGCAAGTTACAATGAGCACAATCCATTTGTGCGCATCGTTAGATAAACTATCGACCAAGAGGGTATTTACATGCTGATTTCCCCCAGGCACCTTGGATTTGATATCTCTGTTAGGGAATACATGTCGATGGGAACAAAAGCTCCCCTTACTTTCATATATTTGCAATACCAATTTCTCCAGGCACTAGGCACTAGCTGACCCGGCAAACGTTGTTCTGCCATATAAATTATTTTCAGTGAATATGATAAATGAAACATATTTAATGGACATATAAATGTATTTTATATTTTACATTGAATTGCAGAACTCAACATTAATATGAACATTGAGTGTTTTGCTCAGTTAAAGCGAATATGGTACTACCCGACGATTGCCAGATTCAATGTCTGCATTGTTGTTTTCTGTGGATGATTGTCTGTCATTGTCAGTATTTTTGCGTTGATATATTGGACATCAGGGTACGCTTGTGATCGTGTCGTTGGTGCAATCTTTAGGTAATCACCTTGTACTTATTACATCCGCCATGCAAATCGTTACAAGTTTCAGATCCACGCATAAATCTTGTTTGTGGTTATAATATCGAATAGTCACCCATATCCCAGAATTGGTTTGAAATTCGGCTTCACGATTCAATCGTAATCATATTTTGCTTTCTTAAATCCGTTCCTCTCAAATTCAAACGTTCTATGTAAATATGGCATGGCATTCATCCGTATTTGTGGAGCAATTTACTTTCTATCAGACCCGGAAACAAATTCAAATTGATTTTAACTATGATTGATTGGAAATGCTTACTCGGTGTCGTTTGAATACATAGAAGACACAATACTGACTCCCAGTTAATTTTTCTTCTATGAATTTCCTTGCATTTCCACCAAAACTTTATCTATAATACAAAGTCATCACCAGACACGATTTTCGTTCAAGATTTTGTCCGTCCTGTCCTGATCATATAGAATCAGCATATGATACAATTAAAAATGAGAAATGCTGTTCATAATGAATGAATTACCTCTAGCGGGGTCTCTTTGTTTAATGTTTAAGCAATATCCGTCTTGTCCCTTCAGAACACCTTGGGGGTTTTTCTTCTAAGCCCTTCTGAATTGCTTGTCACACATGTTCTAGAGCTAGTCACTTAGAAAACATTCAAGGCGTATTCCTTGGCGTAGAAATCTCAGCAAAGTACTACTTAAAAATGATGCAAATAATACTATCACTATTCGAATCACAATTTCTCGCGTCACTGTTCAGTCGCCATCTGTGATTCTAGCAACGCTTGTACATTGAATTCACATACGTGCTCCTCAGCAGGTGCTTTATCAGAATTGATGACAATAGCGTGATTGTCATTTTGTAAACAGAGCAAGTGTGATTTGAAGTATTTCAATAATTCATTGCGCTCATTCAAAAATACTTCCATCTCGCTGGCGATATGCGTGGCTTCAGACGAAGTGAGGTTACTTGCGAATGTGTGGATGAAAGTTCAATGTAGCAGGCGTAGCGCCATCTGTAATTGAACAACATAAATACATTCGTTCTGTTTGAAAAACGAAGGACAGTTAAATTATCGGGATATTGTTTTTACAAAAATACTAAAATCAACATTAAAACAAGTGTTTGGGGATTGTTTTGGTGTTATATGAATCATTTAAAGCCAAATTTAAGAAAAAAATATTCACATTTTTTTTCGGCATAGGATCACCCTAATCGGTAGTAAATATATAGTAATCGGTATCTTAGCGGTATCGTATATAGTTTACAACCTATTCTCATGCCTACCAAGTTTTTTGTGCAAAATTTCATCAAAATCGGTCGAGCCGTTTCGGAGGAGTTCGAGCACGAACATCGTGACACGAGATTTATATATATATATATATATATATATATATATATATATATAGAAGATTGTTATCATTGTTCATTGTGATGAATTGTTATGGAGTGACGAAATCGATTGACGCAAGAATCTCATCAATCCACCATGAAATGACTGAGCAATAAGCAATTTAATTTGTACTCCCAATATGTTCCGAAAGACGTATTCCTACGTCAAAAGTAGAAATTGAACTTTTTTACCCGCATGTTATTTTTTGCACTTCGGAATGCGTTTATCTAATGCGGACTACAAAAGTGGGTACGAACACAACGCTTTGGGACGAAGTAGGGTAAGGCGGGGCTATTTGAATATACTTTGTGCGAACGGTACAAATGTCAAAACAAATGTAAGCAAGAAACCGGCTGTGCGCCACAAATTCCGGATTCTGATGACAGCTACATGGAAGAGAGACGAAATGAATGGAATAGATTACCTGACTAATTACCAACAACGGATTTCCACGCTATCTTAAAAATCTTAAAACACCAGAAGATACTATTCTAAGCCGAGCTAGACTTTTGAAGGCCTTTATGTAGTTTTCAAATAGAAAAAAGAAGAGAATTTGAAATTTTCATTAATTTGTTTTTTTACTTGATAAGATGATATTTATTAACTGTTTTTGTTTTGATTTAATTAATTAATGAACAATGAAGGAAACATCTAATGGAAAAACGCTTATTATTTGATCAAAAAGAACATACCTATTATACGATAGACATGCACTTTAAATTGACCAATTTACCCCGTGTGTGGGGTTAGTTGGTCAATTTATTCTGAAATATAAAGATCTCTATATATAAAAATGGAATGTTGTCTGTCTGTCTTTCTGTCTGTCTGATTCTTATGGACACGAAAACTACAGAACCGATCGACATGAAAATTGGTATGTAGGGGTTTCTGGGGTCGGGGAAGGTTCTTATGATAGTGCGAGCCCCCTCCTCCCTCTATAAGGGGGTGCTGCCATATACATGAAACACAAATTTCTGCATTATTCGAGAATTAATCAAGCAAACGAAACCAAATTTGACATGTGAAGGTTTAAGGGGGCAAAAAACGTTGCTATGGTGAGCAGACACTTCCCCCCTCTCTAAGGGGGGCTGCCATACAAATGAAACACAAATTTCTGCATAACTCAAAAACTAATCAAGAAAATGGAGCCAAATTTAGCATGAGAAGGTCTTAGGGGGCAATAAATGTTTCTATGGTGTTTAGACTCTCCTCCCCCTTCTTTAAAGGAGGGGGGGGGTTTGGGCTACCATACGAATGAAACACAAATTTCTGCATACCTCGAAAACCAATCAAGCAAATGAAGCCATATTTCGCTTGTGAAGGTTTTAGGGGGCTAGAAACATTTCTGTGGTGAGTAGACACTCCTCCCCCTCTCTAAGGATTAGATTAGATTCAAAGCTCAATTTTAAAGACCATATTGCTTACATTACTTCTAAAGCTTCGAAGTGCTTAGGCTTCATTTTCCGAGCTGCTAAGAAGTTCTCAGACATCCACTGTCTAAAAGTTTTGTATTGTTCGTTAGTCCGATCTATTTTGGAGTATGCTGTTGTTGTATGGGCTCCGTACTATTAAAACAACATACAACAAATAGAAGCAATACAACGTAAGTTTGTCCGCTTTGCTCTGCGACGGTTGCCTTGGAACGATCCCTTCAACCTTACCAGCTACAAAGATCGTTGTCGATTGATCGATCTAGAGCTTCTCGAAAATAGACGGAACGTAGCGAAGGCTACTTTCGTCGCAGATGTTGTTCAGTCTCAAATAGACTGCCCTGCTGTGCTTAATGAATTCAACATGAATATTACTCGTCATACTCTAAGAAACCATAACTTCCTCCGAATTCGTACATTTCGTACCAATTATGGCTATAATGAGCCTATTAGTAGTATGTGTCGTGTGTTCAACCGTTCTTTTCATCTATTTGACTATCACTTGTCTCGTTACGTCAACAAGAGTAGGTTCCGTGGAGTGCTTGGTCATACTAACCTAGTTTTAAGAATAAGTCGTTTTTTTGCTAGGATTAAGATTGTGTCATTTGGACTGTATTTTCTGTTGACGCAAAAATGAGCAGGTTTTATGTCCATTTTAGAAAAAAAAACCTTCAAGCACACTAAAATGGTCTTTTCCCTGCTCCAAATAAACAAATAAACAAATAAGGAGAGGCTGCCATACAAATGAAACACAAATTTCTGCATAACACGAGAACTCATCAAGCAAATCGAGCCAAATTTGGCATGTGGAGGTTTCTATCGTGATTCAACACTCCTCCCCTCTTTTTAAGCGGAAGGGGGGCTACCATACAGATGAAGCATAGGTTTCTGCATAACTCTAACGCTCTAAGAACTAATCAAGCGAATGGAACCAATTTCGGTATATGGAGGTTGTAGGGGCAATACACTTTTCTATGGTGGTTCGACACACCTCCCCCCTCCCTAAGGGAGGGCTGCATTACTCGAGAATCAATCACGTAAACGGAAACAAATTTGGGATATGAGGGTTTTTTGGGTACGAGTAATGTTTCTATGATGGTATGACACCCCTCCTCTCGAATAGAGGGGGGTTCCAAAAAATTGAAACACATATTTCAATCAAATATATTCCAACCAAACATGACAATTGAAAATTTTCGGGAAACTCTGAAGAAAATGAGAAAATTTGCGAAAATTCAATTCCCATATGTTCTACAATTTCATAGTGACAAGCGTTGAAGCGTTGTTAGTCTATATGATGTTTGCGATAACGAAATTGATCTTTGTTCGAAGTGGAAATTGCTTTTAATGTGATAAAACTCACTCCTGTAGCTTCTTCTATCTATATAAATAAAAATGGATCGCCCAATGTGTTGATAAGAGCAAAACTCGAGAAAGGAATTGTCCGATTTAGAGCTGTCTTTATTCTATCATATTCTCTGTATCAAACATTTCTTCGATGTAACGGAGAAACATGTTAAGTGGTTGAAAAATCTTGAAGGAGAATTGTGTCTGAGAATAATCCCCTTATAATAATATTATAATGAAGAGTTTTGGTAGAAGTACTAGTAATTTTATAGTAAAAGGTAATTTCAAAGGGTAGATTAGAAGATCAATCAATGAACATTTCTGCGATTGGCGATTGCGATTGAACATTTCTGCGACCCATGAACGTGCGCTTAATAAGAAAACGTGAATGTGATAACCAAAAATAAATTTTAAACGGGACGAAGTTTGCCGGGTTAGCTGATATTAAATAAAAGAAAAATGTATAATAAATGATTCTTTAGTTATTTCTCATTGAAAGGGCAAAGGGGTGACTTCATTATGGTACATAATACTGTATCGCTAAACTTCGTACTACAAAGTAATAACCAAACTTAGTTAAAAATGACCAACTAAACCCATCCTACCCTGCATAATCTATAACAATTGATCTTAGATGGTAGTTGTTCAAATTCATCAGTTATAGAGCATATATGTTGAGTTCAATTGAATTTGAAAATTGTTTCATTAATTCAATAATTTTATACAAATGATCACTAAACCAATGGTAGACCTATGTCAACTTTTCCGTTTCATCATATATGTAACCCACTCATTTTTTTTAAAATGCGTACGTTAAAAAGAAACTCAATTTTTTATTTATTTTCACTACAGTAGATTTTTTTCCATATTTAACGAGTGATAGAAAATTTCCCCGTCCTGAGTCTTTTAATTGATTTTCAGTGTTCTAATTTTAAATTTGTCCCAAAATTAGCTACCACCTAAATTAATACCATAGGTATTCGAAAAACAGAATCCTTAATGGGTTCCGAGTTTACCGTTGGCTATATCAATTATTCTGTTATGATGCTCGAAAACACTGCTTGGAATACCTTAAAACTTCGACATATTTGATTTTTCCGTGATTTTACGATTGCATTGGGTCTCTCCAATACGTGCAGGACGACGCTACTTGCCACACGAAATGCGAAACGGAGTGGTGAGCAGTGTCTTAGAATATCAACAAATATTCACGAGTAACGAGTATGATTTTGTTTCAGTGTAAATGTGCTTTTTTTCAGTTCGAAACATACTGTCCTCATTATATTGATGACAATAACAAATGAGTTCATATCGCTGATGCATGAACAAATTTGCCATAATGAATGAATGCGGCATTGAGTGGGGTTCATACCTTCGCTATTATTTATACAGTAGAACCCCGATTGTCCGCGGAATAGTAGGGCTAGGTCAACGCGTATGACGCAAATCGCGGATAAAGCAATAAAGTGCTAAACATGAAGTGTAACCATGAAAAAAATATATTTTAGTATGAGAACTATGCTTCATCAATACAGCAATAATTAAACTATCCATCTGTAAGGCCGTGTACACCAGTGATTAGATAATGTTGAAGCCATGACCAAAACAAAAAACGATACCCTACAACTAACCGGCAAATTTCGGGAAGATCTATAGAATTCCGAATAATCCGCACCGCGGATCATCCGCTCGCGGATAAACGAGGTTCCACTGTACTTTGAATATCAAAAGCAACAAATTGATACATATTCATCACATTCGAGACGATATTCGTTCTGGCAGTGAATTCAAGTCAAAACTCAAAAATAAAGAATAAGTCAGGCTGAACCATTTAGAGATCAAAAACGTCAGAGATCGATAAAACGAACTATGCAAGAAATCGCACAGAATTTTATTTGGCGAGACGGTAACGACGGCATATGCAGAACGGAAACAACGAGTGGTTGTAGCTGATATTCATTCGGCTGAAATGAAATTCAATTCTGACGTCTTCGACAATCAAGACGAAAATGACACTGGGTGGAAAAATAAACTTCAAAACATATTGAAATACCAAAGTTCATTTGCTCATATTAACTGGTTGTCTGGATCTGTCATTTTGATTTTCGTTTGGAATATATAGGTTTGCGATGCAACCTAGCCCGAAAATCTATGCATTTGAACTTAGCGAAGATGATTTTTTTCAACACTTGTGGTGAGTTTCGTGAGCGATTAGACTCTCGTGTCTAGATTTGCCACCTCTAGATCACTTTTTATGGAATTGAATATCAGTCTTTCGTCTATATGAATAAACCAGCAATGATTGAGGCTTTAGTAGACAATATCACAGTCGAAATTCTTGAAGAAATTAAGGAAAATTATATCTTTCAAGTAGATCGTCTCAAGCGCAGTTGCGGCATGACATTTCTACAAAAACTAAAAGGCTCATATCAATTCATCGGTTCAAATAAATGAATCAAACTCCGTTGCAATTTTTATTCATATTATTTCAAAATGAAAGAAGTAACCTCATAAAAATCACACTTTCAATCCTGAAATTTCTGCAGACATTACATGACATCGTGCAATTTTTAGAGATTGACTACTTTTTATATCCACATTGCTGCTGGGTTTAATTTGTTTCAAGTTTCTATTTCGTCACCTGGCTCGAATTCAGTTCTTCAAGTTCACAAAGTCGTCCGATGTAGGTTGTAAGCACCCGTTATACTGCCAGTCAAGATTTCTCCAAATTAAGCAACGCGGTGGTGCCAACAACTGCGACAGCGACCAAATATTGCTGCTGCAGACGTCAAAGCATGTGTTCTGGAAGTTGCGTTGTGCTCAGCATAATTCGTTAACGGCTTAATCGCTAGCCAGAGCAGCAGTTTTGTAGCAGCGAGACACTTTTGGGGTCACTATTAGCTTGGTGCAATCGGAAAATTAAAATCGAGCACGATTCGCGTGTTATGCTTTGGTGATGTTTTGCTGCTGCTGCTGTTGGGTTGGCTAAATTACATGTTTAGTGGAGAATCGAAATTAATACATTATTGAAGTTAAATGCGCTAAATGAGTGGAAAAAAAAGTTGGACTGCGGGACACCCATTTGTTTGCCCTGATCGGCATGTAGCTTACATAGTTTGTTATGATAATTAAAGCTTGGATTACAAAATGGTCCAGCACTCAAGATTTCGCTGCTGCTGTTGTTGTTGTTGATATTTCGTGCCCCCACAAGCTCGTGCAAATTACGGTCCACCAACTCGGCTGCAACGACGTTGCAAAAGGTAAGTTATTTGATTTATTGTGGCTCATTTATCAATAATTAGAAAAAAATCTGTTCCGTTCGGGCAGGTTGACCTGGTCAGCCATCGAGCCGGATCAACTTGCTGATTGACGGACGTTTAGAGCGACGACTCCTTTTGACGAGGACTTGCTTTAATTAACACTGCTCGTGTAGGGCAGCAGCTGTTATGTTGTTTCGTTTCGCCCCAATCAACGATTGGGTCATAAAGTTCAGTTTTTCGCCCGTTAACGGTCATAATTCTAGAGTCATTCTAATGTTGATGTTAATTACGAGGGGCATATTTATTTAAGGTGTCAAGCTGCCGTCACGACATGGTTGCAATTGTTGCAATGCCAGCGTTGTTTCCGTCATATGGTCAACGGAATTCTATTCTGCGCTGATGAATGAGAATCGGGAAGTTGTACCTTGATGATCATTTTGCGTGCTTTCCGTAGGTTTAGCACTCATTTGCGGTTGTGTTTTAATTACTTCTGTTATTATGAAACTTCAATGCATGATTGGGTGGCATACTTTCAGCAGAAATTCCATTATGCTCCGAACATGGGCCTCAACTGTTCGATACAAGCTGCACGAATCCGTCATTAGTTATCAAATAAATTCCGAGTCGAGCATAGCTTAATTTTGCGGCAACCGGGCGGAAAAGCATCGACTGCGTATGGGGCCTCGTGTATCCTGTCGCCGCGAGTGCTGTTTTCTGGTGGTGGCCGCATTACCGGTTGCTCCGTTCGAGGCAATTAAACACACGCCCATGTGTAAATCATAGCAGCACCGAATGAACAGCAATGTATTTTATGGAAACAAACAGTTGAAATTGTCTTCGCCGAACAGTCGCTATTCTTTGGCCACGTTCACTTTAATTTATTTTGTTGCGGTTTTTTTTTCTTCATCTGAATCCGCTCTCCTGCTGATTCGATTTCTGCTTATCTGTTGTTGGATGTTTGAGTGCGATTTCAACAATATCCGCAGAACCGATGTCCGCTTTGCGAAATCCGCTCGAAATATTCATTAGTTTTGTTCAATCGTTCGCTTACTGGTCGCACAATTCCACATGTCATCTGTTTTTCGTCGGAATGAGAAATAAAGACACAGCAGTCGAATCGACAGATCATAAATCATGTTTTTTCGTTCACTTCTCACTTACCGGATGTACCGTTCGATTCGGCCCAAACGGGCATATCTGTTGATGTAGATAAATGGCAGTGAGTTGAAATTCATGTTACAGGGAAACTTCGATATAACGTACCCTCGTTATAACGTACCCTCGATATAACGTCACTCGATATAACGTACACATTTCCAAAGTGTAAAGGAAAAAAAAATCATTATTTTTTTTCCTGATAGAACAATGAATTATCTGTATTGTGATGCTAAAATAAGTTTTGTACCTTCAATCAATCCCGAAATACCGGATTCTAAATGAATCAAGCTTTAACCAACAATACGAAGGGAAACATCATGAGAAAGGCTGGCTTCGTCTTCTGATTGAAGTTATTCATTAACTTAACTTAAACAGCAACACAATAATGTATTATAGACTATGTTTGTGAGTACTTTATTATGCTTCGATATAACGTACAATTCGATACAACGTACAATTTTGAAAGTGAAATGTACGTTATATCGAAGTTTACCTGTATTATTATTTTTGCCCCGAAAAATCAATCTACTGTGTTTATCTTTTGATAGAACAACACCAATTGACGATTATTTTATTGTGCAGTTACATGGCTCGATTGAAGGTTGGTTCGCGATTGTTCCATTTTTTAATGTTCAAATTGACGCAACAATATTGTTCTTATTTTATTTTGTAAATCAAGAACGGATATGATATCAAAAATGTATTTTATCAAACATACGAATATTGCCAAGAGTGGAATATAAAGTATATCGGAGAAATAATTCGCCAAATGAAAGTGTTTAATTCGATTAAATACAGTGTATAGTATACAAATACAAATATAGTATATGCGAAACCTTGTCGTGCTCCCATGGCCGAGTGGTTAGCGTCACACATTTTCATGTCAGGGGATTTTTCATCGAAGATATTTCTTCCGACTTGCCCTGTGGTCACACGTATTCTTAAGCTTGCCACACCAAAATACATTCAAGGCGTGTTTTCGGCATAGAAATCTCAAATCTCACTATTGCCGATACAATTATAAATCGGGAGGATAAGGTTAGAGATTTTGGCGTGCTCGTAGATTCAAAGCTCAATACAAAACAAAGCTCATATTGCTTACATTACATCCAAAGCTTCGAAGTGCTTGGGCCCATTTTAGAAAAAACCTTCAAGCATACTAAAATGGGCTTTTCCCTGCTTCAAATAAACAAATATACTAAGTACAGGTCGGACTCGATTATCCGGAGTATTGATTTTTTTTTCACTCCGGATAACCGAGTCATTAAAAAACGAATTTTCTCTCGGTAAACGTAATATAATTATGATTTGCACTTAATTATTCAACGGTTTTATCTAGCTTCACCCGTTTGTATGTTTGTGACTTTGTAACTTTGTAAATTTGTAACTTTGTCTGTAGCGCTGTACCACATTAATATAAAATTCAACCCCCTTCCTGTTGACCGATTGATCTGCAATTTGGAACACATCTTTATCTCCGGTGTCATTATAAATCTGCGTATTCCATGATAATGAAAATCCAAGATGGCTTTCGCTACAAAATGGCGGATTACATATTTTCTCGAAACCCCATCAATATGTATATCAAATGAAAGGGATTGACTAGTAGAATACAGTTATTTATGAAAAATGGTTTCATTCAGCTTGATCTGTTTGTATGTATGTTTGAATGTATGTAGGGTTATCCCACATTAATAGAAAATTGACTCCGTTCCTGTTGACTGATTGATCTGAAATTTGGAAGACACCTTTAATTCTACTGTCATTATAAAACTGTGCATTCCATGATCTTTAAAAATTCAATTTGGCCCTCGCTAAAAAATAGCTGAATGAGTTGACTTGGAGAACACGAAACATAATAAATAAACAACATAACTTTGAAAAGGTCGTCGCCACTAAATGGTCCACTATGTATTTTTCCAATCCCCTCAATGAAATGATTTGACTAATAGAATACAGTACATCATGAAAATATTCCAAGTAAATTAGGTAAGAAATAAACGTTGAATTTCCATCATCCTCAATTAGTTTTTTCATCATATACCCCTCGATTTTATTTTAGTCTCATCATTGCCTTAAATTAATGAAGGAACGGATGTGATAACCAATGTTGGCGATTGACGAGAGAATAGACGAAAGCATCCAACTTTTTTCAGCATGCGAAAACAGCTCCTTCAATCAATGTGTTGGTCGCGCATCATACGATACCACTCAGTGAGTGAACGAATCCGAACATGTGATAGCCATGTTCGTTCTGTCTCGTAAGTAAAAAGAACAGCAGCCCTGTCGACCAATGATTCACTCTCCATCGATCGGATTTGTGTGCGGATGAGACAGAGAAGGATCGCCAAGCGATAATTTTCCCGTGATTGCACTCATTTGAACAATTATCATACCGACAGCAAACGTTTTAGGGGCCAATGCAGCAAATGTCTGTATATTGTGATGCATACCGTACAAACATTTATAAGCAGGGAACAAAGAGGCGATTTTTATTCGATCAGTTGTTTTGAATGTCCCTACTTATTCCTAAAAATTATCAGGTGTAATACATATTTTAGATTAATGTGGGCTAAATGCATATGCGATAAAAGATGACATGTTTTGTAAATGCTTGTGGCACAGTAGTTTGTTTTCTAAGAATATCAACATTAAAAGAAATTGGAAAACCGCCAGCAGGTAACTTTCAACGACAAAAAAATCAGGACGTTCATCAATCGATGGAAAATGAATACGATACAGTAATCTTCCGAATATACACAATTCAGTTTTTGCTGAATGTTCCTATTTTAAAATACAGTTATTCAAGAAAAGAAATGAAGTTCTAATATGAATCCAAAAGAACATTTCACACAATCAAATAACGTTACGTTCCATATTGTATCCACTACTTCTCCCAACAAACCGTCATTCATTTTAAGGACCATTATGTCTTTAACCCTAATATACTCGAGCAAATGGCCTCCCAGACCGACAATCAAAAATTTTGTTTTGAGGAGGATGAAAAAGGATTTAAAAACTGAGTGAAGGCGAAAAACACTGAATTTCTGGATTTTCTTCATTCAATTATATATTTTTCTTTTTTCAATATACCAATATCGCCTCGGAATACACAATAGCAATTGTTTCCGCAATGGGATTTGAACGGTTTGCGCACTTGAAAAGTCGGACAGGAACTACGAGAACTGATTTTAACCACTACACTTTTTAATCACACGATTCAAAATGATATATATTTACGAAAACTTTTATTTGACTACGAATACAGATACGTTTCAAGCGGTCCACTTTGGCCAACTAGTTACTTGTTTCCGTATTGATAGATATGGGAATTAAGTACAAATAGAGATTCATCTGAATTGATTTCTGTCTCTCTATCGAGATCAGTTTCTCTCCTATCTGAAGCTTAATTATAGCAGATGCAAGCTGATTCTAGTGAGATGACTACATATAAGTTCATTACTGTTGTAGGGTTTTTTGATCATGAAAGTTTCGTTGCGAAAACTCTTAATATTCTAGGGTTGCTCCAACAGCAATATTACAGAGACACGTACAGTCTGTGATGAGCTGTGTTCATAGTACACGCGGATTGCTGGACAGAGTTTTTGGCTTTGTTTTACAGTTTAACTAGTTTAATTTTGTCCCGATTTCGAGCTTTATCAGATCAAACATCAAAGATTCGTTTGATGCATTTTCAGTCTTGGCTTCCTTCATCGAAAAAGCTCATTAAATAGTCCTCCACGAATCCGCTGTTGTTTACCGTTGCTGCATTTGTACATTGTATATTGTACATTGTACAATGACTCAATGCGATGAAATATTTCTAAAAGTCGTCCAACTTCAATTTCTTCAGTATAACAGTGAGGGGCAAAAGTTCGCATTGTACTTTTTGAAACATACCAGCATAAAAATCTTGCAATACGGTGTAAGTTTAACACATTATTACACCAGCAGCTCGCACGTATAAACAAGATACATTTCATAACAATGGCGGAATGTTTTAAGGTAAGAGGTGTTTTACGTTATTTTGTTCATATTTATTCAATTTTCAGAATAACGAATATGATATTTGAAGTAAATAGAAAATCCGAAACTACATGGTTAAGGATTTTTTAATTCCGTAGTACAGTGAACTCTCCCTAACTCGATGGATTTCATGGCACCTTCGATTTTACAAGCATTCTTCTCTCCATAACACGATACCTCCCTAACTCGATGCCTCTCTTACTCGATGTGTTTTGGTTCATTTTTCCATGGATTTTCACCTCCCTAACTCGATTGATTTTCGCGTACATGTTTTTGTGCGTTATTACCTCAGATTTCAATTGCCCTTGAAAGTGAAGACGGAGTGTTCGTGTCATCAAACAATTTCTTTTCAAGTATGGAAAACCACGAGAAACCTTTCAAGCGAACAATCAAAACGCTAACCATTGCGCAAGGTTTGAGCATCATCGAGCAGGTCGAAAAATATGGACGGAAGGGGTCTGAAGCTGCAAATAATTTCAGTATTGCACAAAGTGCGGTATCAACACTACTCAAACTAAAGTAAAAATGGAATCGGAATGGAAAATTGTATCTAGACCAAAAGCATATAAGGTTGGTCAGAATCGAGAAGCTGGAGCGGTCAATGAATTTTTGTCTTGTCAAGCTAGACAGAATAATTTACCCCTCTTCTATTCTTCGGGATATGGCTTGAGAATTTGTCCAGAAACTGGGAATTCCTAACTTCAAAGCACAACCAACATGGACGGGAGTGATATTCCGCTGGCATAATTAATGCGTCGTGAGCTTGCTGATGTCGACGGTACAATACCGTTCGATTGCTCAATGTCTTTTAATAATTAGTACAAAAAGGACCAAAACGTGATTTTCTGTGATCTGATGCCAGATACCGATATACTGGAAAGTGTTGAAAAACCTGAGAAAAACGCTGAAGATAGTAGTTCTATTGAGATGTTAATTCGAACGTTTAATCAAACCTGAAGAATATGTCCGGAATATTGAAATCAACTGAAAATGTTCCTGTGAAACTATTCGAACATTTCTTTGTGATTGAACAGTTCCTGCGTGATCGTTACAATTCAGTTTGAGTAACATACTTAATCAATATTTTCTTTGTTAACCTAGTGCCTCGTGCAAGTCGAACTCGATTGTATACAGTTTGAAAAAAAAAGTTTTTTTTTATAATTCAAATATGAATAATTTCAAGAAAAAAAATTAACCTTTCAGCATTAAGGTGAAATTTAAGTGGCTTTTATAAGTACAGTGGGTTAAAAATCGCGATTTTTGAAGATTTTGATTGAATCTTCATCAGGAATTGTTTATATCGATATTGCTGCGAAATTAAGAGAGATAGAAGTTGGGCGTCAAAGAACAAATTGTAGAGAGGTTAGAGAGCTTTAATTTATTTGATAGAAACAATCAAGTTTAGTATGAATTTTTAGGATAAAATTAATAATTACAAATAAAAAAAAACTTTTAAATTTTCCACTTCAAAAATGTTTAACCCACTAATTTAGATGTTCCACTACTATATCCTGTACTAAATTTTCTCATCTTTCAAATGAACGCAACAAAATCGAATTACGTAGCATACTTTTCAATGTAGAGTCAGTTTGAGCCAACAGAATCCGAAACAAAGAAAAAGTTCTATAAGTCTATCATCGTTGAAATTCTAAGGATTTTTTTCGTGAAATATAACCGTCTATTACCTCCTGAAAGATTCTGGAAAAAATATTTTTTTATATGAAAAAGGTGTTTTTTCACTTTAAGGGAATGAATCAAAAATTCAAATTCATACCATAATTGGCACACTTACCCTAATATATGACAATTTGAGACATAAAAAAAAATTAGGAAAAAATGTTCTGTATCTCGATACCTCCCTAACTCGATGGTCCCTTTGGATATCGAGTTAGGGAGAGTTGACTGTAGCTCATAAGGTGTATTCGTTTTTAAGGAAATATAAATATAAAGGAAATATAAAGGATAAAGGAATCTAGAAAGTAAATATAAATAAAAAATGTTGATTCGCTTAACCATGTCATAGAACTCTCCTTGGCTCCTGGATGCCAAGCTTTTGCTTGTATTTGGACTTTATCATTTGAATAATATTATGGTCCATGAGCTGTAACAAGGCGATCAATTTCAAAACATTATTCCTCCCCCATGGGGCGCTAGTCAATTTGTGGCTAAGATACTGCAACATATAAATAAGTCAGTGAAAATCATAGTTATTGAACGTTTACCGAGATACTTTCTTTTAAATTTGTTATAGTTTGATTGTCCAGAAAACTCGATCATCCGGAGTGAAAATAATATCAACATTCCGGATAATCGAGTCCAACCTGTACTACTATTTTAAATAAGCAAAGGACATCGATAAATTATTTTCATTCTTCTTCTTGAATGGCGTTAACGTTCCCTGTGGAACTTTTGCCGTCTCAACGTATGCATCAACTAGCGTCATTTACTAATACTTAGTTGAGATTTTTTAAATCAAATAACACGCCTTGAATGTATTCCGATGGACGAGCTCTAGAATACGCGTGACTACAGTGCAAGTCGAAGGAAATTTCTTTGCCGAAAAAATCCCCCGGCCAGAACGGGAATCGAACCTGAACACCCGGCATGATAATGTGAGACGCTAACCACTCGGCCACGGATGCACACAAATTATTTTCATTCAAGATTACAAAACTTGGAACTGCCTTTAGGGAATTGTCTTTAGGACAATTTCGAAATTCACAACAAATCAGCCTAGCCAGCAAGTAATCTTAGATGATGCCTACATACGCTACTAATGATAAATCATTGATTTTTGTTACAAGCTATCTCAAAAGTTTATTTCAATAAGTGCGATCTTTTGCCACATAGGCTGCGAACTTGTGCAGCCACTATTGGACAAAAGTTCACATTTGACAATTTGTATTATAATAAATATTATACTAGCAAAACTCGAAGTATTTATAGATTGCGTTTCGAAAGTTATATATATATATATATATATATATATATAATATATATAAATATATATATATATATATATATATATATATAATATATATATATATATATATATATATATATATATATATATATATATATATATATATATATATATATATATATATATATAATATATATAAATATATATATATATATATATATATATATATATATATATATATATATATATATATATATATATATATATATATATATATAATATATATAAATATATATATATATATATATATATATATATATATATATATATATATATATATATATATATATATATATAACTTTCGAAACGCAATCTATAAATACTTCGAGTTTTGCTAGTATAATATTTATTATAATACAAATTGTCAAATGTGAACTTTTGTCCAATAGTGGCTGCACAAGTTCGCAGCCTATGTGGCAAAAGATCGCACTTATTGAAATAAACTTTTGAGATAGCTTGTAACAAAAATCAATGATTTATCATTAGTAGCGTATGTAGGCATCATCTAAGATTACTTGCTGGCTAGGCTGATTTGTTGTGAATTTCGAAATTGTCCTAAAGACAATTCCCTAAAGGCAGTTCCAAGTTTTGTAATCTTGAATGAAAATAATTTGTGTGCATCCGTGGCCGAGTGGTTAGCGTCTCACATTATCATGCCGGGTGTTCGGGTTCGATTCCCGTTCTGGCCGGGGGATTTTTTCGGCAAAGAAATTTCCTTCGACTTGCACTGTAGTCACGCGTATTCTAGAGCTCGTCCATCGGAATACATTCAAGGCGTGTTATTTGATTTAAAAAATCTCAACTAAGTATTAGTAAATGACGCTAGTTGATGCATACGTTGAGACGGCAAAAGTTCCACAGGGAACGTTAACGCCATTCAAGAAGAAGAATGAAAATAATTTATCGATGTCCTTTGCTTATTTAAAATAGTAGTACAGGTTGGACTCGATTATCCGGAATGTTGATATTATTTTCACTCCGGATGATCGAGTTTTCTGGACAATCAAACTATAACAAATTTAAAAGAAAGTATCTCGGTAAACGTTCAATAACTATGATTTTCACTGACTTATTTATATGTTGCAGTATCTTAGCCACAAATTGACTAGCGCCCCATGGGGGAGGAATAATGTTTTGAAATTGATCGCCTTGTTACAGCTCATGGACCATAATATTATTCAAATGATAAAGTCCAAATACAAGCAAAAGCTTGGCATCCAGGAGCCAAGGAGAGTTCTATGACATGGTTAAGCGAATCAACATTTTTTATTTATATTTACTTTCTAGATTCCTTTATCCTTTATATTTCCTTTATATTTATATTTCCTTAAAAACGAATACACCTTATGAGCTACAGTCAACTCTCCCTAACTCGATATCCAAAGGGACCATCGAGTTAGGGAGGTATCGAGATACAGAACATTTTTTCCTAATTTTTTTTTATGTCTCAAATTGTCATATATTAGGGTAAGTGTGCCAATTATGGTATGAATTTGAATTTTTGATTCATTCCCTTAAAGTGAAAAAACACCTTTTTCATATAAAAAAATATTTTTTCCAGAATCTTTCAGGAGGTAATAGACGGTTATATTTCACGAAAAAAATCCTTAGAATTTCAACGATGATAGACTTATAGAACTTTTTCTTTGTTTCGGATTCTGTTGGCTCAAACTGACTCTACATTGAAAAGTATGCTACGTAATTCGATTTTGTTGCGTTCATTTGAAAGATGAGAAAATTTAGTACAGGATATAGTAGTGGAACATCTAAATTAGTGGGTTAAACATTTTTGAAGTGGAAAATTTAAAAGTTTTTTTTTATTTGTAATTATTAATTTTATCCTAAAAATTCATACTAAACTTGATTGTTTCTATCAAATAAATTAAAGCTCTCTAACCTCTCTACAATTTGTTCTTTGACGCCCAACTTCTATCTCTCTTAATTTCGCAGCAATATCGATATAAACAATTCCTGATGAAGATTCAATCAAAATCTTCAAAAATCGCGATTTTTAACCCACTGTACTTATAAAAGCCACTTAAATTTCACCTTAATGCTGAAAGGTTAATTTTTTTTCTTGAAATTATTCATATTTGAATTATAAAAAAAACTTTTTTTTTCAAACTGTATACAATCGAGTTCGACTTGCACGAGGCACTAGGTTAACAAAGAAAATATTGATTAAGTATGTTACTCAAACTGAATTGTAACGATCACGCAGGAACTGTTCAATCACAAAGAAATGTTCGAATAGTTTCACAGGAACATTTTCAGTTGATTTCAATATTCCGGACATATTCTTCAGGTTTGATTAAACGTTCGAATTAACATCTCAATAGAACTACTATCTTCAGCGTTTTTCTCAGGTTTTTCAACACTTTCCAGTATATCGGTATCTGGCATCAGATCACAGAAAATCACGTTTTGGTCCTTTTTGTACTAATTATTAAAAGACATTGAGCAATCGAACGGTATTGTACCGTCGACATCAGCAAGCTCACGACGCATTAATTATGCCAGCGGAATATCACTCCCGTCCATGTTGGTTGTGCTTTGAAGTTAGGAATTCCCAGTTTCTGGACAAATTCTCAAGCCATATCCCGAAGAATAGAAGAGGGGTAAATTATTCTGTCTAGCTTGACAAGACAAAAATTCATTGACCGCTCCAGCTTCTCGATTCTGACCAACCTTATATGCTTTTGGTCTAGATACAATTTTCCATTCCGATTCCATTTTTACTTTAGTTTGAGTAGTGTTGATACCGCACTTTGTGCAATACTGAAATTATTTGCAGCTTCAGACCCCTTCCGTCCATATTTTTCGACCTGCTCGATGATGCTCAAACCTTGCGCAATGGTTAGCGTTTTGATTGTTCGCTTGAAAGGTTTCTCGTGGTTTTCCATACTTGAAAAGAAATTGTTTGATGACACGAACACTCCGTCTTCACTTTCAAGGGCAATTGAAATCTGAGGTAATAACGCACAAAAACATGTACGCGAAAATCAATCGAGTTAGGGAGGTGAAAATCCATGGAAAAATGAACCAAAACACATCGAGTAAGAGAGGCATCGAGTTAGGGAGGTATCGTGTTATGGAGAGAAGAATGCTTGTAAAATCGAAGGTGCCATGAAATCCATCGAGTTAGGGAGAGTTCACTGTACTACGGAATTAAAAAATCCTTAACCATGTAGTTTCGGATTTTCTATTTACTTCAAATATCATATTCGTTATTCTGAAAATTGAATAAATATGAACAAAATAACGTAAAACACCTCTTACCTTAAAACATTCCGCCATTGTTATGAAATGTATCTTGTTTATACGTGCGAGCTGCTGGTGTAATAATGTGTTAAACTTACACCGTATTGCAAGATTTTTATGCTTTTTTAAACTCGAAGTATTTATAGATTGCGTTTCGAAAGTTATATATATATATATATATATATATATATATATAATATATATAAATATATATATATATATATATATATATATATATATATATATATATATATATATATATATATATATATATATATATATATATATATATATATATATATATATATATATATATAATATATATAAATATATATATATATTATATATATATATATATATATATATATATATATATATTACTATTTGGTAAGTAAACTGACCCCTATTGGATTTTCTTTTGAAAGTTATTAGACGACAACTGTTAGGTGCGCAACTGCGAGCATTATCAATGTCCACTGCACATCGAAAAGTAAAATATTTTCATCGCACTTTACTCGTTCTACTACTTGTAGATTTTTTTGCCTTGCGATTCATTTCTTTTCTGAGAGTGACACCACCAGTGCTTGGAAATATCTGTATCACATCAATCTTTTCAGCTGAATTTCCGGCCACATTCGATCATTATACCATTGCATTTGGGATACCGAAAATGAACCAACGCCAAACCTCACAATCACAGCAAGCCACTCACAGTTGACACATCCAGTTTTGTTCATTCTGTTTTTCGTTCTGTTCTGCGTTCACGGAATGTGAGCAAAAGAAAATATCCCTAGTTTTGTCATTCATTGACATTAACATACCAGTTCATTCACTATCAGCATCGTTCTCGGACACTGACGAAACGGAGACATTCGTTGAGGAAGATAAGAAAGTACAGAATGCTCATAATAGTGACAAGTAATTAAATTGTTCAAGTATGCAAGGTTTCCGTCTCAGTTAATTTGTTTTCATTTTACATAGTGAATATGCAATTCCAATTCCACTTGTCAGAAATCCTTCAAAAGAAGAATTCCGATGTAAAAAATACCGTCTTGACTCAAATTTCAAACATTTATTTTTTTTTTAAATTCTGAACACACGAACAAAAAATGGTGGTGTCCAAGACACGACCGCAATGGGAATATTTCGAGCTTCCTTTTGCAAACGGATCAAACTATGCTATAGGATTAGCGGATGAAATTGCCAACATTCAGCTTTGACTGACGAAGTTTGCATTCGCTGCTCGGATTGATTCTGCAGAATGTCCTCTCGCCGTCCAAGCCTAAGCAATCCTTAGCTGTGAGTGTGCATGCAGATCTTGCTCTTTTGTTGGCATTTCCGCTTGCGCCACCAATTTGCGTTGCCCTTTCGGAGTAACTTCAGAAATAACTGAATAAGCAAGGCACTGACTCAATGAGAAAATCACACACATATCGGGATATAGAAAATGAACAGTCACAACATTCCTGACAATTCAATGGCAATGAATAAATGTGAATGAATTCTCATGACTCGAGCTTTAAGGAAAGCTCAGAGGGCACAGAATGAACATGAATGAACACAGTTGTAAATTTGTTTGCCGTCGAATGAATGACAGCAGCACCGACAAGCAAAATAAACGCGTTACACTGATAAAAATATATTTTCAATGTTACTTAACAAGCTCAATATTTCCAAGCCCTGGACACCACTCTATCGCAAAGCGATTCGATCCAAAGCTTCGAGGCTTAGCACCCAATCGGATCAGAAAACGAAAGTAAAGCGACGACAGAAAATAACGATCGAATCATTAAATGATACAAGCGATCATCGATGAACACGCACACAATTACCAAGCGATGACTCTCACGCTGTGTTCATTCAGTGTTTTCGTTGACACCTCAGTTTTCTTTTTCGTGAGTGATTCAAAACATAGTATTGTGTGTGTTGAATGAATCAAATAAGAGAATGCAACGAGTGCTTGTTGATACGATTGGAACCATCCTTGGTGATAACTACTAACTGCTACTTGCCTAATTATTTTCTAGCTCTTAGTACATCACACCGTTCAACTTAAAAAGTTTTTTTACTTATTTTATTTTCTAGATTTTAGTAGATTATCTGTATCATTACAAAACTTCCGTACAATAAAACCATTCAACTTTTTTTTTTAAATTTCTTTTTCTCATCTAACTTTCCTCGGAATATTTTGATAATGTACTGTATTCTATTAGTCAAATCATTTTATTTGATACCAATATTGAGGGGATTGCAAAAAAAAACACATAGTCGACCATTTTGTGGCGGCGACCTCTTCGAATTTATGTTGTTCATAGTGTAGTGTATTCTTCAAGTCAAGCCATTCAGCCATTTTTTAGGATATTGGATTTTTCAAGATCATGGAATACACAATTTTATAATGACAGTAGAATTATAAGTATGTTCCAAATTTCAGATCTATCAGTGATGAGGGACGGTGTCAAATTTCAATTATTGTGGGATAACCCTTCAAACACTCCAACATACATACAAACAGGGCAAGCTGAATGAAACCATTAAAAAGTATTTTTTTATTTGAGAACTGTGGCCATCTTGGATTTAAATTTTTCATAAATAACCGTGTTCTAATAGTCAAACCCTTTCATTTGATACCCATATTGAAGTTTTTGTGAAAAAAAAATATATATAGCGCCATTTTGTGGTGGTGGCCATTTTGGATTTGCATTTTTCATAAATATAATAATAAATCCAAAATAAAATATTCCGGATAATCCGGAATCCCTGACTACCAGTACTACTAATAAAAATGACGCAAGTAATACCTACGTTGACCAGGCCAAAATTCCACTGGGAACGTTAGTGCCATCCAAGAAGAAGATATGCGAAACCTAGCGACGAGCACTTATACTAGTATGACTACTTTGAAAACCGAAAGTTTTACGCAATCAAAGCAATCCGTTTTAACAAGATAGCTGTCAAAAGTTAAAAACCGGTGCGACAAAATTTAGGACCAGTTCCTCGTTTCGGCTGTTTCGAGTGTTGTTTCGACCGTTTTTTGAAGAAAATTGATTGTTTCTCGGTGGTATTTTGTGTGTTTTTCGGATCCTCGTAACCATTTATCATATTAACAAGAAGTATGTAAGGTTTTAAGTCTCGAATTCTAGTTGCAGTCAACGAAAAATGGGTCGCGCGCATAATTGAACGGAAACACAGCGGATGGTCATCCACATAATTTCTAAGGCAGGCAGCAGCCAACGCGAAATCGCAGAGTACTTGGGATTATCCAAAACCTTCGTGTTTAATGCCATCTGAAACATCTGAAACGACGCGACACTTAAGGAATATCCCTCAAAGATCCCTTCAAGGCCTCGAAAAAGAACCGGGACGAACTGACCTTGTTCGTGAGATTTCGGCCAGTTCAGCGGGTGCTGGTGAAGCAGGGGCTTGACGGTAAAGCCCCCGGAAGGTCCCGATGCTGACTCGGACGTTCCAATTCAAATTGTTGCTGGAACGATTAAAGCCGAAGAGTTTCGTACCATTAACATGTTGCATACCTTAGGAAAAATATTGTGTTGGTAAAGGCCAGCTGTTGGAATATTTAGATTGTAACTCTTTGCTAATACCAGAACAATCGATATACCGGGAAGATTCCTGTGAAACCGCATTGAACTTGGTATGAGCAAAATGGAATTAGACGATGAATAAACAGTTGTTGCTGTTTTCTTGAATCTTAAACGGGTTTCCGGAACAATTTCTAGGCCCTTGTTGTTGAACACGATTAAGCGCTTTGGAATTATGAGTACTGTATATAAATGATTTGAAAACTATTTGTATGACAGAACTCAACGGACTGCTTTTAACGATTTCATTTCCAGTCCTGTAGGGAATAATCTTGGAGTACTTCAGGGCAGTTTATTAGGGCTTCTTTTATTTATTATGTGCTAGTTGACCCGGCAAAGTTCGTCCCGCCCAAAATTTATTTGTTGTTATTAATACCTTCAAACATTCACGTTCTCATGCTAAGCGAACGTTCATGGGTGCAATCGCAGAACTGTTAGCAGATCATTAGCACATGAACATTAGAAGATCAATATCTTCTAATCGACCCTTTGATATTACCTTTTACTATAAAATTCTTGGTACTTCTATTAAAACTCATCATTATAATATCAGATTATTTTCAGACACAATTCTCGTTCAAGATTTCTGAACTACTTGCAAATTAAACGTTTCTCCGTTACATGAAATAAATGTTTGATACAGGAAATTTGCTAGAATAAAGACAGATTAGACAGATGAGACAGATTAGAATAAAGACAGTCCTAAATCGGACAACTCCTTCCTCGATTGTTGGTGGAAATCGTGTTTCGGGTCGTTAAAAACACCTCCTTGATAGCAGTGGGAACAGCTTCAAAGCTGAAATTTTATTTTAAAGTTTTATAATTTTTAATTGTATGTTCATTTCCAATTACATTTTGGTGCTTTCTTCAAAATTCAATTCTCTAAATTCACTTTTCTTTAATTTAAACTTCTAACAACTTGCTCAGCTAAACTTTTACTTTGACTCTATTCTTTGTTTTTCTTCATCTGACAGTTCATTCTTATATGTCTCTATAGTGTTCTGTCAACTTGACAGCCCCGCTTTGCGTTCGTCCGCTCATTCGCAAAAGGCGTAACCGGTACTCACTCAGACGTTAGGTGACGATTGCACAGTGGGTCCGCTAACATCCAGTTTTACTCTTATCAACACATTCCATTTTTATTTGTAGAGATAGAAGAAGATATATGAGTGCGTTCTAACACCTGAAAATCCATTTCCAGTTTCGAACAAAGATCAATATCGATAGCGCTAACATCAAATGGACTAACAACGCTTGTCACTATGTAATTGTAGAACATATGGCAATTGAATTTTCCGAATTATCCTTCAGAGATTCCGAATTTTTTTTTGGTTGGAATATGTGTAATATTTTTATGGGACCCTCTCTCCATTCCAGGAGGGAGGGGTGTTATACCATCATAGAAACATTTCCCATACCCAAAAACTCTCATATCCCAAATTTGGTCCCATTTGCTTGATCAATTCTCGAATTATGCAGAAGTTTGTGTTTCATTTGTATAGCAGCTTCCTCTTATAGGGGAGGTGTGTCGAACCACCATGGAAACGTTTATCGATCCTCAAAAGCTCCTTATACCAAGTTTGATTCCATTTGCTTGATTAGTTCTCGAGTTATTTAGCACCCTCTCTCTTAGAGAGGGGGAGGAGTTTCAAACCGCCATAGATACATTTATTGTCCCCTAAAACCTCCATACGCCAAATTTGGTTCCATTTGCTTGATTAGTTCTCGAGTTATGCAGAAATTTGTGTTTCATTTGTATGGCAGCCCTTCCTTAGAGAGGGGGGATGGGTTTCGAACTATCATAAAAACCTTCTCCGGCCCCAAATTTGCAAAATAGTAACACAAAAACGAAAAAAAATAGCATCACTGATACCGAGATATGTTATGTAAAAAATCCTCAGCTTCTCATAAAAAATATAAACAAATATAGCGCCCTCTATCTTTATCCGAGAAAACTATGAAAAACTACTTCAATCAATCACAAAAAAAAATCTAATTTTTCGCAAAGGCAATATCTATCCCTCTATCTTTAACCGAGAAAACTATGAAAAACTAACACAATCAATAATTACAAAAAAATATAATTTTTCGCAAAGGTAATGTTTTTTCAAACAAAACTCATTAGCTTCAATTTGATAGGTAGATGATATGAATCGGTTCAGTAGTTCAAAAGTTATGAATTTTTGTAGTGGAAAAAATGGAAAAATTGTGTTTTTTCGAACCATCGATTAAATTTGAAAAATCATAACTCAATAACGAAAAAAATAGTTTCTCTGATATTGAGATATGTTATGTGAGGGAGCCGATCTGGCGTAGTGGTAACATCCATGCCTCTCACGCTAAAGGTCACGAGTTCAATTCTCACTCCCGACATTCTTCCAAAAATGGAAGTAAAAGTGACGAACCAGCCAAATGAGTTGAATGTCACTATAATACAGATAAAAAAAAATATGTTATGTACAAAATCCTCAGCTTTTAAGAAAAAATATTTAAAAATATAGCGCCCTCTCCCAAAGCCATCAAAACAATAAAAACGGATACAATAAATAATTACGAAAATAAAATCCATTTCTTTTGCTAGTTCAATATAAATATTTTTAATAAAAGGCTAGCTTATTAGCTTCAATTAGATATGTCGATCATCTAAATCGGTTCAGTGGTTCAAAAGTTATGATTTTCTTTCAAACTACGGGAAAAAAGTGGAAAAAATTTATTTTTCGGACCACCCTAAAATAGAGATGGGCACCCTAATAAAAAAAAAAAATACGTATTGCCTTAAAGAACAAAATTACCACTTTTGACGAAAATCTGAGAACCACTATATTTTGCGACATGCGACGAGTATTACGATATTGCGATATTAATCTTTTTGCTGATGATACTGTGTTATTCATTGCAGCTAAGAATGTACATGAGGTTGTTTTACACTTGAATGGAGATTTGCGTTCTTTAAGTAGATGGTTGAAGTATAAGCAATTGAAATTGAACATTAATAAGACTAAATACAGGGTGGGCCATTTAAAGTGGAAGGATTTGTTTTTGCAATAGCAAAGTAAAGAAGTGGAATTTTAAAATTTTTTTTTGAAATTCATTTATTTTGGTCCAAGGAGATTTGTTCTAACTACTTTTCGATTATGATATCTCGTAAATGACCGCCTCCGGCCTTGACCGCAAAATGTGCCCTTTTTTCGGCATTTTCCATCACTTTGCCCAATGTTTCGGCCGATATGGCAGCAATTTCTTGTCGGATATTGTCTTTCAGCGCAGCCAGGGTCCTTGGTTTACCAGTGTATACCTTGGATTGTAAATATCCCCATAAAAAATAGTCAGGAGGCGTCAAATCAGGTGATCTCGGTGGCCAGTCATAATCGCCGTTTTTCGATATTAATCTTCCGGGGAACATTTCGCGCAATAATTTGGTCGTGGCAGCCGCTGTATGCCATGTAGCGCCGTCCTGTTGGAACCAGTAATTGTCCAATTAATTTTCACGAACAAATGCCAATAAAAAGATGCCTCTTGCGAACGATGGCAACCTGATGTCGATGGAGTCTCTGCAACACTGGCTCGAACGGCATCAATATTCTCGTCGAAACGTCTTGGTCGTTGTCTGGACAGATGACTGGCATTACCAACACTACCAGACGATATAAATTTGGCATATAATCGACGTATAGTGTTGTCTCCAGGCGATGTTTTAACTTTATTTTTATTTTTCCACGCACGTTTAGTTAACACAATTGAGAAGTTATTTTGAATGTACAGCTGAACAGTTTCAGCGCGTTGTTTAGGTGTGTATTGCTCCATGGTTAAAATTGTACTGAAATGACGCTTCCAACGCGGTATGACATTTGTTAATCTGACATCTCTGTCAAAAGTTATGGGGTTGCCAGATGCTTCCACTTTAAATGGCCCACCCTGTATTTGGTAATCTCGCGAAATCGAATGAATAAAAACGTTTCTATTGTGATTGATGATGAGACCATTGATCGCGTTCGGGAGATTAAATATCTTGGCGTGATTATTGATGGCAAACTTATGTTCAATACTCACATTGACAATGTCATCAAGAAAATTGCCAAGAAGTATGGAATCTTATATCGAGATTACAACGCTTGCAAAATAAAATAATGCGATTTAATACAGAAATGTAATAGGTTCTCTACTTCATCTTTGATGCTGGCCGCATTGCAATCATTATCCGTGAAGCAAAGAATTGTTTATTTAACTATGATGTTCATTTTTAAAGCAATTGTTCGTATCAGATACTCTATGATACATGAGAACGACATCGATTACCATAAAGTTGCCCTTTACCCTATAAAGAGCGAATCCAGGAAAAGCATCACAGGAGGCGATGTGTGAAACTTATTTGTTAGCCGTAACTATAGTATCAGACTTGGAAAAGATTACACGTAAAATAAAATTGTGTTCAGCTAGTTTAAAAAGGTTCAAAAGGGAGTTGGGAAAAGGGCTCAATTTATGGGAACAGTTTTATGCAGTCTTTTCTATTGTTTTTCACTGAGTATTCTACCTAACGAAGTTTTTGTTGAACGGATTATATTGTGTAGACAATTTAAATTATTCACATAAATTTTTCCTCTATTTTGTATGTATCTCTATTATGTATGTTATGATCTTGGTGATGATGGACTATTTTTATTTTTATTTTGTTGTTTTTATATTGTAGTAGTTGAAGTAAATAAATAAAAGTAGTGTACAAAAGTTTGAGCGTCGTGCGCGTTGTACAGATATAAAGGATAAGAATTTGAAAGTTTTGCAAGGACTGGTCTAGAAATATTTCGTAAAGGGAAATTTCTCGATTTCTCTGGATGGGGATATTCGAAGTCAATCCAAAACGAGACTGGCGGTTGGACTTGTGTCTTGGTGGACTATTTGGCTGCAAGGGCCTTGTCGGGACCGCATTTGAATGCTGAGAAAAATATCTTTCAGATAACTGGTCTTTCCAAACCTTTGTAGGGGAAAAAGGCGGGACCATCATCACAGTATACCATTAAGCCATTCAAGCATAGAGGAGGAAACATTATGGTGTGGGGGTGCTACTTCTGGTAGGGGGTTGGCCCCTTGTACTGGTTGGCTAAGATCATGGATCAGTACCTCTACGCCCAAATCCTAAGGAATGTTATGCTGCCACACGTCGAGTGGGAGATGCCTCTGAAATGGCAGCTCATGCAGGATAACGACTCGAAGCACATCGCCAAGACCGTCAAAAAGTGGTTCCGGGATAACAAAGTCGACGTCATGGAGTGGCCTGCGCAGTTACCGGATCTTAACACTATATAGAACCTAAGGGAGATCGTGAAGAGGTCGGTGTACAGAAGTCGAAGAATAAGCAGCATCTGTGGGATGGGATCCAAGCTTGTTGGTACGCCATCAAGGTCACCACGCGCCAGAAGCTGGTGGAATCCATGCCAAACCGGGTGCGTGAAGTGATGCGTAACAAAGGTTACACGACCAAGTACTAACCCCAGAAACCTTTCACAGTATGAATTTTCTGGTTTTATTTTTTAACCATGAATTTTAAAACCCTTTTTTAAAATGAATTTTAAAGTCCTAATTATTGTCACGTCATTTTAGTCGTTAAGTATGTTCAAAACGCATTTTTCAATGAATGACTATTGTTTTATCGAACAATATCGAACAATGTAAATAAAATATTACACTGGATTGGATTTTTTTTGACGTAAGACTACGTCTAACCGGAAGATATAGGGGGTGAAATGGAAATCTAGGCACTGAACAAGTAGGAAAACATGCAAGATTTGGAACGCTTATAACTCGAGCATTTCTCAATAGATCGCAAAGGTTTTTGCATCAATTGATAGGAAATATATCTACGCATCTATCATAACGAATAACATTTCATTTTTTTTGAGATAAATAATTGAATAATTGTGAAATATCGAGCATTGTCAAAATGCACTATTAACGAGCACAAAATGGACCAATCAAAAATGGGCACTTTTGATTGGTCCATTTTGTGCTCCTCGAATCGTACCGACCAAAACGGGCAACCAGAGCAGCAGCGAAATAGAATGAAGCACGATTGGAAAGGAAAAAGAAAAAAATGAACGAAACATTGGTCGCAGTCTCACACATGCGTAATTCTCGAGCCAGCCAGTCAGCTTAAAAATCCCCGCTCCGCTGCCGTAACGATCATTCTTTGTGTGGACACCGACTGCACAACATCGTTGCTGGACGAGCTGGACGGCGAGGGATCGAGTGCCTTTCTCAAGGCAAGAGGGCGGAGGTGGTAGCGCTGTAGTAGAGTAATAAAGTAGAGTAGAGTTTTCAAAGGGCCTTTCTCAAGGCTAGAGACGAATGAACTGCAAAAGTTTAAAGTCTCTATAATACAAGACCTTCCTTCCTTCCGTAACGATCATTCTCATTCAAACCGTACACCACATCGGTTCGCATCACAACACATCAACAAACCAACCCAAGCAGCCATGTCTGGACATGGTAAAGGAGGAAAAGTGAAGGGAAAGGCAAAATCCCGCTCGAACCGTGTTGATCTGGAGTTCCCCGCAAGGGTAGCTAGGGCGAGCGCGTTAGTACCAGTGCACCAGTCCACCTAGCCGGCGTTATATAGTTTCGGCCGCCGAAGTGATCGAGTTAGCTGGCAAAGCTGCTCGCGACGATAAGAAAACCCGCATTCGGAACAGAACACATTCGGTTCGGTGGACATCAAGACAACAGGCAGTTGCAGCGAGTGGCGAGTGGCAAACGCAATCGCAAAACGGCATCAGGTAGCAGAAGAAAAAAGTTTGTTCTTTATACAAACTGCTTCAATGGCAAATCCAGAACAAGGCGGCATCGAGGGCGTTCGAAATGGTTTTTTTCAAAACCACGAGTACTAAGTTTTCTAAATTGGAACCATTCCATAAAACAAGGCGCTTTTCAGGGCCATTAAACCTTCCAAAAAAGAGTTTAGGAAATACAGTTCAATGCTTTCTAAAACAATATCCAAAATAATAATAAAACACAAATTGATTTTTTCATAATTTGTTTGCCAGGATATGATGAGTATGTGAATTTGGCAGTTGTTCTGAGCTTATTGATTTTCTCCAACTCTTAAATTGCTTCTAGATTGAAAGTACAGTAATTTACACTTATCTCGGCATTTAACTAATTGGACGGACCTGCAATGCGACATTTTTGTAAACATAGAGTTCGGGGTCCAAATTATGAGCCCACATTGAAAGTCGACACTGTACCACTGTCATCGCAAATGTTCAATTACAGGTTAAAATTACCTCCAATCCGATACTGAGTGGTGGTAATGCGACGTGTCATTGAATGTAATTTACTGTAAAATATGTCACAAGCTGGATGGGAAGAAATTTTCCAACTGTGAAAGCTGTGGCGAGTGGCAAATGCAATCGCTAAACAGAAAGGTTTAGCCGAATAAGATGGGGATATCGAGTGATAACAAAACAATAAACTCTTTAGATTGAAGACAATTTTGTGATCCTGAAAAGGACCCTTTTTAGCCTGCATGTGAATCCAACGAGCGAACAAATCGTAATGAATGTATTTTTTTGCCATCGCTCCCTTTTAACGCTCATTCGTTCGTCACGTTGGACTCGCCCCTCTGGCTGAGTCTGCCGATTTGTCTCTATCCTGTGAGTGTGTACCACTAGAGTATAAAACACGCGGACCCCAAAAAAATATCTTATTTTCTTTCAAACCGTAAACCCGTGTGGTTGTACGGCATCGGCATCGTGGACGTAACAAACAAGTTAAGGGAAAGGCAAAGTCTCACTCGAACCGTGCAGGTCTCCAGTTCCCTGTTGGTCGCATTCACTGATTGCTCCGCAAGGGTAACTAGGCCGAACGGATTAGTGCCGGAGCACCAGTATACCTAACAGCGATTATAGAGTTTCGGCCGTCGGAGTGCTCGAGCTGGCTTGCAAAGCTGCTCACGACAATCAGAAAACCCGCATCAAGAACAGAGCAGCTTCGGTTCGGCGCTCATCAAGGCAACAATTAGTTTCAGTGAGTGGCAAAATGTTTCTCCGGCACGTCGCATTAAATGTAATTTACTGAACAACATGTCACAAGCTGGATGGGAAGAAATTTTCCAACTGTGAAAGCTGTGGCGAGTGGCAAACGCAATAGCTAAACAGGAAGGTTTAACCGAACAAGAATGGGATAACAAAAACACAACACCAAAGGTTCTTTTCAGAACCATCAACATATTCATAAAGAGTAACAGTAAACTAATCCATTTTTCAGGTAGATAGGTAGGTATTCACGTAGGAGAAAAAAATAAAACAATATATTTAAAATATATATTTAACAAAACCTGTCCCGTTTATATAGTCCTACGTCACTCCGGTTATGTCCCCGACATCCGTCCCACCGTCTTTTTTTTTTCTTAGTTAATGGTCTTAATGTTTTGTCCGACACTGTATGTCCCCCGTCAAGAACAGTTATGTAATTTCTGCACAACGCTATAATTTCGACGGAGATATTAATTAAAATATAAAGGGCTCATTGTTTTAATTTATTTTCAAATTATTTATGTTTGATAAGCTACTTTTTCTAGAATATTTTTTTAATATCAAATTACCATGATTCAGTATATTATAATGTATTTCCATACGAATTCAACATTGTTGAATTTTAAGTTCAAAATGTTTTCTGAATACATATATCATTTGAAATTTATTAATATTTCATCAAAATAAAAAAAAATAAACGATGACTGCCAGAACTACGAGATATCTCTTTGCAAGCAGTGAAACCGCCAGACGAATCGCCAAGCAAACTCGCAACGCAAACCAGTAGACCGCAGAGCAGACCCACCGGAAGCAGCCGTAATCCAACAGTCTGAGCGCGAAAGCAAGCGTTTTGATTGCCCACGTTCTTCTATACTGCGTCCGACTATAGACCCTGCAAATGTATTTTCTCCTCTGGGCTGGAAGCGAAACAATCGATTGCCGCCCGTTCATCGTATCGTGACAATGATACCTGTGTCCACGTGTCCCACTCCAGGATATTACCCATTAAGGTCAGCCGGACCAAGCGAAACCGGATTTTCGTTCTAGATACGATGCGGGTCGGACGCGCCTCGGCACTCTCCCGCATTCCCCGGGAGAAACATTCCAGCAGCCGGATTGGACGTGTCAACTGAACATATGTTCAACCGTTCTGAGCCTGACGGATGCATGGGACTTATGTAATATTTTGTTTTGTGTTTTTTTTTTGCATATTAATTTGTTCAGCTCAACAAGGGTTGATTCATATTAAAAGTGGCACAAGGGCTCTGGGCTCACTAATTGACCGAGTTGTAAGCAGCGGTGAGTGGCGGTAGCGGGAGATTCCGTGTGTGGCATTCTTGAATAGGTTAGATCACATTCGATAGCACCCCGATGCAGTTCCATTAGTTCACTTCAGTGTGATATCATGGATTGTGGTTTTCTGCAGTAGTAAATCGAATTCAAATATTTCACATGGATCATGAGATTTATTTGAACTAGTTAATTTAAACCTAATATTAAAGGATGAAACAGATTTTACCCAACTTTTTTATGTGCAGATACATCCCAAATACAACCAAAATGTACTAAATGGCTCAAAGATTCTTAATCGGGTTAAGGTCAGTGCTATGGGGTGGTTTCCAGTTTCAGCACATTGATCTTCTGTGTATTGATGATGTGTTTTGCAATTTTGCTGGTATGTTTGGTTATTCTGTTGGAAAATTCCACTCGGTTACGCTTCAACAACGTCGAACCGGCTGTTGATCATCAACACGACGCTGTTTTTGGTCGAAAACCAGCAAACGCGGCACCCATCGCGCGGATAGCTCTTTCATGTTCAAAAAATCGTTCAAAACGAGTTGATGCACTGGTTTTATGATTTATGGATTCGTAGTATCTTTTGGCCTTTCATAGCGAAGTGCATCTGCGGTGCTTGTACGGTACGGTTTCTAACAATTATTTTGTCTAAGAGCTGAGAAGTTTTGGTTAGAATTTCAAGTTTTTTGGCATATTTCAAAAGTTCCCGAGATTTTGTATATTTCGGCCGTTTTAGCGTATGTCATTCCAGCGTTTCGGCCGTCGAGTATGCGCCACCGTTGAACTTCAGAATAGCTTGGCACTTTTACCTGTTGATTTGATCAATCGATAGAATATAGGGGAAAGCCGGGAAATACGGACACCTATGTATGTTTGATAAATTACTATTTATTTCAAATTTTAATGATGTACAAACTTGCAATACAGTGTATCATGTTGACACTTAACTGGTTTTCTGTTAATATTGTAAATTATAACTATGAAGTAATCTACAAAGAACAGAACGATGTAAATTTTCGTCTGCAGAAAATAAGGTTCTCATTGTTATCGAGTTTTTTTTGTGTTTTTAATAATGTGAGTGTTTTACTATCGTTTGTTCAGTTTATCGAATCAGCAGGGAAGTTTTCTTATTTTTACTCCAGAAATATTGGTGAAAAAACAAAATATGGGAGAGGGAGGCAAGTTGGCGACGTTAAGCTTTGGCGAGCCCTGGATCTTGGAATTATTTTTCATATAGCCTGAAGTGTTTTCTATCATATTATCTATTGGATGGGCAAAAAAACTAAAAAACTTGTCCACCCAAAAGCTTTGCGCAAAAAGCATCGAATGCCTGGAGGCAAGTTGGCGAATATGGTTTGGTCACCTAAAAATCAACAAAATGTAATAACAATTATTTATTTATCCTTGGTTGGAACAGTGGAAATGCCATTTTCATCAACACTGTAAATGCCAAACGCAGGAAAACGATACTGAGCTCGTATATCTCCCAAAGTTCGAAAGAATTAGTCACAATTTTCTTTATTGAACGCTATTACTCGAGCCGCTGAGGTATTTTCTGGCTTTCTCATAGATAGCTTATGAGCCTTCATAAACATTTCAACCCATGTCCGTCCAGCGCATGTTCCTTTGAAGGAGGCTCTATGCCATTTTTAACCGCAAACGAATAGGCAATTCTTCGAAACTGGATCTGAATGTGGCTTTAAAGCGGCATTTATTGGCAAAACTTGATACAACTTTAATATTTCTTGCATAAAGAACATGGAAACGCAAATGCTGAATTGAAAATCTAACCTCCATGTCTGGATATTTTCGACGATAGGGTCTCAAAGTTGGTTCTGGCACACCGAACTGTTTTGAAGCACCCAGAACAGACAAACCTTCTTCTATAGCTTTCATAACATTCTCCAAACTGGTGTCCGACCAGTACTGGTCTCTTTTTCGCTTATAAGTTCTAACCATCTGCAATAAAAAACCAAAAATTAATATAATGTTGCAGTTCGCCAACTTGTCCCCAAGCGACTTTTTCAATGAAAAAAATTTAGCTGAAAAAAAATCATGATTGAAACTCGCCGGAAACAAACAGATTATGTACAATAGAGTACCTTTATCATGTATAAAATTATTTTGAAATTTTAACTTTTCTCATAAAGTGGATAATGAAATTTGAAAAAACGGAAAAAAATAACCAAATCACGATTTTTCTCATTTTTATTTTTCCCTTTTTTGTGATAACGTTTTCGGCAGAGTTACCGAGTACAAAGTTTGGCCTTGTTATGATGCATCTTCAGTAAAAAGTAGGTGGCGCTACCTTCATTACAACGGGTCAAATGACCGATTCGTCATCTTGCCTCCCTCGCCAACTTGCCTCCCTCTCCCCTACTAATCAATTCGGTTAAAACGGACACTCCACCGAAGGGAAACACAAATATTTTGTTTTTAAAACAATTTGATCATCACCGTCACTTCTTATCACGATTGCAAGTGCAACCAGGTATCATGGACGGATCAGCAGAACGGGTTTTAAAACGTAATCCAAATTTGTCATTCCAAATGCCGGAAGCTATTTTAGACATAAAAAAAAATTAGAAAGATGACAAGCCCTTCTAGGTAATTTTATTCTATTTGAAGACTCCAGAACTTATCGAGTACCGTCGATGGGTGTGAAATAGGTTATGGGTATGAAATTGAGTCAAAAATGGAGAAAGTTACTATTATTAATATCTTGACAAATATTGCGAATATTTTTGAAAGCTGTGAGTCGTTTAATAGGAGATATATTTCCACAATCTCCAATTCATAATACTTAACTGTAGTACAAATAGTTTTTATTTAATAATTCGTCAAAGTTTGATGTATAAATAGCCATCAAATAACACCTCAGAAAAAATCTCATGCCCAGCATTCTACAGAACTACTAAAATTGTAAATATTGAATAGAATTATTCTTTAAAATTTTGTCAGATGAGTCATTACTGATTTTGAACATCCCAATTTTTTCTCCATTCGAATTTCAATACTTTTGAAATAAGCTCTTATTTACCTTGATTGGGGGTGAGAATGGGTCAAGCGCAAAATTGAATTCCATACCAAACCGATATAGTGATTGTCAGATTTTCATGAAAATTGTTAGTTTTATTCCTCATGGTAAAATATTAAACCCGTATTTTTAATTATCTTTCATCAGAGTTGACATTTCCATTTCATGGTGGTCCGAAAAATCAACTTTTCTCCCTTTTTTCCAAAAATGAACGTTTTCAATAATTCATAACTTTTGAACTGATGGACCGATTTAAATGATCGATATATCAAATTAAAACCAATGGGCTAGTTTTGTTTGAAAAATATTACACTTGAAAAAAAACCTAATTATTTGTAATTATTCGTAATTATTGGTTGTAATTGTTTTTCCCAGATCACATTGTTTCAGAACTAAGGTCACCATATTTTTTAGATTTTTTTCTTGAAAGCTGAGGTTATTTTACATAATATGTCAACCATCAAAGATGTGTTTTTTTCGTTTTTTAATGATTTTGCAAAGTTAACATGTTTTCAGTTTTCGTTCAATATTATGCGACGTAATCAGAATTGTGTTTTACTCTAATTTACGATAGTTATTCAACAAAGAGTTCGAAAACTACCTTTTTCGACCCATTTTAACCCCCATCAACGGTACATAAACTTGAATTTTCAGTTAGTGTCCATCTTCCCTTCAAGTTTTCCGCTTTCCCGACTCTTTCTTATTTCTTCTAAGATGTCTTTTCTTTTGCAAAAGTTTGCCTCAAAAACATTTTTTTTTATAAATAGAGACCTAGACTATCAATTTGTGGTATATAGCCATATATTTTTTTGTGGAATTCACGGAAAAAATCAACGTTTACTTAAGGTGTCCGTCTTTACCAGCCTTGCCCTACATACAAATCGAGTTAATTTGATATTTTTTTAACCTGTGTATAATTGGACTGGCAATTGACGAATTTCATGTCAACTTAACTGACCACTGGCAGCACCATCTTGCATTGAAGTGAAACGTTGTAAAGACATTGATCATTGAACACGTTGAGTCACGTATCGGTTCCTGAGGACTGGCAATGAGCTTCTTGTTAGAAAAAAAAGTAGATCACTGGAACATGGTTTGTTTCGGGATGTTTTACGATATGAGACTACTTTCTAGTCGAATTTCTGATTATTTTCGTTTTATACAATCAATATTTTTGGGAGCGGGAACCGATACTGATATTGAGCAGATGCTCTTGATGCGAAATAAAATGTGCAGCAAGAATAGATCGGGGCTTAATGTGAAATCAACATCCTGATTTGGTCACCCAATATAAATGCGAGGATAATCCAACGAATATACAAGTGTAACAGTGAACGCTTCAAACTGTATCTTGAAGATATCAAGAGCTATTCACGGAAGGCAAACGACCTCAAACTGTAGAAAGTATTGCTAGATTGATGTCGAGAGAACCAAATCTCCTATAAAGATTGCATCTCGCAGAGATGTAAAAAAATCCTGATTGATTCTTACTCAGCATTAGAGTTACAATTTATACAGTTGACGAAACATGGATTTATGAGTACGATACGCAATCACAGCATTAATCAGGTCCCTCAAAGTATCAAGTTATGCAAAATACTGATAAGCATTGCTCTTGTCACCATAATTTGTGTGAACATTCCGAAAGAATTATGCGAAGAAAGGACTGATTCCTTTGTTGGATTCATCGAACACGTTATATATTAGCATTTCTGTTGAATAATTATTAAACTTTTATTTTTATTACTCTAGTGTGATATTTTCCATACGCATTTTTTTTTGTTTTGGTTTGAAACGCACCACAACCACATCGTGATTGATTCATCATTGTGTGGTTCAAACATTGGTAGTCAGCCATTCCATGCCAAACCGATATAGTGGTTCCCAGATTTTCGTGAAAAGTCGTAATTTTGTTCTTTACCACAAAACACTAGACGTGTTTTTTTTGTCTTTTTCGGGTGATCATTTCCATTTTAGGGTGGTTCGAAAAATCAATTATTTCCACTTTTTCCCGTAAATGACTTTTTTTAAATTCATAACTTTTGAACCACTGAACCGTTTTAGATGATCGATATATCAAATTAAAGCTTGTCTTTTATTTTTATTTTTTATTAAACAGCAAAACATGTTTTTTTGGTAATTATTGATTGTATTTGTTTTTTTGTTGTTTCTTGTTGTTTTTGTTGTTGCTTTGGACTAGAAGGACGCTATGTTTTTTTTTGTATATTTTTTCTTGGAAACTGAATTTTTTACATAACATATCACGATATCAGATATGCTATTTTTTTCGTTTTCAAGATATGATTTTCCAAAGTTAACCGATGGTTCGAAAAAAACAATTTTTTCACCTTTTTTCCATTACAAAAATTCATAACTTCTGAGCTACAGGACCGAATCAGATGATCGACATATCAAACTTAAGCTTATTAGTTAGTTTTCTTTGAAAAGTATTACTTTTGGGGGAAATTTTGATTTTCGTTTTTGTTATATTATTGATTGAGTCAGTTTTTCATAGTTTTCTCATGGCTCAGAGCGTTCAATGGAATGCATCTGGTTCATTCGAGCGGGCCGATTCAAGTAACTTTTTATTCGGATATGTGAAAATAGAAAGAAGTACAAATAAAATTTAAAACGATTATTAGTGTACACAATATTCTCTTATACATTTCGATCAAAATCATTTTTATTGCTTCATTAAACTAATATTTCGATGCTATCTGATAAAAGTTGGCCCTGTCTTCGCCGAGAACTTTATTTTTTTACAAAAGCTGATGATAGTCAGATTTTCTTTTTTTCCACCAAGCAGAGGGGCGCTTGTTCTATGCAAATGTGTCTCTACTGTATTCTATTGACGGATTTCATGCCAAAAGTAGATATTGTTTTAAAATTCTCAAAAAAAAAAAATCGATGAATAGCCGTTATAATACATCGGAAGATGGGCACTTTTAGAGGGAATTTTTTTTTTCTAACAACCATTTTTTCATGTTTTGTTGCTAATTTGAATAAGTTGCAGAATATGTCAATCGTAATAATTTACATACGAAAGTGTGACGAGTTAATTATTAATAGTAATTTTTTGAAGAAAACATGGAAAAGTTGTTAGGAAAACTTTTTCCCTGTAGCAGATAATTTTCTCTTTCGATGTACTTGTGACTTGTTGGTAATTATATGGACTTTTTATATAATTTTCGTTCGAAATTAAAAAAAAAAAAAGTTTTTGGGAAACATAGTTTTAATTTTCAAAATTATTTTGTTTCAACTAAATTTGTTTTTTTTAAATTTGTTTGTTGTTTTTAATTGAAAATTTGATAATTTTATAATTACATTATTCAATCAACATTTTGTAAGACTCATAGTTAGATTTTTCGACCTCTACCTTACAAAGCAATCATGAATATTTCCAGGGAGAGCAAATCTCTCAGTATTGCTTTATTTGTATTTTATATTATTGCGAACTGAAATGAATATAGTAAATTGTAATTTTACATGACTAATTTAAAGATTTTTAGCAATCAATATCTTGAGTCCTTAAAGCCCACCTGTGCCATCGACCCAGTTCCCCCCCAACCCCGATCTGCTATGAGCGAATCTCGAGCAGGACCCAACAGCTCATCTGTGCTCGCAACACCGAAACTCGCCATCTTCCTCGTTTTAGCCTTCGCAGAGGTAATACCTAACTCCATGTCCCGGGGCAAAATAGCGTACTCCTTGATCCTTCTTGATGGGTTCACAATATCTTAGGAGGAGTTTGTGCTATTGGGATACGACTTTTTTTTATAGAGTATCGCTTGCGAAACACTTTTTCAACATTTGCGAGGATAATCGCTCCATAGCATCCGTCAAATTTGAAGAAAATATTTTGTTCCAATGTTAAAATTGAAATAAAAATATATACAGGTAGTGTTCAAGACACAAACTCATTGTTGAGTAGGAAATTTAAGAAAGAACTCTTTAGTACAAGTATTTTGTAGCCCTGATAATAGCCGATGCAAACAACATCGGAAATCTTCGAAGCTTGTTTGTATATTTACAAATTTTTGAGAATTTTCTAGAGCAGTTTTAAGCTATCGAAAAAATTTTATATAGGACTATGTCTTTGATTTCTATATAAGGGGGTCACTCTACGAAATATGTAACGTTTAATTAAGAGTTTTCAAACGCATATTACTCAAAATCGTTATTGCGACAAATGTTGTGTTACATACCATTTGACAGGAAATTTATCCAACAATTTTTTAGCTTAAGACATGAACAGTGAATATAGTGAAAAAGGTTAACAATTTGACGTTTAAAATGGGTATGTTTTCTTTCCATTGCACTAAACACTTGCTTTTTCTCTCCGACGCAACTAGCAATCTTTTTGCCTAAATTCGGGCATTAGCTCACAATGTGAGTTGATGCGTATAATGAATTATTCTCCATTTATCGACAATAGGCATTTGTCAGTTATTGTATTGTATGTTTTCCAATCGATTCGTGCTCAATTCACGTTTTTATTGTGTAGGTCTTGCTACTAACAATTTATGTAATTGTGGTCCAGGATGTTATAATATCGAGCATGTTGTATGGTTATGTAAAAAAATGGAATTAATGAATTTAACTGGCTGCTGATTTAGAAGATCAAAAGGGTATACTCACGCATATCAGACTATGATAGCTTGAGTAGTCTCAATCTTAATATTATGCTCCCCATATATGTCTTCCTAAGAAATCCGCTTCACTTCCTCGAATGCACAGGCCCATTCTCCTTTTCCTTTCTTATACATGGCCATAGAATACTTAATATACATCACCGAGCTATAAAATTATTACAAACAATATTCCGGACAACGTGGCGACGAAGGAGAAAATGCTATTTTCATCTATAATATATTTCTGTAGTCATAGATTTTTTTGACTTAGGCTTATATTTATGTAGATGTTAACTATTTAGATTTGTGTTGAAAAATGATACATGATGACTATTTGTCTTCTTCTGCATAATTCAATAAACAGAAGAAAAGAATAGTAATGGCTTTAATGGTATTTTTGTGTACATTTTTGAACAGAACGTGGTACCGGACTCTAACATATTACCTCATCTAACTCTTTAAAGGATACAAATTCATACAGGAAACGGTTTTTTTCAGGGCTTCCATTTGATGTATCATAAGAGAAAAAGTTACCTATTTTGAAAAACAAAAAAAAATAATTCAAATGCAACAACCACACACAATCACAGTCCTATGTCAAGATCCCGTCTGTGCCTCTAGGCTCAGACCCATCAACTTTTTGAGGTCAATAAGTAACAAACATAAAACTCGTAACCTTTAATTTTTTTGAAAAAGTTGATTATCATACCACTTCGTTCAGCTGACAAAGAGGTAATTACGTTGGAAATCTTGCACTTGCACGTAACGTCCTCTTTTTCAAAACATTGAACTTCACCCCTGTACACAAATGAATAATGTAGTCTTACGTCAAAAAAATAACAAACAACACAAGACGGTTTAATTGCAATGAATGTTAACTTATGGCGCGGTTTGAAACATGTACCAAATCGATTTCAGATTCAAATCCCAGATTCATATTTCAGATGTATGTCCCAGATTCGAATTTCGACTTTAGACGACATATTCAGAACACAGATAGCAATCAAACCATTTAAGATTTATAATCATTGGAAAAGTTGGTGGCATTTCTTACTGAAAATATGTTTTCTGTTGTTTTTATTCTCTCCATGTAATTGTGAGTTACAGGGTGTTGATGCGTGAAGCCCACAGAAATGTATGCTAGGCGGGTGATATTGGGAATAATATTTATGGTCGTGATACTGCAATAGATGATTTGGGGGTTTTCAGCGATGTCGCTGGTAGAAAATATCAAAACTAGCGGTGGGTTATATCTGTGATACAACCGCAAGGACTACCGCTGGCTTAGTAATTATTCGTTTGGAGATGCATCTGAATCGCTTCTCAATGAATGAACATTTTGAACGATTTCTGAAGTCCAAGCAATTGCAAGTATAGAGCCCTTTTTCGTGTATATTCTGCGGATGCATTCTGAAGTGAAACGTTTTGAACATCCGTTCAAAACGGTATCAAAAGAGAAACGGGATAGGACAGACCGAGCTTATTGAATAGTCATTATAGATATACATTTTTGTGATTTCAATATTTGATTTCCAAAGCAATTTTTGAGCTATTGAAAAAAAATCACCACTCATAGACCTTTGTTTTTCTTTGATGGGGAAATAAATCATGATCCAGACACGATCAACTTAAAATGAGCTTGCTCGTTTATATAGTTCTTGGGCATTCAATGTTATGATGAATATATCCACCATTATCCAAAGAAGTGAATTAATAATCGAAAGATACTAAGGGGATAAGCCGTGAAGATAATGTTTCCAAAATTCCAGAATTCATGGAAGCATTCGCATGGATCCACTTGAAGTCTTCAGTGGCGTTAGTGTACAAACGAGCAAACGAGCTTTTTTTTGTACAAATCTGCGGTCCAAAAAATCTCCGGTGCAGGAATCGATTCCTCTTTGAAAATTGTCTGTCCCAATGTTTTACCAATAGAAACGAAGGTTTCCATGAGACAGGGCTAATGTTATTTTCTCCAACATGGCATGTTATCGAAAAAAATAGCAATTTGACCTTAATCGGTTGTATAATGAATTCTGTTTTGACTAACATATTTTTTTTTATTTGTTTAAATTTAAAATAACATGTACAAAGGTTATGATTTTAGAAATAACTGTTATAATACCCAGGTACATTCACAACTCGGAATCACGCTCAAAACTTTCCGTCCGCCACAAACATCTCCAGATATTCCACTTTGTCCTGCCTGGTACTGCTCATCTCCCGGTACAACAGTAATGTGATTGCGCTAGCAAAAACCAGCATGCCTGGGAACGATAGCAGTGAGCATATTAAATGGAATTTCCCTGTACATTTGTGCTCTAGGTCTACGCTGTACACAGCGAAAATGCATCCTCTCAATGCGCTTTTTCTTCCTATGACGTGGCATTACGTTTTCCCTTACCTGTAGTAAAAATAAATGCAGCTATAACGAAACGCCGCTCGTCCTCGCCAACCTCAAAAAGCATCCGCTCGACATGGGCATGACCTATGAATCCGACGGTGGCTACCAGAAGGCAGAAGAACGGCAGAATATATTTAGATTTTTCCTGGAGGATACGTATGAAAAGAGCGAGAAAATCTATCATCGTTTCTGTGCCATTGCCATCAAGCGCATTACAGCAGCATACCTGCCAAACGCCCCAGAAGAACGCGAAAGTCGCTATATAATACACCATCAAAATGACTGTCAGGAGCGGAAGTTCCAAGCTATAAACTGAAATAGGAAACGACGGACGTCAATTGATTTAAATTACAGGAAACCACCACGGTACCATAAGAGAACGAGAGGCAACTTTCATCGTCTAACTTCTGCGTGGCCACCAGACCGAACAATACGGTGCCAAAAACCGTTGTCAGACCACCCACCAGATAGGCCAGGAAGCGTTTATCCTCGTAGGGGATGTAGAGGCGATTCGCGATATTATAGCACTTCACTTGGCCCATTATAAAAAAAACGGAGATGCAAGGGGTTTTCAGCGCTTCAACACGTCTTATCGATCAACGAAGGGAGACTGAATCTTCGAATATCAGAATAATCGACATGTAGCTGAAGCGTGTTGAGGAGCAACATGATATGGTACGTCACATGTAATCGAATGAATATTCCAAATCTTGTATACATTGGTTTGGCAGCCAGACACTCTTGTAATCTATATTTATTTACTTTTTTGCTGTCTATCTGTTCAAAGCTGACGAGTTCTCAGTCAGACCGTTATCAATAGAACCAGCAGCAATTGGCATATCATCAGTGAAACGTGTGTAATAAATTATGCGCTCAAATACTTCTGTATATGAGTTAATCGCTTGGAAGGTAAAAAGGAAAGCCGCCCATAATTGTCGTAAATCAATCAACGGTATTTACCCGATATCGTTTGATAATTGATAGTGCAGTGTTGGTTTATCAGTCTGTGACAATTTTGTGTCGGTCGGAATTTCTTTGAGACCATAACATCGCTATTCAGTGGCATCCACAATGTGAGAAACAACTCTTTATTATAGCACACTGTTTTCCGGTCATTGTTGGCGGTTATGGCTGCCTCTGGGGAAGCCCACACACAAATCGTGATTTTCGACAACGGATGAAAGTGCTTCCACCGGTAATGGCACACCCATGGGCCACAACTTTTATCCAACAGATTACGTTACAATAGCTCTAATAGAGCGATCGGACGCACCAATAACTCCCATTTATCAGCATCGCTAGTTCCACCCAAAATGAGTTATTTTCGCAGATCAAGCAAATTAATAAACGCTAAAATGAAAACTTATGCAAATTATATAGGCGTCACTTTCATAACCGATCCGCTTGCGTATTGCAGTGAAAATGAAATGTTCATTCGAGGGCTGCTTCGAAGCTGATAGTTTCGTTTATTATGATCCCATCTGTTTGCTGAAAATCACGCGGGTTTGTACTTATGGCGTATAATGTTTCATAATGATCAGTAACGAAGTTGTATCTATGATTGCGCTCTCTGGCGCTTCGACGCATTGTCAGCTTCACGGGCTTTTTGTTGTACAATTGGGGTGGTATAATCGTGTTTTATCCTAGTTGCAATGCTATTGATTACTAGATGAACCGGCAAAACAATGTGATTTCATATTTTTTTGGGATACTGATTTTTCTGAATTTTATATACACTAGCTGACCCGGCAAATGTTGTTCTGTCATACAGGGTGACGCATAAGTCAGGCAACCGATTTGCACATAAATATCGTATAAAAAATTTCTCACGAGACAAAATCTTTGTTCTCGAATAAAAAACGATACAAAGTCGACAATTGAACCGCTTAGGAGCCAACACGCTCGATAGTTGCAGCGCGATCATTATTTTTTTCCTTCAGAGAGCGTTGCGTGACTTATGCGCCACCCTGTATATCATTTCTAGCAAAAATTTTGGTTGAATGCAAAGAAACAAATGTATTGTAGTATGTTTGAATGTTTCAACGATCTATAAGATTGATCGAATGTGATCGATAAAACAGAACGAATGAACTTATTTGAACAGAAGTGTGTTTGATGTTTATGCTATCGGAAATGACGGTGCGCGTTATCATTCGATGAAAAAAACGTTAAAGTTCGTGAATCTTGTGTTGTTGAGAGAAGAAAAGTGTCGAATTATTTTTTTCTGTATAGGACCCCCCTAGTCGGTATTGAATATACGCTGTATGAAATATACTTTATGACCTATTTTCATGCCTAACGATTTTTTTGTGTATAATTTCTGGTTGTGTCGGTGTTGCACATTATAGCGTCTCGCAAGTGACTATATTCACCCTCACACAGTTTTAATTGATTGTGTCGTAGTGATAGCAGTCGTTCGCTCTCTACCTTCGCGTACATGTCGGCCATGAAATGTTGGCACGGCTAACGACATCACCATCGACATCGTTGTCCTGACCACGTTGAACCATCTTACGATACACATAAAACAAAACGTTTCGTAACAAAACGTTTCGTGGAACCATTTCCTTAAACGTTAGTTTGGAAATTTTTTTGCGAAAGTTTCAAACCATACTTTTGGGGTAAAATTGATCTATTTATTTTTTTCATTATTTTTTAGTGTAATATGCACGAAAATGTATATAAAGTCACTGATCTCATTACCTGTGGTGATATAAATAGGCTGACCAAATGTACCGTTTTGAACGGGACAGAACAGTTTTTTCCTTTTGATTGTCCCGCTTTTTATCAACTTGTATTTATTTTTCATTATTATTTCAATTAATTTCAATAATACAAAAGTTTGAGACCCGCGCGCGTGGCACTGATGTAAAGGATATAGAGTAAAAGTTTCTGTGAGAGCCGGTCTGGATTTTTTTCGTAAAGGAAAATTTCTTGACTTCTCTGGATGGGGATACACAATGTTTATTTAAAATTAGGCTGGCGGTTGGACTTGTGCTCTGGTGGACCAATTGGCTGCAAGAGCCTTATCGGGACCGTATCGGATCAGTGGAGGATAAGATTGGGTATTGGCTTCTCTTTTGATAATGTAATAAAATAACCTTTTTTGATTTTATACCTGTAGCTAAAATCAGTTGATTTTTCTTTTGTTAAACTGATTTCAAAGCTGAGATAAAAAGTTATCTTCTAGATAACTCGTCTTGCTCAAACCTTTGCAGAGGAAGGGGCCGATACCATCACCATCATCATCATCATCATCATTTTAGTGCTACGAAAATTCATTTTTTCTTCTTCCATAAGTTCTATCTATAATTTTTATAAGCTTCAGCACGAAACTGGATGTCCTTGCGTTTGAGCCTTTTTCGCCCTATTGGAAACAGATTAATCATTTAGAATTTTTTCAGATTTTTTTAAGATTTTAGGTTGCCATTTTTTCTAGAAGCAAGATAAAAAAACTTGAAAGGATACTAACCACATGTTTTACCAATGCATTGCTTCAACAAGATCCGAAATTAGTGTGTTTTTTTTCGAAGTCATCTGAGCGTGATTTTTCTAATTCTTTTCAGATACATTCAGAAACCTTCAATAAGATGGCGAGCAGACCTGACGCATAGCTATGACTACATTATACACTGCTTTTCACAACTATAGAACAACTAATTTTTTCTGAATTTCCAGAGATATGTAAGAAAACGGTTGAATTATATAGTGTAGGATTAAAAACTATCTTCATTTAAAAGACTGGCCATTTGACCTTTATTGTTGTGTTCAGGCGCGAAACATTGAAAAAAAAAAGAAATTCCAGTGTTTCATAACTATAGAATCAGATGGAAAAACTCTCACTTCTTTACGAAATGAACGTCGATTTCCCATGAATTACAATAAGTTTCTAATTCGTAGGTCATCTTCAGTTCTCTATTCATCTACTATTCATACGATCACTCCTCATAAGTTCTTCATAGGGTTTTGATTTGGTAAACAAGCTGATCAGTCCTGAATCTGAAGCCCCTATTAATAAACCAATATAATACCATAATAATACCATACTATACCTTCCAGATTATATGAATTGATGCAAAATTACCCAATTATCACATTGTTTTTGATGTAAAAACAGCAGTAAATGATTCTGAAGTACTTCTTTGCACTTCTGACTGTTCATTCGTGTTGATGGTAAGCTACCTGAACCAGGCCTTTTTGAGAAAATTCTCCTCAAACCATAAGAATCTCATCTCCAAAGCTGTGGGTCTAAAAACTACGGTGGGAGCTAAGGCCATGGTTTTCACTACTTCAGGAGAACTTCTCTGTTAAAAAGAAATCCAACTTGAATAAAATTTCTTCACACTGAAAGGACTTACAGAACGTGTCATGTATTTTTTCAACTCGTAACTTTGCAGGCGGCAGTTTGATAGTTTGAGGAAAATATTTTCAAAACGGCCTGGTTCAGATAGCTTTTTATCAACACCAATGTACATGAGGAAGTGCCATGAAGTAATTCAGAATTATTTACTTTTGTTTTTGCATCAAAAACAATGTGATAATTGGGTAATTTGGCATCATTTTATTACATCCGGAGAGTCAAGGCATGGTTTATTGAATACTCATACTGCTTCAGATTCTGGACTGGTCAGCTTGTTTAACGGATCAAAACTCTATCAAGAACTTATGAGGAGTGATCGTACGACTAGAGCTTACAAGCAGTATGAGTGATTTGGAGAGCTTAAACGAGCAGTATCCTCTGCGTAGAACGAGATACACACTACAACATAGCGCAGCTTGGTCAAAACAATCTCAAATGGGTTATTTGAACTGATAGAGAACTAAAGAAGACCTACGAATTAGGAACTTATTATAACTCATAGGTAATTGACGTTAATTTTGTAAAAGACTGAGAGTTTTTCCATCTGGTTCTATAGTTATGAAACACTGGAATTTCTGTTTTTTGAATGATTCGCTCCTGAACACAACAGTAAAGTTGAAATGGTCAGTCTTTTAAGATAGTTGTTATATCCTACACTATATACTTCAATTCAACCGTCTTCTTACATATCTCTGGAAACTCAGAAAAAATGCGTGGTTCTATAGTTTTGAAACGCAGTGTGTTATCAGCCATTTCATGCCAAACCGATATAGTGGTTCTCAGCAATAAGTGGTAATTTTGTTCTTTATCACAAAACATTAGACCCGTATTTTTTTATTTTTTCGTTAGGGTGACCATTCCCATTTTAGGGTGGTTCGAAAAATCAATTATTTCCAAAAATGCCTTTTTAAAAAAATCATAACTTTTGAACCACTGAAGCGTTTTAGATGATAGACATATCAAATTGAAGCGAATGAGCGAAATATTGAACTTGCCAAAACAATGGATTTTGTTTTCGTAATAATTGATTGTAGTTGTTTTTTGTTGATTTCATGGCTTTGGACTAGAGGGCACTATATTTTTTTATATTTTTCCATGAAAACTAAGGATTTTTTACATAATATATCTCGATATCAGAGAAGCTATTTTTTTTCGTTTCTGAGATATGAGTTTCATATATAATATATCGACCATTCCACGCCAAACCGATATAGTGGGCCTCAGATTTTTGTGAAATTGAAAAAGCTGTTTGTGGCGCAACTTTTAACATGTTTCGAATCTATTTACATTTGGTTTAAAAATTGGAAAAATGACAATATCCCAAATTAAATCAGATTTTTCAAAAAAAATTAAATAGTTAGTTAAATAGCGTTTCCCTCTCTCTGTAATCAAGATGAATGGGGTTAAAAATCGGCGACGTTTAGTTTTAGGACATTAGCATTAGCATTAGCATTAGCACTGCATTGAGCACAATATCGTAGGTGGTACGAATTCAGAACTAATAAGTTAAAAACTAGCCTCCATCCGTTGCTGATGATTAGTAATATCTCTTAGATGAAGGCATGTTTTCTCCAACAGTTAAGAATTGTCCTGACCACGTCCTTGCAACTGCTGGGGAAGGGGAAGGAATGTTAGTTCGATATTTACTTAAGAGAGATGCAGAGAACTCTACGACCTCTCATAAATATCTCAGGAATTCAGGAAATGTGTTAGTAGGGAAGGTAAGCCATAGGATACACTCAGCCGGTGTTACTGGCGCAAATCACTATTACTACTATCATTATTATACTATTACTATTACTATTACTATTACTATTACTATTACTATTACTATTACTATTACTATTACTATTACTATTACTATTACTATTACTATTACTATTACTATTACTATTACTATTACTATTACTATTACTATTACTATTACTATTACTATTACTATTACTATTACTATTACTATTACTATTACTATTACTATTACTATTACTATTACTATTACTATTACTATTACTATTACTATTACTATTACTATTACTATTACTATTACTATTACTATTACTATTACTATTACTATTACTATTACTATTACTATTACTATTACTATTACTATTACTATTACTATTACTATTACTATTACTATTACTATTACTATTACTATTACTATTACTATTACTATTACTATTACTATTACTATTACTATTACTATTACTATTACCTAGTAGAAATGGCATCTGTGGAGGAAACTGGTTATTAGAATTATAAGATACTAAATGTTACGAATGTGCTCCATTACTCCGGTTGCTGTCACGTTGATAACTGTGTATAAATAAGAGGTTTGTTTACTGTTGATATGATTTTATTTATAAAGGGGCAAATCTGTGGGAGTGGAAGGGCTTTAATTATCTCTTCCCCCATAGGCACAAATCTTTATACCTTATCAGTCGAAGAACTAATGATTTCGAAAGTTAAAACATTAAAATATTGAGGAATTGGGAAAATAAGAATAAAAAAATTACAGAATTAGGTAATAAAATAATTCCAAGATTCAAGAAGACAAAATTGAATAATTAAATAATTTGAATAACGTATGAAAAAAAAAAGAATTGAACTTATCTGACGCCACTGTACGCTCATATAATCGATGTCGATGATTTCATTGGATGTGATATATTCACTGCGATTATTTACGCCTCTAATTTGGCAACACTTTCAGCGACGTTTAGTTTTAGGACATACACAAATAAAAAAATCATAAATAGTAACCAGGGCAAAACATTTGTTGCATCGCGTAATTTTTTTCTTGTGATTCTGTATTTAGTACAACGGTTCAGAACACGAATTTAAGTGGAAATTTGCATCTGGAGCTCAACAGTTAAAAGTTTTACGTAAAATTAAAAAGCTAGCTTTTTTATCTTTATTGATATAGGTAAACATAGTCCCAAAATGTTGTAGTCCCACTTATTTTAAGCAATATTGTAGAACAAAATATTCTTCTGTCTTTCGATACAACCGATTTACCGCTTTTGTTCTTTTTGATTAGGGTAACCATGAAAGAATGTGTGCTCCCGTGGCCGAGTGGTTAGCGTCATAATTAACATGCCGGGTGTTCGGGTTCGATTCCCGTTCTGGTCGGGGGAATTTTTCGTCAAAGAAATTTCCTCCGACTTGCACTGTGATCACGCGTATTCTAGAGCTTGCCACTCAGAATGCATTCAAGGCGTGTTATTTGGCATTGAAATCTCAACTAAGTACTAATAAAAATGACGCAAGTAATACTACGTTGAGACGGCGAAGTTCCTCTAGGAACGTTAGTGCCATTGAAGAAGAAGAAGAACCATGAAAGAAAAAAAAACAGTTTCTTCGCTATAACCTTCATATTTCAAATTCCACATGCAAACTATCTTCAGAAGACTTTTAAAGCTTAGTAAGTCAAACATTTTGCGATGAGGGCTTGTCAGTATTTTAATCCTCAGAGTTATTGATATTCCTTTCCCAAAAATACACTCTCTTCATTTGTTTGTTGTTCTTTCTGAGTTTTTGGGTAAAAAAATATATTGACAAGTTCTGCGTTGGAAATTTTTTATCTTGATTAGCTCTAGTCGTCCGAGGATAGTTTTGATATAGAATTCGAAATATAAAAGCAGAGATCGAAATGCTCGCTGATTTGAGACGAAAAACATCCATTTTCAGCCACAGAGAAAACTAGCTGAGAATATAGGAGGCGAGAGAATGTTATACGCTCACTTCGATTCTCGCGAGAAACGCAAACCCGATTTTTATTTTTCGGTGAGTTATGACTGCCGAAAAATGGTTTCGTTTTCAATGACTCCTTGATGCCGATAATGGTTTTTCACTTCTTCAGTACAGCTGAAAACATGCGGCAATATTGGGTTTCATCGTGAAGTGAACATGAAATGGAGTATTATCTGTACAATTCAGACGCTGTCCAAATGCAGATCGTTTGGACGCTGCTCTAACAAACTAATGTTGGTAAAGTTAGCTTTGATTTTTCGATCCATATTTTCAGTATCAAATAAGAGACGAAAAGCATTCTCGTTGAACTTCCGAGATAGAGATTTTCCACATCTCTTTCTCCCTGAAAAAGAATTTTCGGTGAAAAGTAAGAGACGAAAATATCAACAATACACGGTTCATCGAAAACTAGATTGATGGACTGAATATTTATCGCGCAGCCGAGCGAGAATTTCGATCTCTGTATAAAAGTGAAGAAAGCGATAAAAACAACTTTATCGAAGATTTAGCGCATTAACGCATTAGCGCAAAAATAACGATAAACAATAACGAGGGCGTAGTTTTGGGGAAGTAATATCTGATTTGAGATAATCACAAGTTCTGCATCGCAAGACTGAATGTCGTCCGAAGTCACCAAAACCCGTTTTTTCATGGTCATCCTAATGTTATTTTGAACAAAAGCGCTAAATCGGTTGTATGATCTGATCCGGAACATATCCGAATAACGTCTTTGAGGTCATATAGGCCTGGATTTATCACAAATAAGCTAGTTTTGAGATATAAAAATTTTAAATATTAAATTCAATTTTTAAATGAGATTTTTCAACAGTGCATTTAAAATGTAGTTTTTTTCCATAATAGTTCATTAATTTTCAACTTTGTCAAACATTTTATTTCAATCTGGCATCTTTTTTTTTTTGAAAGAAAGATCAATGATTTCAAATACGCCCTTTCAAAAAATCAGTCTTAATTTAAATTGGTCATATTATAATGAAAATTGTGATTTTAGGTAGTTTCCTTCATAAGTACCAAGTAAAAAAAAATCTACCCCCCTGCCAATTTAGGGTTTTTTTTCTATTTTTTTTTCTTATAATGACTTTCAAACACATTTCGACTGGCTCGTCACTTTTACTTCCATTTTTGGAAGAATGTTGGGAGTGATCTCTGCGTGAGAGGTATGGATGTTACCACTGCGCCAGATCACCTCCACGCGTTTTTTTTTGTTTTTCTCGTTTAAATCAGTTTAATTTGATTAGGGAGACTGGCGAGAGCAGTCAACGAGTACAGACGTGGTGTTTGGTCGCCCCGATCTTTATTCTTTTTTTTTCCAGCGTCGGTAGTGTCATGCCAAAAAGGACTGTAATTTTATGAGAAGTTTGAGGCGCTCGTTTGGAAGTGTTTCTTCAGCTTTGTAAGTTTGAAAATTTAAACAAAGGTCAACAAACGAACGGATCCAGGTTTTGCGTTTCAGTGTTCTGTTTCGAAAGTGTTCATTTCTTCAAATTTAATGCATCGAAGCGCCAGATTGTATGTGTGTACAGGCAAACCTTTTTTGTGCGGGGGATAAGGACCGCACAAAAAAAGTCGCAGCTTTACAAAATCGTGTTCGGTACACATTTTGAGAAAAACTTTTTTTGTGCGGTAGATAGGAACCGCATAAAAAAAAGGTTCCTTCAAGAAAATAACTCAAATCCACGCCATTCACCGTTCAATTTCCTTTCGTTTCCCTGCTTTGCGATGGGACACTTTGCCTTTTCGGTTGCGGTGGCTGTTTTGTGCTTTTAGTTGCATGTCTAAACGTGTTGCTGTTAGAAATCATGTCATGCAAAAACTTAGAAAAACTTAGATCATTTGATGGGAGGAGGGGAATGATTTCAGAAGTGGATAATAGAGACGCAAATATGCTTTTTTCGCACTGAAATGCATATAAACCATTGAAAAAAACTAAATGGACGATAACTTCGTCAAATATGCTTCTTTTCATACACCGCACAAAAAAAACCGCACAAGAACAGAATATAGAATATACCGAATATACTTGATCAAAAGAGTTATGTGGTGATCGACATTATCATTACAAGCGTTTTCATTATTATTTTTATGAGTTTTTGTGATATCGTGAAGAATGACAGTTCTCCCGGTTGTCTCGCTAGGTTGGCAAGTAGGGGAAGTTGTCTCGGTTACCTTCTCAGGTTTCCTAAAGATAACTGTCCGTTGTCGTGATTGAAGTTCTATATAGCGTACGCGTGATAAATAACGGAACATATCGCCGAACATATTATAAAATTTAAAAACTTTAAAATTAAAAAATTAAAAATTTAAAACATTAAAAATTAAAAATTTAAAATTTAAAATTTAAAAATTTAAATATTTGAAAATTAAAAAAATTTCAAATTTAAAATTTTAGAATCACATCACTTACCGCAGTGAATCCTGATTTTTTCTTAACCATTCCCACTAACAACTATCCCTTCCATGATTAACGCTAGGGAACCACGTTATAGAGGCGACCCTTCTGGCATTCGGGCGGCGAATATCATACTAACATTCCTTCCCTCCCCTGGTAAGGACGTGGCCGGCGTCGTTATTGACCATTCAAAGCTCGAATCACTGAAAATTGCACAACGAGAATGATTTGCTAGTCTAAAGCGTCATTCTGTGTGTTGTTTGTGCAATTTGGTTGGTTCTGGTCAGTCACGGAGAGCTCAAGCTCAAAATCAATTTAATTTGATGAGTGTTCCTCCATGATTTATCAATTTATGTTGTTTTATCACATTGCCATTGAAAATACGTCGTTTATATCTTTTCTTGAGATTTTATGTGATGAATTATGAAAACGGATAAAAAATTACGCAAAAAAAGTTTATCCAGCCCCAAACGGCTACTACGATTTAAGTGTATTTTGCAGAGTTTTAGTGTGTATTCAGCAACTTTTTCGAATGTGAACATTCTTTCTATGTGTCATTTAGTGCTCTTGAAGTTTTTGTGCTCAACACTTCAGTTAGGTGTTGAAAATTGGAAGTTATTTGTTGCAAAATGCCCAAAAAAGCACAAATTTCGATCAGCATCCGAAATTTGATTATTGACCCTCTCAAAACTGGCAAAAGCTACCGAGATGTTGTCCATGTCGCCCAGCTTCACAAAGATACGATCGCTAGGATTGTGCAGATGTACAAAAAGCGTGGCTCTATGGCACCAGCTAAGCGATTGGGGCACACACCACACCACCAGGAAAAGCGTATCAAGATTATGGAGTGGTAAGCACAGTCTCGCGATCGTAATCCGATCGAGCATCTCTAGTCAATTTTGAAAATTTAGCTCTAGGAGCAAAACCAATGAGCATTCAGAAATTGCGGCAGGTATTCTCAACTTAATGGGACACATTCACCCCGGAAACAACTGCTTAGATCTTGAGTCGATACCACGACGATGCCGAGTGGTTATTGAAGCCAAAGGTGTTCACATGAAGTATTAAAATTATGTGAGCCGGAGGGGTGGACATCAAGGGAATGAACTTTAATGACCAACCTGTGCATTGAATGTGAAATGAAAAAACCTGGGTCAGACAGGAGATTTTCAGTAGGCGACTAGAGGAATGCTTCGTACTGGAAGTCAAAGCATATCTTGAAGTTTTCTCTGAAATTTCGAGTACTTCTTGCGATTGGCAATGCTCCTGGGCATTTGCGGATCGAACACCCGAATGTGCAAATTGTATTCCTTCCCCAAATACAACATCATTGATCCAGCCGCTCGATCAGGGCATTATCACTACGTTCGAGAGGTATTACATAAGAACCACCATCTACTATGCGATGAAATCGATGCAGGCAATGCAACGACTATAATAGATGCGTAGAGACCAATGGAGTTGCAGTTCAGCTGTTGAAGAAGTCAACGTTGAATGCCTGCTGGAAGTCATTGTGGACTGACTGTGTGCATTCATCGATGCCAGCAAGTAACGAGAAGGGCAAGATACTCCTTCTAGCCTATGATATTGGCGGTAAAGGATGCGATGATTTTTCCTACGCAGATGGTGCGGAAAATGATAAAGGAACCATTTATCGAGGATGAAGATCTACTGAATTATGTAAACAGTTCAACAAATGACGAGGAAGAGAAGTGCACCGAGAGCAAGATTAGGGAAGGGATTAACACGTTGAGTGCCACGGTTCTATAGCGACTTTATGTAAATTTTTAAACTATTGCGGCCATCGTTTTTTATCGTAGTGGAAGGTATTTTTGTTCGAAAAGGAATGCTTATAAGCTTATATGCTTATATTAGTTACCTTTATTATCATATGTTATACTGTCAGTGAACGGTGACTGTCACAGCCTGAGCGAAAACTCGATGTCAGTCTGACGTGGCAGTCAACGTGTTCAATCGCTTATTCAATGAGTTACAGAAAATGTTTCAATACAATTCATAATGTCTCGCGTAAACAAAAAAGCTTTAGCTACAGGATTAATAAAAGTGATTTTCAATCACCATTTAGAGCAAAGGACGGAAATTAGTACCGCGCACTGTCACGATTCTCACGCGGATTGTCAGGTGATCTTGTTTTCAGGCGGATTTTCGAATAAAGGGTGTGTCACATCAAATTGCATCACGGAAAAAACGTTGTAGAAATTCGCCCAGTAGACCGATCCTTTTGAAAATTTTAGACAGTAAAATAAAAACTATTAAACAACTTTTGGCATTTTCTTTTTATTCATACTTCGAGCCAAGCCCGTATGCTCGCACCTTCCTCTTTACCCCGTCCATAAGGTTCTGTACAACGTCAGGTTGTAGTTTTTTTTAACAGAAATCCATTTTCTCTTGAAGTTCGCCTCCGATTTGACAACTTTTGGGTTCTTCCGGAGGGCCTGCTTCATAATCGCCCAATATTTCTCTATTGGGCGAAGCTCCGGCACGTTGGGCGGGTTCATTTCCTTTGTCACGAAGGTGACCCCGTTGGCTTCGTACTACTCTAACACGTCCTTTGAATAGTGGCACGAAGCGAGATCCGGCCAGAAGATGGTCGGGCCCTCGTGCTGCTTCAATAGTGGTAGTAAGCGCTTCTGTAGGCACTCCTTAAGGTAAACCTGCCCGTTTACCGTGCCGGTCATCACGAAGGGGGCGCTCCGCTTTCCGCAAGAGCAGATCGCTTGCCACACCATGTACTTTTTGGCAAACTTGGATAGTTTCTGCTTGCGAATCTCCTCCGGAACGCTGAATTTGTCCTCTGCGGAGAAGAACAACAGGCCCGGCAGCTGACGAAAGTCCGCTTTGACGTAGGTTTCGTCGTCCATTACCAGGCAATGCGGCTTCGTCAGCTTTTCGGTGTACAGCTTCCGGGCTCAAGTCTTCCCCACCATGTTTTGCCTTTCGTCGCGTTTAGGAGCCTTCTGAACCTTGTATGTACGCAGGCCCTCCCGGTTTTTACACGTTTTTTTTACGAAGTACGTGTCCCTCGCATAGACAAACCTGAGTGTATATTGTTTATAAGAACGGAAACTGACAACAGTTTGAAAGGTTGATTTTTTTCTTGGTTATTAACACGTTAAGTCTAGCGTCGGTCCATAGAGGCCGACGTTGAGCTTTTTGGTTGGAAAGCGCTGACTGACTGGGATTGGCAGTTACAAAATGAAAAAATAAAAATATATACGGTTTGTTTTCGGATGTTTTACAAAATGTGAATATTTTATAGTCGAATTTCTTACTACTTTTTTATTTAAACAATGAGTATCTTTGGAGGCTGGGACCAACACTGATATTGTGCAAACGCTCTTGATGCGGGCTGAATGGAGAGCGTGGCATGGAAAATTCGGGGCTCAACGTGTTAACATGAGCTATATACGAGGTATTTCGTGAATAATCCTGTTATCATATTTTTCCGGGTGAAAATGTTTACAGTTCTAGAATCGGATGGATAATTTTGTGGGGAATTCTTTTGGAGTCAGATACCACCACCAACGATGACTCGGAGGTAGGAGTGAAAAAAATGATTGTTCAGATAACACTTCTGCTTGTTGGCAAATTATCACTCTCTAAATTTTGTGCCAGACAATCCAACAGCCAAAAGCTAGACCTGATTTGGGCGAGTTACGCAATCACTTGTCAACCACACGCAGTTAGCCTCTGGTGGCCACGAAAGTGACATGAGATATAACACAACAAGAAACACGGAATAAAAACGCGCCAAAACCGGAGGCTTGATTAGTTGGTACGCTTTGACACTGAACCACAATTTAAGCGATTTTTATCCTGGTCCAAAGTTTTTTTTTTCGTGCAAGCAATGTGTTACTGCGGCCAGACGAGACCAAAACCGTTTATTTTTATTACCACTGGAGGGGTTGCTTTTTGCAGGGTTTTGTGCGATGGACCAGATCTCGGCCCCAAGCGTGTGGTGTGCGTTTGAGTAAATCGGGGTTTGTTTTTGTCTTCAAATAAAGTTCGTATAAATCATTTTCGTGCGTGTTTCTTGGTCCATCGGGCTAAAACGTTTAAGAAATGAGCTATTAGTGGCGAACATTCTCGTACTGATGCGAGTCGAATCAAAAGATAAATAGCAGCAGAAAATGATTCATGGATGCAATTGAGTCGTGAAATGCACGCAAATGCTGTTAATGTTGGGCGATAATGTTTTATCTGAGTCAATAAACGTTTAAGGGCCGTTGGAACCACTCGGTAATGATGGCAAAGTACACACTCCAAATGCAGATGCCTGCCATCTTTTCATTATGTAAAATCGAACATTATGTTTCATCAAGGTTTCACAAAATACATGTGGCATTTGTCTTTTAACCCGAGATTCTTTAAAGCTATTTAGAAATAAGAGTAGGTTCTAGATTGTAGGTACCATATGTAGATGAATCTTGCCCTCACGAAACAGATAATTTTGAATAACAAATGTATTAATTTCAAGCTGCCATATCGACATTTGCTCATATGTTGCCTCAGTATACCATTGCCAAATACCAAACCAACGAAAGCAAATTTTAATTACTAACTCGTGTCCAACCAACAGTGCAGGTTCATTCAGAGTTTAGACTCACTTTACCCTGCACAGGTCACACAAAGCAAGTGAGCTCATATATCGCAACACGGCCACAGCCGGGATATCATGTAAGGCTGCTGTCTTTGAACTTCTCATTCTGCAAGCACACATATGGTCAGCTACCACTGCTTTGAGGCCAATCCCGTGAACCAGCCAATCCTCCAACCTTGTGTTGCATGTGGCGAGCTGACGTCGTCGACCAGCTTTCAACTTAAAAATGCGGAATATAGTTATCCAGAGTAGCCGGATCGATTTCAATGATTGCGGAATGAAATTGTGCAGTTGTAAACTAAGTGTTGCTGAGGATATAATTGATGGAAAAACGTGAATGGTAGGTTATTAGATTTTTGTGGAGTTTATATGTCATGATAGATCTAAGAATGTCGGAACTATCGAAGTAACAAAATTTTCAAATTAACCCTAAGCTGACTCTAACTAAACAATTTCCTTTTGTTGCCCGCTGTTTTAAAAGACACTGAAACACACACATCTTTTTGAATAATCGACTTGTATTTCAATATATCGGTTCAATAACATTTCGAACACTCCCGAAAACCACATTCCAACTGAAATAATCCACTAATCATCACTTTAATATAGGCAGAAAGACTACAGAAAACCCAAATCGTAGGAGAAGGTTGCCCTGGCCCGATCCCCTTTTTCGTAACTGCAATTCATCACATAAAAAATAATTTTTTGACGATTTCGACATTGAAATGAATACTACAACTCTCAAACCATATTTTATGCTGTTCGGTGTGGGTCATGAGGCCAATTCGTTCCTTTTTTCGATACCTTCAAAAATGATAGTCCTTAGCCGATCCACACAGTCCCCCCCCATCCTGAACCGAGCTTCGATTTTTCACAGCGAAAGCGAAACAACTCCCAATTGGGTGAAAAAGACATACACCCCCAATTATATAGAAGATGAGTGAAAATAACTTACGAGCGTAAAACTAATATAATCATGACTTCAGGTTAGCTGATAATGGCTCTAAATGATCAACAACGATGGGGCTATAACAGTGGAAGCCGAATATCGTATTCCGATGCCTTTTGTGTAAACGAAGATGGTGGCTTCCGGAAACGGAAACGTAAACAGAAATGAGAACGAAAACAGAAATGAGAACGAAAACAAATGCAACGTCAACGCTCAACGTTCAACGATCAACGATTCAATATTCAATGATATATTGAATATTCATGCCTGAAAAAAAAATATGAAAATATGTCTGAAGATAGCTAAAAATATTTTCAATAAAATGGGTATTGTTTAAAAAATATGTTTTTGGGTGTTCAGAACTCCTTTTTTTTTTATTTTTCAAAATTGACTCATGTGCATGTTTTAGTGTACACCATAGTTTTTTGTACGCGGGCAATATGTATTTCATAGAAAAAAAACTGTTAATTGGAAAATCCGCGTAAAAATTGCGATAATTGTAGACTCCGCGTAAAAAACTGCTGTAAAAACCTCGGAAAACCCGCGTAAAAAACCTAGATGCATAACTTCCGTCTGATCCTTTTCTGAAGGATGAAATTTTTCTTGAAGATATACGACTTATCTCTCCTTCGATCCAAAAGTAATTAGAGGATAAACATTGTTTCTGATGAAGGATTATTTTAATGATACTAAATTGAATATTTATAATCTATTTACTTTTGGATCTTCGAATCAGTGTTTTATCTCATTCGTAGATAGTTCGAGAAGCAAAACCGCACATTGAAGTCATGGCAAGGGCAAGGCTCAGGGCAAGGTGGAACAATGCATACGGAAACTAAAAAAAATAATTTTAAAATATGGAAATTGAATGGAAAAATGGAACATCCAATGTTAATCTTAATTTTTTTTTATCGAAAGTCATCTGTCATTCCTAGCACATGGTGCAAACAGATTTAGTGATTTAGGGATTTTTTTAAGATCCGCTTCAATTTGCCCCGGTGTACTTCAATTGAGTTTTTGTTTTTAAATAAATGCTCGAAAGTATACAGCTTGCTCCCATTTTGTTAAGTAACAAAAATATCCTATCAAATTCAATATATACTATATAGGTATCCCAACGCAACAGATTCCGAACGGGATGGAGGTCTGGGGTCGGGGGTTACCACTAGAGTGTTATCATCATTTTGATTGAATGAAGCCCTCAAACGTGATGGATATACGCTCGTAGTCATTGTTACACAGTGACCGGAACAAATAAAAATCCACCTAATCTACCTAATCTAAGCTAATCAACTACGTACAGAGAAAAAAAACTGCAAAACCCATTTTGCTATAAATCTCAAAATTCAAGTTAAAAATGCTGTCCTTAAATCGTAGTTTACATGGTGTGACATAGAAAAAAATACATTGTAGTAATATTCGATTGTGTATTTTCTACCCTTCTGTTTTCACACCTAATTGTTTGCATCTATTACAAACTAGCAATTCCAAATGAAATCGTCCTAAAAATGCAGATTTTAAAAACTTGTATTTTTTGATTCCAATGAAAGTGTGTATTCCGTTTTCGTTTGAGTAAATTTGAGTTTTCCACAGCAATTGGGAATTTTTTGACTCAAGCGTAACTTTTAAAAAGGGCGTATTGATTTTAGTAGGAGAAATCTTTGATAATTTATATCTCAAAAACTATGAGTCGTATCGAAATAGTGTCTTAGAAAAAGTTATAGAGTATTGATGGTTGAGAGAACTGAGAAAAAAAATCTTTTTTTTATTTACAAAATAAAAATTCAATTTGCAATATCCAAAATACATATTTTTTTGTTTTTTTTTAATTTTTTCATACAAAATAGAAAATTCGAAAAATGGGCCCAAGATGGTAGAACTATTTTTGACGAACTTTGTGGAACATCGAATTTTTAGGAATTTTCAAAACTTCGAGTTTGTGTATGTTAGCAGTCATTTTTAATCACAAATTATGAATCCTGATGATATTTAGAACAAAAAAGGTTATCATCAATCTCCTTCTAAATGCAACCATTCTCGAGATATTTGAAAAAATATTTCTAATTTATAATCTTTTTTATAGTAAATAATCCCTTCTAATATGTTTGTCGAGTTATACCGTCATGTTCATGAAATTTTATGAATTTGCTTATAATTTCCAACAACTTTTACGAATACATCATTATGGTTAATTTTTTGACTCAAGTGTAACTTTTGAAAAGGTAGTATCGATTTTAGTAAGAGAAATCTTTGATAATTTATATCTCAAAAAATATGAGTCGTACCGAAATAATGTGTTAGAAAGAGTTATAGAGTATTGTTGGCTTAATTTGAAAAAAATATACACTGAGAAGAAAAATTAGTACTCTTTTTTTATTTGCTAAATAAAATTTTAATTTGCGATATCAAAAGATATGTATTTTTTTAAATTTTTTTAAATTTTTTGATATAAAATAGAAGTCATGTAGAAAATTTTAAAAAATGGACCCAGGATTATACAATTATAAGAAAATTCATAAACTGTCATGAACATGACGGTATAACACGACAAACATATTAAAAGAGATTATTTACTAAAACAAGGTTATAAATTAGAAATATTTTTTTAAATATCTCGAGAACGGTTGAATTTAGAAGGAGATTGATAATAACTTTTTTTTGTTTTAAATCACATCAGAATTCATAATTTGTGGCTAAGAATGATTGCTAACATACAAAAATTCGAAGTTTCAAAAATTCCTAAAAATTCGATGTTCCACAAATTTCGTCAAAAATAGTTTTACCATCTCAGGCCCATTTTTTAAATTTTCTACATGACTTCTATTTTGTATGAAAAAATAAAAAAAATAAAAATATGTATTTTGAATATTGCAAATTGAATTTTTATTTTGTAAATAAAAAAAAGAGTACTTTTTTTCTCAGTGTACATTTTTTTCATATTCAACCATCAATACTCTATAAAGCTTTCTAACACACTATTTCGGAACGACTCATATTTTTTGAGATATAAATTATCAAAGATTTCTCTTACTCAAATCGATACGCCCTTTTCAAAAGTTACACTTGAGTCAAAAAATTCCCAATTGCTGTGGAAAACTCATACCTCTAACCCAAACAGAATACACACTTTCATTGGAATCAGAAATACTCATGTTTTGTTATTTGTCGATTCCATTTGGAATTGCTCAAACATGAAATATAGAACTCTGAAGCCAATTTATTGTGACCTATTGAATTGATTTTGAAGCTGTGGCAGCTGTTGGAAATGGGCGAATTTTCAGTGCAAGTGCGTGACTTTAAACGTTATCAAATGTCGATCCGCATTCAACCCATGAAATGGTCTACCCAGAATACCGATTCGAACCCGCTTAATAATTTTTGGGCTATCCTCGACAACAAACTGGACAAAACAGGAGCGACAAATAAGTGACGACGTTATATAAAGGTTGGGACGATTTGGACAAATGACAAGGTCTAAGACCTTGTAGAAAGCATACCAAAGCGTCTGACCACTAACTGTTAGGTTTAATATATTTCCGTTTTATTTTCCCTTTTTCTGTTGGAAACATGAAGTGGATTTTTTTGTGTCACACTAACTGTACTATGTATTAAGAAAAAATATTTGTTAATTTAATGATTTATATAAAAAATCAACGATGTTTTTAGGGTTTTCCCGTGAAAATTTGTGCAACGGTGCAGAATCATTTCTGAAATTTGATTCAGAACAAGTGACATTGTGTTGTGACCTTCGAACATCATGGTTACCGTTCAATGTAACATATTCGATAAATTTTCTTCAAAACAAATTGAAGCAAAGGAATTGATTTATGCGGTCAATGTTTCATCGACGTCGAGGCTACTTCATAATTACCGTTCCCCATGACATTGAAGGTATAGGTTACCAATTCATCTGAATTAGTAGTTAATGAATAGTTTTTGCCGAGGCCATGATGTTCGGTAATGAGCACGTGGATGGAATGCAGGATGTACTGCCAATTTCGTTATGATGTTTACGTCCATTTCCGATATACAGGTCGAACTCTATTATATATAATCGACCATTTTTTTTCAACAATTATTTTGAAATCCTATACATAATCGAATCTCAAGAAAACAATTTTTTCATTAATGTATGAATGTCAAACATTAATAGAAAAATAGCTTATTTGTGATTCGATTAGGTATAGGATTCGAAAATCAACGTTGAAAGTGATATTGCGATTATAAATAACAATTGCTTCCACGTTAGTGGAGATTATTTGATGTTTAGAGTCCGGTTGAACAGAAAAATTCCTCCGTCAAATAAAGCTAAAATTCATTTAATACGCACATTTTTCACGTTGTTCGTCACGTTTTCAATCGAGGGATCATGATGCTTTAAAAAAATTCTTGGGGCGTCATTTCTGACCGCAAAATTTTCTCTACTTTGTTTATTCAATTTTCCTTTTTGGTAGTCTAATCGGTGCGACTATTGGCTCATTTTGAAATAAAGTGTCGATGAAGTTCTAAAATGATTTGAAAGTCTGTGAAGTAGGTCCATAAAGCTAATCTTCGAATACAAATAAAAAAAACCAAACTCAAATTTGTAGACAAGACCCTTATATGTAATTTAAGCGATTCAGCGATATTGAAAGAAATTAAACCGCCCAAAACTTCAAAACGTATTTGTACTGTATAGAGCTCATTAACCATTTCTATGGTTGCGTTTTGTTAACGCTATGCCTAATTTTTTCCCATGTCACCTCTAACGTCTATTGAATCATTGGGCTGTTTACTTTTCATATGAGAAACGAATGTCATCCGCAATAATTATATTATCTGACATAGAATTTATTACATTTTAACGGTAAAGGCTGCATATTTGATTTTTTGATTATTTTTAAAAACTAACTAACCCGTTGACCGCCTAACTCTTACAAATGACGAGAACTTGGATATTAAATTGATATTTTCAATCAATAATAACCTCTATCTTCAGCAGATTCATAACCATTGGCTCTATCAAAGAATTATCAATGGATTCTATCCCAGATAACGGGTTTGGTGTAAATTTTGACAGTATTTTATATTGTGGAACAATGTTAGTGTTCGAGAAAATATGAAACATGTTATTCGACTATTTTGGTTTTTTTTTTATTTAACAGCCATTCCATGCCAAATCGAAATAGTGGTTCTCAGATTTTCGTCAAAAGTGGTAGTTTTGTTCTTTAGCGCAAAACATTAGACCCGTATGTTTTATTTTTTTTTTAGGATGCCCATTTCAATTTTAGGGTGGTCCGAAAAATCATTTTTTCTACTTTTTCCCAAAAATGGCTTTTTTAAAAACAATCATAACTTTTGAACCACTCTATCAATACGAAAATTAAATCAATTTTTTTGAAAGTTGAACATTTTTTTAGTAAAAGGCTCATTGACTTCAATTTGATCTGTTGATAATTTAAATCGGTTCATTGGTTCAAAAGTTATAAATTTTTGAAAATATTCATTTTTGGGAGAAAGTGGAAAAAAATGATTTTTCGGATTACCCTAAAATTGAAATGGGCACCCTTATGAAAACAAAAAAAAAACGGGTCTAATGTTTGCGCTAAAGAACAGAATCACACTTTCGACGAAAATCTGCGAACCACTATATTGGTTTGGCATGAAGTGGCTATACATAAAAGTGGCAGCGAAAATGGTCATGTCAAATTTCGAAAACCGACCATGTACATTTTGTTTATTGGCTCAAAAAAATTATCTGTGCAAAGTTTACAACAACATACAACAGATATAATCGAATAGAACAAAACAATTCAACTCCGTTACAAGCACTATTTACCGTAATACCGTAAAGAGGGAACATGAGAGAAAAATGTGAGATGAGGGGGAGATGTGATATTGCACTGGTTTTTTTTTACGCGGGTTTATTGGAAAATCCGCGTAAAAAAACCGCGTTAATTGAAAAATCCGCGTAAAAAACCTCGTAAAAAAACCGCATAAAAAAACCTGGGTGTATACAATAGGGTGGCAATGGATGTATGGGAAAAAATTCATCATCGAATTTCAAAAACCGACCATGTACATTTTGTTTATTGGCCCAAAAAATGATCTGTGCAAAATTTCAGCTCAATCGGACATGATTTAGGGGTGCCTCAAAGCACTCAAAGTTTTGATTTTTAGATCCTCGAAAATATTCCAAGGGGGGAGTAAAGGAAATTTAGAAAATCGTTTTTTTTCGATGCCAATTGACTCAAAAATGCATAAAACGTCGATATCTGGTGTTATCTCAAAAAAATGTTTGGCCAAAAATCGACTTTTGAGGACTTAGCCTAAGTGGCCAAAAAATCAAATGTTTGAGTGCTTTGAGGCACCCCTAAATCATGTCCGATTGAGCTGAAATTTTGCAAAGATAATTTTTTTGGGCCAATAAACAAAATGTACATGGTCGGTTTTTGAAACTCGATGATGAAATTTTTCCCATATATCCATTGCCACCCTACTGTATATATACATTTTTTTTAGTTTTTTACAGTTTTACAGTTCTAGATGACAGTTTGCTAATTTGAATTGTTTCATTCTATTTGATTATATCTGTTGTATGTTACAAATCTAATCTGCTGTCCGCGACAGTTTCTCGGTTTTTGTATCCAAAGAATTACATCCAAATCAATTGTCAATCCCGTTGATGATTAGTAGATGACTTGTACGTTGAAACTGCACCACTTTTAACAGAACACAATGTACATAAATGATATGCATTACCGCTGTTTGGAAAATTTATGATTGACAGGTGCCATACCAATATTCAATGATGTCATATCGAAACGATTGCAAATCATGGTTACATACTGGACCCCACCGATACGGCCTAGTTGTGCTCTGAAAACATGTAATTTTCGCAACAATTTCAATGTTAATTCAACGTTTTATACACTGAACATAAAAAAATCAGGTTTGAAAATTGCTAGTGTTGCCATTATCGTTACACAAACTAACGACTGCAGAAAGCTTCGCTCCAATGACAATTTTATAGCACGTGTGGGGCAAGGTTGGGGTCTGGCGATTATTTTCCAACCTTATCAGGCAGATCGCCCTCACTACCAGGTGCTCTAGCAGCGCTCACAGCCCTTCTGAAGGTTCACACTACCTTAAAAAAGGCATCCAATTATGAATATATACTACAGTTAAGCCGGTGCTGCGTCAAACCGCCAAAGGAGCGACCAACCGGAAGTTGATAACACCCAACGCCACGATCGTACGTAGGGGTAATCATTTTACGAGCCTCCGCAGTTAGTGCAGTTTATTATTGTGCTTATCGGGTTGACCAGTGAAGCGGCTCACAGAAACTTCATTGCACCGACACATGTATTTCACAACAGAATAATAAGACGCCTTCGCCGCTGTCACCGGCAGTGCCACCCGCCCTGAACTGTCGACTGTCGGCGAGTCGTTCGCAGTTTCTCTAATCATGTGTTTTAACTGGGTTATGGTGAAAATTGCGCGGAGGCACGCGCATTTCAACCGGACGGACAGCGCGGTGTCCAATAATCATAACGGACTTGCCGCCTGGTTGTGGTATGTGGAGGTCGTTGCGAATTTCGCACTGCCCCCAATTAGGCAACCAAAAAGGACAGACTGTCACCTCTTGCGGCGGCGCGCATTCTGTGAACTGAGCTAAGCGGTGAGTAACACTTTCAAATGGATATTTAAATCGTGGTGTCGCTATGGTGCGAGTAAAGTAATATCCGTAAAAAATCGCAATACCAACATCCAATACCAACGAGTAGAGAACGCTGCCTAACGATTAATAAGAAAAAATCAGATGGAAAAATACAAGCTCAGCCCCAACCGAATGGATCGTGTATGTTTCTGAGATCGTTGGCGATCTTAAGACCCACCACCGGTGGCCTTCCGTGAGCATAACAAGTGCTCTGAATCTAAGCATCGCAAATTTATGCCGAACTGCCTCTCACCGGGCACGATTTAACCTTGCTGGTGTTGGGCGAACGCGGGAGGGCCCAACGGCAACGGGGAAAAAAACTAAACATAAACAAAAGTGTAGATTACAGTGAAACTGTTTACGTGCGCTCGCGAGATTCAACCGATAAGTTCAACCTTGCGCGTGAAGTCCGGCTGGGAGAGAAGTTCTGCGCTGAAACGACTTGCGCTGTCGATGCAATTGTAAACGGATTCCTATTTCTCTGAAATTAATAGAATCAGAATTCATTTCTCTGAAATTAATAGAATCAATCAATTGGTTCCGTGGTACATCTGAGAGAGACGTGTTCTATCCTTAAGCCTTTGTTTTCGTGAACGTCACCAATGGTTCACAATTCAAGATTGATTTTTTCCCGAGTGAAGTAGGGATTCTGGTGGCACCGGTTCCCAGACAGTATAAACAGGTGTTAACTTCCTGACCGCACCAGCGTCAGTTACCTTCGAGACCCTGGAGTAAACAAATCGTTTGTGGCGTGATCGATCCCCGTCGGAAACTCGGAAATTCGAAAAAACAACGTTATTCATTGAAGTTTTTTTAGAAACGGAGCCAGACCGTCATGAAGGCTTTTGATATGTATAACACGGGTAAATTTCAAACTGGAATGTCCGTTGTTTGAAGGATCAATGACACTGTGTCCACCCAATCTGCCGTTCTATGCATAGTTGTCCCATGTTCAAAAATCAGCAACTGAGAAAAACGACTTCAAAGTTTTCTAGCATATTTGTCTACCAGAAGCTTTAAGCATTTCGATTTAGCAATACACTAGGTTTTTTATAAGCACAAAACTAGTGTTTAATGAAATGTGAAAAGATTCTCTCATTTGAATCAATCAATCTTAGTAACGGGCTTAAAAATTCACGGTGGGACAGTTATGTCTAGAATATCAACATGGGACAATTGAACTAGATGTTGTTTTTTGGAATACTGGGAACAAACGATAAGTTTTTTTTTGTGTTTTTCCGAAAGATTATGCATAAAAACGTCTTTTTTTTTGATGAAGGTAGTGATCAGCTACACCTTTTGAGATTTTTTTTTATTCTTTATTAAAGAGACTTTCACCCTCCTGGTTCGTCTCTGAAAAAGGAAAGGGGCCGTAAGTTGTATAAAAGCATTAGACATATACATTATAATGATTGTACATTTTAAACAAGGATCTTCACTTTGGATCCGCTGTTTGTGGTATACTTTATTAATTAGAGGTCGGCATCTTTCGGATAATTTTGTCGAACATTCCCTCTGGTCACGGAGGTAGAGTTTCGATGGCGCAACTACACGATCGCTGGATACCGGCGTAGTCCATCGGGGAACGAGCGTTTCCGCCCTTGTGCGTCCCGAAATCTCCTAGTCCTACGTGGTCCATCGGGGAACTAGCGTTTCCACCCTTGTGCGTCCCGAGTCCTCGAAGGTAGCAGAGGTTGTCCAGCGGTTCCGGTGGAGGGATAACGTCCACTCCGCTGGGGCCCTGCATACCCGGGACACTGCGGCTTGTCTCATCTTCAGGTCACGGCGAGGGATGCCGAAGGTTGTCCGACGATACCGGTTGGGCTGTAGCGGCCGCATCGGCGGGGCGGGGCGAATGAACTGCAAAGTTTAAAGCCTCTCAAAAACAAATAATGGAATGGAATGGGGACTATCCCTCGCGGACGGCTGACTCGTGGTGTTGTGTTGAGTGGAGTGTATAGAAGTGTTTTGATTTTTGCGAAACATATGGTGGTATTTACTTCTTTTTGGTCGAAAGTCGAAAGCCAGGAGAAGAGCGCTGAGGAGCACCTGGTGGCAAGATGGACTGCTCATATGCAAAAAGTGATCTTGGACGTGCGTCGTTTGGTGGTTGGACAAGCTGGGTTTTAGGTTTTCGTTTTTTCGGTGGCGTTACGGAAACGACTGCATTGTTTCTTAGCTGGGTAGGGCGATGCACTGGCGAGGTGTTGTTCTTAAAAATGACGTTTGTTTGTTCAGAATCTGAGTCAGAATCGGTGTCTAGGGTGTAGTTCGGAGCGGCGGTGCCAGTCGCTTCTTCCGGGATGGTTTCGAGTGATGGAATCGTTTTTATTTACGAGGTGGAGGGGGTATTCATCGAGGGCGAGGAAGATGGTTTGACAGGTTGAGCTGCTCCGGATGCATTGGTAGTACTGGTACGACGACGATGATCTAGCTACAACTATCTCTTTTTGTTGAGAAGCGATGGTTTCCTGCCTCGGGATCAGTCGCTGTTCAATGGCCACTAAAATGTTGGCCATCTGCTCCACTCTTTCGACCAACGACTTAATGGTCGCTGCATTTTGGACAGCCTCGGTGCGCTGTGATTCAATAGAAGCGGCCATGTTAGCGATGATCAGGTCTTTTTCAGCAATAACTTTCACTAGATTATAGTGTCTTTTATCCGGAGCAACCACCGTATTCGATATGTTATATAATCCGCTTTCCTCCCTTGTGACATCTGCGTAGCTTCGTTGTCGGCCATTTTCTCCTTCGAAAATTAAACGTGCGGCTCTGTAGTCAACGTCGCGTTCAACCTTTATTTTTTTGGATGGCGTTCTCCTTCTGATATTCTGGGCAGGAACGGGAGGCGAGATTGTGTTCGCCTGATCCACATTTTCTGCAGAACAAGGGCCGCTGGCATTTAGGTCCCTCCGCAAGAATCTCGTGGTTTTCGGAGCAGTTCCCGCATGTTATCGTGTATTGCCTACATTTTGGTTCGGTGTACGTACCATCAACTGTCAATACTATCGTTGGAGTGTTAACGAAGGTAGTCAGTCCGGTCAGTGATCTTTTGGTCCTGTAGATAGCTGATAATTTCCGTCTCGGTCAATTCAATGGTTTGTACACAGCTCACAACGCACTTGATACAGTTGAGGTACTGGTGGTACGTAACCCTCACCTTTGTACCGTCGGCTAAGTTATCCATTTCCAGCAGTCTCACTGCTTGTTTCCGGTTCCGCAATTTAAACGCGAATGCCGTACTATCTCTACTCTCGGGGAACGCACCATCAATTTCCCCTGCCCAAGTTTCGATGGACTTACGGATGAGGAAGGGTGCGGTAGGGAGCGGTTTGTCCTTGCCATTTTCATCCACGCCAGTAATTCGCAGCACGATCAACTCTCCATGATTACCGCCCGGGTCCATATACGCCGGTACAGTTGCTCCCGCAAAGCTCCGTCAAACACTCGCCATTACAGCTGCCCAGCAGCCGCTTAACCACTACCAATCACCACGTCAAATACTCTCAAACACAAAAATAACACGCTACGGGAGGAAGCCCTACTCCTAAGACGTCAACTGACCCGGCTTCACACTAGACTATCACTTCTACTATCTACTAACCTAAAAAACCCTCGAGTTTAGTTACCGCGCTGACGCCGGCGGTTCGAGGACACTCATTGTATCTAGAACGGTAATTGACCTTTGCAGAATGTAAATCTCATTGTTATCAGACATTCGCTAACATACATGTTTTTCTAAACTTTTTTTTTATTTGAGAATTATTTCGTGCTTCCAAACCTGAAATGAGTGCATTAGCCTTGCTGAAAGCGTGACATAAAATTCTTGTACTTGAACCGATTTATTCGATATGGATCTACAAAAAATACATGGTGTGACAGTTATGAATAGAATTTCAACACAATTGAGCTTGATGTTGTTTTTTGAGAAGTTGGGTACAAACCAGAACTTTTTTGTGTTTATCCGGAAGACTAGGCATAGGAACATCGTTTTATGAAGAAAAGTGAAAATGGTCAAAAAGTAACATGGAACAACAATGCGTAGAACGGCAGCGAAGGTCAAATATGGATGAATACTTCTCCACGACTCAGACGTCACTCAAGGCCACCGATTCTACAGGGTGGGCCAATTAAAGTGGAAGGATTTGTTTTTGCAATAGCAAAGTAAAGAAGTGGAATTTAAAAATTTTTTTTTTTGAAATTCATTTATTTTGGTCCAAGGAGATTTGTTCTAACTACTTTTTGATTATAATATCTCGTAAATGACCGCCTCTGGCCTTGACCGCAAAATGTGCCCTTTTTTCGGCATTTTCCATCACTTTGCCCAATGTTTCGGCCGATATCGCAGCAATTTCTTGTCGGATATTGTCTTTCAGCGCAGCCAGGGTCCTTGGTTTACCAGTGTATACCTTGGATTTTAAATATCCCCATAAAAAAAGTCAGGAGGCGTCAAATCAGGTGATCTCGGTGGCCAGTCATAATCGCCGTTTTTCGATATTAATCTTCCGGGGAACATTTCGCGCAATAATTTGGTCGTGGCAGCCGCTGTATGGGTTAAGTTGTTGAGCCATTTGAATTTTATACGGAAACATTTTCAAATCAACACGAATTATGCGTCGGAGAGTGGTTCGAGCGATGCCTAACTCTTGCGAATGATGGCGACCTGATGTCGATGGAGTCTCAGCAACACTGGCTCGAACGGCATCAATATTCTCGTCGAAACGTCTTGGTCGTTGTCTGGACAGATGACTGGCATTACCAACACTACCAGACGATATAAATTTGGCATATAATCGACGTATAGTGTTGTCTCCAGGCGATGTTTTAACTTTATTTTTATTTTTCCACGCACGTTTAGTTAACACAATTGAGAAGTTATTTTGAATGTACAGCTGAACAATTTCAGCGCGTTGTTTAGGTGTGTATTGTTCCATGGTTAAAATTGTACTGAAATGACGCTTCCAACGCGGTATGACATTTGTTAATCTGACATCTCTGTCAAAAGTTATGGGGTTGCCAGATGCTTCCACTTTAAATGACCCACCCTGTATTTTATTTGTTTCTAGTATCAATAGATTCCTTAGAAGGAAAACGATACGACCCGATTACAGCAGTTCAGGCAGTCTCTTGACATGCTCGAAGAACTACATCCACAAGTTTCGTCAAGACTTGTTTCTTTTTTTTTTTAAATATTCCTCTTCAGGTTGCGGGCAATTATTCTAGCTTCCTTTCAAAGTAATCGATCATCAGTCTTTCTTTTATTCGATGTAAAGGATGTTCCACATCAAATTGCATTACGAAAACAACGTTGTGAAAACTACTTTGTTGACCAACCCTTTCAAACTTTCAGACAATAAAATATAACCCATTATTACAAAGTTATAACTAATTATTACTTTCGACACACTTATTTCATTCAACTTCAATACCATAACCGTATGCTCGCGTCTGACGCTTAGCTCAACTCTTAAGGTTCAGTAAAGAACAATAAGCCCGGAAGCTGCCACAAGTCCACCTTGACATAGGTCTCATCATCCATCCATTTCGTCAGCATCGGAGTGTACAGTTTCCGGGCCCGTGACTTTCTCACCGTATTTTGCCGATTTGGAGCCTTCTGCACTTTGTATGTATGCAGTTCCTCCCGGTCCTTGGCTGCCTGAACGAAATACTTGAACAGATTCAACCTTCCTTTTTGGCCACATCCCTGACCGAAGCATTGGGATTCCACTTAAACGCTTTCACAACACGCTTGCGATCCTGATCACTAATAAAACATCCATTCTGACCACGTTTCTCCTCCCGTTCGATGCTCAGAGTTTCGTAGTAACGTTTAATCGCACGACTCACCGTCGACTGCACGATTATGAGTTTTATTTCCAATGTCTCGATAAGAGAGTTGAGGGTTCTCCAGGTGCTTACGCAAAATCAATCCACGACGTTGCTTTTCGGGTGATGCCATTTTTTTCCGGTTTTTTGATAAACAGACGGCGATAAAACTACAGTGTAAACAATACATTCTAAACCACTTCTAACAAAATTTTCAAGAGAAAACACCCAAGGAGTAATTTTCCACAGCGTTTTTCTCCGTGATGCAATTTTTACGCAAATTGCACGTGAAATTGTGGATTGATTTCCAAGAGATTTTGTTTTATTTTGGCAATAGTCATTCGCCGACCCTTTTTTGACATTTTTATATTTGGCGAAGTGCTACTCTGAGAGTACATGTCGTATTGAGGCAAAAATTTTAGGAGGATGTGTCCAAGATACGACCACATTGTTGACCGTGTTTTTCGATTCAACGAAAATGGAGGTGAACCAACGCGAGTCGAGAGAACAAATTCTTTCCAAACACCTGGAATTTCCTGACCTGTCGAACCGGCAGTTGGGAAAAATGTTGAACATTCACCATTCAACCGTCTCCAGAGTGTTTAAGCGGTTCCAGGAGCGGTTGACGTTGGACCACGGCAAAGGAGCTGGAAGAAAACCGGGACCGGAGAACAAAAAGGCGGAGGGAAAGGTGAAGCAGATGATTAAAGCAAATCCCAACGTCTCAAGCCGTGATTTGGCTAAAAAGATCGGCATGTCGCAGAGCTACGTCCAGAATTCAAAGAAGAGAGCTGGACTACATACATATGAGGTACAGAACTTATGTAGGTAAAATTAATAAGTGTATGACATAATATTCCATTTATTTGAACGTATGTTTTAGAATGACAAGTTTGCGATTATACCTCGATGATTTCAATGCCAACTATTCGGACTCATTCCATGAATCACTTGCTTGGTGCGTTAGTTTGATGAATCAAACGCTGGTTCAGAGATGAGGAGGAATACTAGGTTGCTCTTGAATAATGTAGTTGTTGAACATATGGGAATGTAATTTTTTTTTCTCTTTTTATAAATTACTCTAGAGATAAAGCATGACTATCATGAGTTTAAAAATCGATATCTCGCATACTCTTGTACTCAGCTCTGTCTTACTCGTTTGAATAATGAGAAGTATTTAGTATAGGTCAATGTTAAAATCATTTTTTTAAATTCCTTTCTACAATGTTGATGAATGATAATATCTTCTATATCTCAGAATAAACCCGAATTCATCCATCTCATGATCAGTATAATCTGAGCTACTTCTGGGATTCTGAAGTTTATTCCTCTTATCCTTCCCATTCTCGTGTAATTTGATATACGGGACATGAGGTATAATATAATTATTTAAACAGAGACGGGTCAGTAGGGTCGGTCAGAAGTATAATTTTCATATGAAACATCTGATGAGTTCCAAGGAATTTGCCAAAAGCAGAAAATGATTCGGATTTTCTTTAGACCGATATCAAAATTATGGAAAAAGAACTAGAGAATAATTTAAAAATTATTAATTTAAAAGCTTTGCAATGATAGATTAATTTTTTTCTTATTTGAAACTTAAATATTCTTTCAATCAAAGTATGTCTTCAAAACAATATCGTTGAAAATATCTATTACGTAAAAACAAAAGATCAACGGCTTTATTCGATGTAACTATCGTCCTGATTCGGGTCTTGTCCACCAATTGCGAATGTTTGAGTTACAAAAACCAGCTCTGCAATGTTGGAAAAACATTACAGTTATTATTTTATATTCAAAATATCAACAAATCAATATTATACATATTCAATCATAATGATCGTTTTGGGCCAGTGGCCTCCATTGTCATTTTATGGGGTTGCAAGTCTCTGTTAGTCTAATCCATAAAAAAGAAACAAAATATTTCTATTCAATTAGGACAATCGAAATTAGACCTCTCGCCATGATTCAATCGGTGTACGGGAGCTAAATTTTTAGTCCTCAATTACATCACATAGTGCATAATCATAATAAACAAAATTACGTCCTATGGATACGTCAGGATTACGTTCTAAAAATTCCACCAGGCGGGTAAATTGCTGTTTTTTTATCATTTCTTTTTAAAAAGCAAGACAAGATTCAAAATGTTAGCAAAAAAGCTAAATAAATCCGAAATTAAACTTACTTCATTCCGCGTGACTAGCTTTCACCATCTAAAACACAAGTGACAAATATACTTGTTTTTCCCCGTGACGTGACAGTATCGTGATATTCATAATAACACCGAGTTCATCAAAGTTGTCACGACGGATGAACTCTTCCGGAATCTACACACACGGTGGCAGCCGTAATAACGTTGCATACAATTCACTTCGTTTTCACCGTGAAGTGACGTTCGTGATCAGGCCCATAATATCGATATCGCGACTACTCAAGCTATTATAATCTGATATGCGTGAGTATACCATTTCGAGCTTCTAAATCAGCAGCCAGTTAAATTCATTAACTGCATTTTTACATAACCAAACAACATGCTCGATATTATGACATCCTGGACCACAATTGCATAAATTGTTAGTAGCAAGACCGACACGATAAAGACGTGAATGAGCCCGAATTGATTGAACTTTGGGGATACTAGAGTAAAACCATCTTCCGAGGTCATCCCTCCATTGATTCTGCCAACTGATTAATGCCTATTATCGGCAAATGATGAGTAATTCATAACACATATCGACTCGCAATGTGGGCGTATGTAGGCATCGAAATTGCTCGTTGCGTCGGGGAGGAAATCGAGTGGTTAGTGCAATCGATGAATCATACCCATTTCAATCGTCAAATTGATGAACTTTTTTACTATATTTTTTGTTCGTATTTCTAGCATAATTGCTGATTAAATTTCCTGTCTAATAGTATATAACACACCATATATCGCAATAACGATTTTGAGTAATATGCGTTTGAAAACTCTTGATAAATTGTTACATTTTTCGTAGAGTGGCCTCCCTATATAGAAATCAAAGGCATAGTCCTATGTCAAAAAGATTTTCATAGACAATTTTCTTCCTGAAGATGTGTTTAATTTTCCTACCGCAAAGATAGTGTCATTTCATATAGCAAAAAATACGTTTCTAACGTTGCTAATTTATATACTTAAACCTAATTAGCTCTGCAAAACATTCTACTTTCGTTTAATGCTTACCGTTATGAAAAATAAATTTATTATCCGTGCAAAACTGCTTGCTCAAATCCACCTCTTTTTACTTTCCGATTTGTTTATATTTACGTCATGTAAACTCGTTGTCAAAATCAGCTTCGATGCCCCGAATCGAAAAGGCAACATGTAACAACGTACAGCAGGAAAACAAAAGGGAATTGAACGGAATCATTAGAATTTAAGTTATTTTCTTAGGGGAACTTTTTTTATGCGGTCCCTATCCACTGCATACAAAAGTGTTTTTCTTTTTAAAATTGTGAAGCAAAAAATATTTTCTAAAGCTACTGGTGAAATTTTGTACGATTCTTTTGGTGCGGTCCCGATCCCTCTCACAAAAAACAAGATTACCTGTACACGAATAGTGTTCAATTTTCAATCGTGAAACTAAGTACTTCAAATTTGGATAATAAGTTTGATGAATAGATGGCGAATTTCATGCCAACTCGTCTTAGGAGTTGGCAGCACCATCTCAGATAGCAATGAAACGTTGTGAGTGTAAAGACATGGGTCATTTAAGCAACTTTGCATACTTGAAATATTCGAAAAAGAATTAGACTACTTTTTGGAAAAAGCAAAATTGTTTTTCTTAATTTTTTACAAAAATTTATAACTTTAAAACTATGATACATACAAAACTCATTTCAAAGGATGAAATGTAGAGAATTGTTTATATTTTTACAAAATACCAAAAATACCAAAAAATTTTTGGAAGAAAATTTCGCTGACAAAAAAGTTTTTAAAAAAATTAAAATTCATTTTTCTCGAATACGTATTTTTTAAAATTCGTAAAAATATATATATTAATAGCCCTTACAAAGTCGTCCATACATCGGAAGATGGCCACTTTTACAGGGAAAAAGTTTTTCGAACAACAACTTTTTCATGTTATCTTTGAAAAAATTACAATTTATCCTAATTTTGTTTAAAGTCAAGATAGCGATATATGGTATTCGACAAAGTTTTAGATCTTATTAAAATATAAACTTTTGTCGATCACATTAATTTTCTATCTTTTATAGTTTTTGGAATATAAGTCATTTTTGTATGAACTCTCCTGAAAAAAAATAATGTTTTGCTCGTAACATTTTTGTGTGTGAATTAGTAACATTTTTGCGTTTGACATGTTCTTGGCATGTTTCTAAATAGAGAAAAGCTATCAGATCATGCAAATTGCGATAAATAATTTATACATAAAAATGTAACGAATAGAACATTAATAGCATTTTTTCAAAGAAAAACATGAAAAAGTTGTTGTTCGAAAAACTTTTTCGATGTAAATGTGCTCATCGTCTGATGTATGGAAAACTTGTTGGGAATTTTAAGGGCTATTTATATCTATTTCAGAATCTTAAAAGCTTATGTTTTCGAGAAAAATGAATTTTAATTTTCAAAATATTTTTTTTTTCAATGAAATTGTTTTCTAAAAAAATTTTTGGTAATTTTTAATGAAAACCAAAATAATTTCCTACATTCCATTCTTTGACTAAAATTTTGTAGGCCTGATAGATTTTTTTGTAGGTTTCTTTTAAAAATTTTTCCACTTTTTTTCGCTTTTAAAATTCTGCGGAAAATAGATATAAAAAGCCCTTAAAATTTCCAACAAGTTTTCCATACATCGGACGATGGGCACATTTAGATGGAAAAAGTTTTTCGAACAACAACTTTTTGTCTGCTAACTTTTCTCTATTTAGAAACATGTCAAGAACATGTCAAACGTGAGAATTTACACACAAAAATGTTACGAGCAAAACATTATTTTTTTCAGGTGTCTTCATACAAAAATGACTTATATTCGAAAAACTATAACAGATAGAATGTGGACGTCTTCGACAAATATATTCTAATAAGATCTGAAACTTTGTCGAATACACTATATCGACATCTTGACTTTAAACAAAATTAGGATAAGTTGTAATTTTTTCAAAGAAAACATGAAAATGTTGTTGTTCGAAAAACTTTTTCCCTGTAAAAGTGCCCATCTTCCGATGTATGGACGACTTGTGGGAAATTGTAAGGGCTATTAATATATATATTTTTACGAATTTTAAAAAATACGTATTTGAGAAAAATGAATTTTAATTTTTAAAATAACTTTGTTGTCAGAAAAAGTTTTTTCCAAAAAAAAATTTGGTGTTTTTTTCTGAAAATTTCAATAATTTCCTACATTTCATCCTTTGACATGAATTTTGTAGGTATCAGAGTTTTTATGTTATATTTTTTTTGTAAAAAATTAAGAAAAAAAATGGCTTTTTCAAAAAGTAGTCTAATTATTTTTCGAATATTTCAAGTACGCAAAGTTGCTCAAATGACCCATGTCTTTCAACCACACGAAGACGGTAGTCCGTAGAATTTTGCTCTGAGCTGGTACCATAAATCATACGTAGGCTTAATATCACCAGGCAGTACTTTCACTTTCAATATACTCTCATTGGATAGAAAAAAGCTCATGTTGACACAAATAAAAAAAACCATCAAAGAAGCTTTAGATGTGTGGTTGTAAAGCAAACAAGTGCAACACATTAAATGTTTTATGAGCAAGATAATAAACGGAGGGAATTCGGAAGGTCATTTGTGTAATAGGAAAAAAAGTATCCTTCGTTTATAAAACAAAAACTATACTAGACAAAACATAGGCAAAAAAGCATGTATCTGATACTGACACTTGTTCACACAGAGATCGACCAAACGATGATTTTTAGTTTACAATGTAAACACCTCAGAGTAACAGTACCCGAAAGATTGTAAGCACTTTCACCTGAGCATATGGACACACTTATTTGGATTGAGAATTGATTATATGTAATCACCAAAGCTGATCAGGATCCTGCTAATAACTGTTCTGCGCTAATGTAATCTAGCTCTTAGCTCTACAGCCATTACACCCGGTTCGAATTATAGTCATTTCACACAAAATGACTGTGCAGTTTAAAGGGAACTTGAGCAGCGCAAAAAAAATTCTGTTCCACACATGCACATACCGGTCCACACCGCAATGTTATAGGGCAGTAGTGGGATGTCAACATCGTTCACTTCGCAATTATTCAGCTGGAAATGCGACAGAGTGCCGTGCAAAATTGTTGCAGGTTTAAAGATTGCAACGCATTGCTCAGCCGACTCAGTTAGCACCAAAATGACATACCTACCTATAGTTGTATGAATATAATTGTAACACTTGTAACACTTGTGTAATCACAGGACCGCACCGCTAAATGAGAGTCAAATCAGTGACAATGTTGTACCGTTCGTTTGGCACAGAAAAAAAGAGTTTGACAGATGTCAAGTTGTGCGGTTGTTGCCTCATTGCGGGGAGCGCTACCAATTTCGTGTGAGTGTGGTGTGTGTGTATCGTTCGTGTCATTCGCCTCCCAGGAGACCCGTTAAGTGTGTGGCCAGGGCTCTTAAACGAAAGACTGTCTGACAGAATACCAAAGCATTCGGTCAGCGGACGATTGGGTAAGTTAACACCTTCGAAAAGTGTCGCATTTGGTGTGAGATTTGAAGTGAAGGGATACTCCATCCTGGATTTTGAAGCTTTAAAATGATGTACATCTCATCTTCATGCGTTCATTTTTCACAAAGATTAAGCATTTCAAAAATCACTTCAAAATTTCATATATTTTTTGTCGAGTGTATAATAAGAAGAACCAATAAAATTCTGTTGTATTTGTGTTACATTTATTCATACTACAACAAACCTTACCCACTTCTCGGTTTTTGAACAATACATAAAACGGCAAACCTGAAACTAATACTCGATCCTTAAAATTGAAAACCCTGTAAAACTTTGTACTTAAAATGGTTTAATGCGGATACCCGGTACAAGTTTCTCATAGGATATAACAGTTTGGCTGAAAAGTTCATAAGGTTGACGTCTAGATGGCACCTCTTGCACAAAATCTACTTGACTATCACAAAGCACCATCTTTCTATGGATTCGTGTCAAAAGGGCCTGGCCGGGTAAGGGAGTAAAAAGTGTCCCTAAACCAAATCAACAGCTGTATGGCGTTTTTTTGAATCCCTATGTGGTTTAACATAGGATCTATAGTGAAAAACGTACTTTTTTGTTTATTTCAGGGCATCCTCAAAAGCTTCGGGATAAAAAATTGAAAAAAAAATACTGAATGTGCATCTCACAACGTTTTATAAAAAAAAAAAAAAATCATAAAAAAAAAATTCATCAAAAATTTAAGTACAGGGCGGACTTGATAATATATAGTTTTAGATTTCTTTTCACTGTACTGCCGTTCTACGCATAGTTGTCCCATGTTCCAAAATCAGCAACTGAGAAAAACGCAATCGATGTTTTCTAACATATTTGTCTACCAGAAGCTTTAGGCATTTCAGATTAGCAATAAACCGGGTTTTTCACGAGCAGTAAACTATTGTCTATTGGAATGTGAAAAGCTCTCCTCACTTTAATCAATCAAGCGTGGTTATAAGTTTAAAAATTCATGGTGGGAGAGTTATGCCTAGAATATCAACATGGGACAATTGAACTTGATGCTGTTTTTTGAAATACTGGGAACACGTTTTATGTTTTTTCTGTGGTTTTCCGAAAGATTATGCATAAAAACATTGTTTTATGAAGAAGGGAGTGATCAGAAACACCTTTGCAGAATATTGTTGTTAGGCATTCGCTAACAAGGTGTACAGGTGTTCTGGTAAACTTTTTTTTAATTTTTTTTTTAAATTAGTTCGTTTTTCCAAACCAGAAATGAGTTCATCAGCTCTGCTGAAAGCGTGGCATAAAATGCTGGTACTTGAACCAATCCATTTATTATGGATTTACAAAAAAATACATGGCGGGACAGTTATGCCTAGAATAACAATATGGGACAATTGAGCTTGATGTTGTTTTTTTCTAAAGCTGGGCATAAAAGCATCGTTTTTTGAAGAAAAGTGAAAATTGTTAAAATGTAACATGGGACCAATATGCGTAGAAAGGCAATGTATATAATCGAATCCTGTATATAATCGAGTCAAAAAAAAACATTTTTAATTATTTATTTATACATTTTTTTTATAGCCACTTAAATTTAACGTTGAAAGTATACATTTATTCTTGAAATAAGTCATATTTGAAATATAAAAATTATTTTTGTCTCTCGCAATGCTCTTAAAAATTCAGAAAAAAACTATGCCACATGTAGAAAAAAAGACACATACGAATGCATTTAAATAAAAATTAGAGCAGAAGCGTATTTAAATTTTTTTATTATTGTATTTTTTGATGAAAAAATTGTTTGAAGATATTTATCGATACAACTTAGTAAGATGTACTTTCAGTAGTTTTTTCTTATTTTTGTCTCGAAGTTATTGAGAATGGGGTGAAAAAGACGAAAAGGTGCATTTTTCACCATAGATCCTATGGTGTACCACATAAGGACTCAAATATATGGTACTTCTGTCAAAATGTTTTATTTAGTACCTTATACAATATTCTCCATACAGCTAGTGATTTGGTTTGGGGTCACTATTTACTCTCTTACCCAGCCAGACCCTTTGGAGATCTAAAAAAACATATTTTTTGTACCGCGCAATACTGAAAAAAATCTGAAAAAAATCACACATATCTAGAAAAGTCGTAGGAACACATTTAAATATATATCAGAGTAGTACTGAATCTCTAAGTCAAAATTTTTTTTTTCTAAATTTCAATATTTTTTTAGTACTTAAATTTTTGTTGAAATTTTTTGTTTGATGATTTTTCTTGGTGTATTGTGAGATGCACATTCAGTATTTTTTCAAATTTTTATCTCGAACATTTTGAGGATGGCGAGAAATAAACGAAAAAGTACGTTTTTCACTATAGATCCTATGTTAAACCACATAGGGGTTAAAAAACGCCAAAATTTCCTATTTAATATCCTTTACAATATTTGCCATACAGCTGGTGATTTGGTTTGGGGGCACTTTTTACTACCTTACCCGGCCAGGCCCTTTGACAGCAATCGGTCGATTGGTTCGTGAGTTTTTTTTTTTATCCCATTTATTTATTAAGGGCTCATTAGCATTTTAGCTGTAACAGAGCCGAATTAATCGTGTACATGTCACATGGTTATCATATCTATAATTAGCACATTACACAGTTGCCATTCGCCAATATTCCTTCTATACCATTACATATGGTACATTCACACAGTAGCCATTTAGGCGTAAGGGTATTCTTTCTGTTCTCCATTATCCAGTTGGACCACCGGACAGCGGAGACAGTTGATTGATCATTGTTGAGTTATTTATAGAACAGTAGCCCGATGTGTCTGGCAGAGCAGAGCAGTTGTATGGATGAATCGATCTTATTTCGACCGTGGATCGATCTCCATCGCTGATGATTGTTGCGTGGACGTAGCTATTCTGTAACAACACAAAGATGGTCAATGAGGGCCCTGAGTTTTGAACTCACGATCGTTCGCTTACTAAGCGAACGCGCAACCAATGTGGCTACGGAGACCCCCCTGGTTCGTGAGTTACCACATTGAGAGTAAAGCAACATTTTTTATTTTTTTTATCCAAAATATATATTTTTATTAAGGCTCATATGGCGTCAGCCTAACGGGGCCGGGAGTTCAATATTTCGACAATGTTTGCTTACGACTATGTTAGTAATATGTAACCGATTACTCGCGGTTGGCTCGAGGTTAGTATTACAAGTGTTCTCATAATTGGTATGTTGCAGTCTTCGATGCACGATGTACGTGTGCCCGACATGGGATACCTCCTATTGGGATGCAGCTGACCATTAATCAGCAACGCCCCCCTAGTCTGTACCCCATATCTAGCGTGGTGCGTCTTTCTCGACTCGAGGAATCCAGGATAGAATGGTCACTAGCCGGCGCAATCATCAGCTCGTGTAGAGTTGTCATAAGCGGTACAACCTTTGGCTCTTGTTGAATGATCAGTGGACTGCACAACCTTTGGCCCGTGTATCTGTAAAGAGTGTGTGTATGTATTGCCGCGACTAAGTAAAAGTTTATCGTTTGGATAGGAGGGATATTAAACGGGGACACAACGAAGGAAACATCATTAAACGTTGACATCGGCGTTTCTGAGGAACAGGTATAGATGAAGCAGAAGATCAGGATCCCGGCTACCTAAGATATCCCGGACGGGGATATCCGATTGTCTGCCTTGTGCTCTCAGTGCTCTAGAGAGCTGAGAGCGAGCAGCATGGAACCGGATACACGACCAGACAACATGCTCGATGTCGTGGTAGCCATCGCCACAATCACAAAGATTGTTTGCTGCGAGCCCAATGCAATAGAGATGCGCGTTTAGGTTGTAGTGATTGGACATAAGCCGAGATATCACGCGAATGAAATCACGACCTACATTCAATCCCTTGAACCATGCCCTCGTCGAGACCTTAGGGATAATCGTGTGTAACCAACGACCGAACTCATCTTCACTCCACATGCGCTGCCAACTTACGAGCGTATACTGACGAGGAATGTGGAAAAATTCATTATAAGCAATTTGCCTTTCAAATAGTATGCCTTCTAAAGCGCCCACCTTAGCTAGCGAGTCCGCTTTCTCATTCCCCGGAATCGAGCAATGAGAGGGAACCCATGCTAAGGTAATCTTGAATAATTTTTCGACCAAAACACTCAATAGTTGTCTTATTCTTGTTAGGAAATAAGATGAGCATTTATCAAGTTTCATTGAGCGGATTGCCTCTATTGAGCTGAGACTGTCTGAAAAAATAAAATAGTGGTCGATGGGCAATGTTTCAATGATCCCTAATGCGTAATATATCGCACCCAGTTCAGCGACATACACGGAACAAGGATCTTTGAGTTTGAAAGGGGCACTGGAATTTTCATTGAAGATGCCGAAGCCAGTGGACCCGTTTATGAATGAACCGTCAGTAAAGAACATTTTATCAGATCTAACTTTCCCATATTCTGCCGAAAATATCGGCGGAATAGAATCGGAGCGTAGGTGATCTGGGATTCCATGGATTTTTTGTCGCATGGACAGATCAAAACTGACAGAGGAATTGCAGAAGTATGGGAAGCAAACTTGGTTGGAGATGCCTGGTGAAGGGTGCACGTCGTGGGTAAGGTACTCATGGTATAAAGACATAAAACTTGACTGAGGAGTCAGTTGGAGTAGATTTTCGAAGTTATCAATCACCAATGGATTCATGATCTTGCAACGGATGAGAAATCTGTAGGATAATTCTGTGAACCGAAGAGTAAGCGGGGGTACTCCTGCCAAAACTTCGAGACTCATCGTATGTGTCGAATGCAAACACCCCATGGCTATACGCAAGCAACGATATTGTATCCTCTCCAGCTTGAGAATATGAATCCTGGCAGCTGATCGGAAGCAAAAACTGCCATATTCTAACACTGATAATATCGTTGTTTTGTACAACTGGATGAGGTCTCCTGGATGGGCACCCCACCATGTTCCGGTAATTGTTTGGAGAAAATTGATTCTTTGCTGGCATTTCTGTTTCAAATACGCAATGTGTCTCCCCCGAAACACTTAGAATCAAAATATACACCCAGGTATTTGAAAAACATAGAGTGTTGGATCGTTTTGCCGGATAGGTGAAGCTGGAATTGGGCGGGTTCGTGCTTCCTAGAAAAAACGACCATTTCAGTTTTCTCCGTAGAGAATTCGATACCCAGCTTGAGGGCCCACGTGAACAGATTGTTCAGGGTATCTTGCAACGACTTTTGCAGAACGACGGGATTAGTACCCGTGATGGAAATAACTCCATCGTCTGCAAGTGAAGCAACATTTGTTATTGTGAAAAAAAAGGAAAAATCCGAATTTCGTGTGCAATTGCATGAGTTGGGCTTCGAATTGCTTCCGTATCCACCGTATTCTCCAGATCTGGCCTCCAGCGACTATTTTCTGTTCGCAGACCTGAAGAGAATGCTCGCTGGCAAGAAATTGAGGACCGATGATGAAGTGATTACCGAAACTGAGGCGTATCTTGAGGAAAAATCGAAAGTGTACTATAAAAATGGTATCGAAAAGTTGCAAGATCGCTATAATCGTTGTGTAACCCTTGAAGGCAATTATGTTGAAGAATAAATTGAATTTTGCAAAAAAAAAAAATGTTTTACTGTGTTACCTTATAAACTTTTCAGTCGAGCTGTTATATCAGATAGACAAGAGACAAACTCATAGAAAAATTTGGCCTCATGCATTTGTCTTTTACAAATGATTAAACAATAGCTTTTAAATGGGCGCACATTCACTTCCTACTCTCATCTGTTTAGTTTCCATTATAGAAACCCTCGACATTTAACCCTAATCTGGTTGCGGTCCAATTAAAACTTTTGGAACCATTACAACCAGTACATTTTTTACACTATGAGCAACGGCGCTGGGCCAGACAAATCGCTTAGTTAATATCAAACCGAGCATGAACTTGAACTCTCGAGTGAATTGCGTGTCTACCACCGCGTGACGTACATTCGGTTCAACATAAATGGTCAGCATAGCGGGCATTGTAAATCACTCTATCCGCTTTACGCAAACTGCACGTAAACATCTTAATCACGCTCCGGAGAATTCGACAAATTGGAAAGTGAATGTCCTCTCGCGTCTAGCTAATTGTACATTGCTGAAAAACCTTCCACCTTCCAGAGCCTTTATCGAGCCAACTGTTGAAAGAACTTCATTACCTCCGTGCCTCCGTGGTCGAATATAATATGCTTTTTTTATGGTTTCCACACGGGGTGCCTAATTCCTGCTTACGGCGCACATGCATCACTAATGTATGATATGGGGCCGACTTTTATGCGCCATCCGAAATAAAACAAAAAAAACCCCAAGCATCATACCTGGGGTCGGGTTTTTGGGGTGTGTTCTGGCAATAACCAACCAGCGACCTGTGCGGATCACGCCATAAAGATCTACTATCCGGAGCTCGAATAGCGCTACTAGCAGTTCTATTTAGATTGTGGTTTTTCGTTCTCGCCCGTGTTTCGTTATTCATGCATCACAATATTTTAAATAGTCTTAAAGGTGGTCCGTGTAGTTACTTTTACTTCCGACTCCCCAATAGGGACCGAGAGCACGAGCTGGGTTTGGTTGATACTTTCAATCGTAGCAATATTGGAAGGTCATTCGGGGGAACAAAAAGCAGCCGGAATGATTCATGTTTATTCAGAGTTGTTCGATTTCAGATCGATACACAGTCCGTGTAGAAGGGGTAAAATTAGACTTTACATCGTTTAATGGACAATCGTATTGACAAATGATCGGAGCGTTTACAAGCCGGAACGGTGTAAACCGGTATGCGCCAGAGTTGATTGATGATTCAAATTCAATTTGAGGGAAAAGAATGCTAATATTAAGACCAACTTGGAATTATTGCAGTAGCGTTTTGCTGTTTGAAATTAAACGTATTTCAAATTGTCTTTTATCCAAGGGATTTTGATGATTTCAAAGTACCAAGATTTTTTGAGAGGAAGATTGAAACTGATTGACCCAGAGGCAAAATGTAAAGCCTTGATTCTGAGGAACATTTTCCTTTCTTAAGACGTAAAAGGAAACTTAAAAGAAGAATCCTTCTTGATTTCATGCAGGTCTCCCGAAAAACTGATAAGGAATGCGAGGGAATGGCTAACCGATGGTAAACATGTTATGGAAAATTTCGATCTGAGGACCACGAAGCATTTGTATGGCCATTTTTTGAAATCATCTATCCAGAAACCGAACATCGAGGACAGTGTGACTGTCAATTGGAGAGTCGTTCGGGAAAACATATCCTACAATTTTCTCTCCACTCAGGACCGTTCCAAAGTGTTCGAATTTGTGAATGATCTCATTCCAAATCGTGGAAAATTAAAAGCGTACAATATTGGGAACTTGACCTCTGACAGCTGAGATAAATGTGGTTTAATTGCTTCTAATTATCACTGATTAAAAGAGTGTCCACAAGCCAAAAAAATATGGAAATGGTGCAGCCATGTTATACAGTCGCGGTTTGGATTAAATTTTCATGATCTAGAAGATATTCTACAGTTCCAAATAAACGAAAAAAAAAAAGAAACATAAAGCGGCATTATGGCTGACAGTAAGAGCAATTGCTTTCAATTTAAGGGTAACAGAACCGCCGATGTTTGTTTTTTAAAGGGAATTACGGGAATTGAGATGGAATAATAAAAATGTTTTTTAAATTCATTTTGGGAACTTTTTAAACATTTGATGAGCGAAATGGATCTAGAAGGTAAATAGACAAGAAGAGAAGAAAGGAGCTAATGTAGGTTAAGATAGGTTAAGTTATTGTCTCCGCGATGTATAAGTATGCATGGGTCTTTGTGTTTGAGTGGATGTTTGAGTGATGTGTAAATGAGAAGTGTGAATGTGAACTAAACCCGAGAAAGCCGCGGGTGAACGGCTCTCCTCTTCCCTTTAAATTGTAGATTTAAGTTTGATTGAAAATGGAAAATGTTATTGTGTTATCGGATACGTTGTATAATTGTAACGGAAAGTAATAATAAAGAAAACTTGTTATAATTTAAAAAAAAGCGGTTTTCACAATCCTGTGGTCTCTTTATCAATTCTTTAGCAATTTTTATCAATCTGATTGAATTTTGGCTATAATTCTGATAATTTTATATAACTATTTCTTACACTGGTTGAAATTTCATAATCTAAAATTTGACGGATTTGCAGTGGAATTTTTGTTGAGACTAAAAAGATAAGGTAAAAACTAAACTAAAAAGGTAAGCTTTAATTATCGACTGACTAAAAACATTATATCAAAATTTAGCTAAACTGTTTTTAAAGTTTTCAAACTAATGTCTCCTCATCACTCAACATACTCGTAACTGACTGATTTTTATCAAATATTTCCGAACAATCCGAGGCTCAATGAGCTCGCTGGATTTCTGTTGGTTTTTTAGTACAATTTTTTTTCCTGGAGTTTTTGTCTATTCTACCTGAGGAAATTCTTTCTAAAGTTTGGCTGACATATAAATATTTCTAAAGTTTGGTGGACATGGAAATTCGTATAACTCCGCATCGCACGCATTTCTTGTTAAACACAGAAAAAAACGAAAAAAGTTTGAATCATTATATTTTTTCTTCCGGATAAATTGGGAAAACGGAATAAATAAATAAATCAACTTTTTTGAGGCTTGATTAAAAAGACCTTTCTCTTTCTCTTTTGCTTGAAACAGAAACAGGCTAGGGGATCATAACAATTTCATTGTATCCTTTAATCTGCTGTCACATACAAGTTATTCGCAAAGATTATCGAGGTGAGTTTTCATTTATTTCCATGATCAAATCCAAATCTAGTGAAGATTGTTTTATCAAATACAAAGTTCCTTCGCTAGCCTTACGCTGAGGACATTCACCCAACACACAAATGTTTAATTAGTGCTCTGATGGATCCAACCTCGGCCGCTCTGCGCCATAGCAAATGAATTGTGTCTCGTCACTACATTAGGTGCTCGTCATTTTCGGCGCCTGTAGGAACGCAAAGAGAATACGAAGAAAATGTATTGGAAAATAGGGTCTTCCGAACTGGGGAATCGTAGTGAATAGTATATCAAACAACGTGACGTTTTTTAGGATTTAAATTATTATGAAAATAGTTGCTTTGACTCGGACAATTTTGATCAATGGGATAGAACCAATCCCAGACATTCGAGATCACCTAAATTTGTTACGGCAAAAATCTCAGAATTTGATTCGGTGACTCTTGATTGGATCTGAATGACTTCTGAAGGATTACAAATGGATCATCCATCGCACTATTGGTTTTGGCGGTTCCAGTTTAGGCTCCTACGCGCTCACAACAAAATCTAGGAACATCCTGAACCTTCTTGTTGGACAAGATCAACGATAGTTCACGAAAGAGCCTGTCTGTGTATCGTGGATAAGAAATTCCACAAATTAGTTCAGAAATGGTATACTCTACTTCCGCACATGAGATAGTCCGGAAAGAGCCTGGTTATCTAGCTAGGGGTAACCCTAAACTAAATCACTAGCTCTATGGAAAATATTGTATAGGGTACCAAATAATTTTTGTCGTTCCGCCAACAATCTCCTGGTCTGGTATCAAAGAAGTTGTTAAGCCAGATGTTATGGACCTCTTAGTTATCAAAGTAACGCCATTCATATGATTTGACAGGGAGCGGAAAAGATGGTAATCGGCTGGTGCAAGGTCCGGAGAATACGGCTGATGCTGAAGGACCTCCCATATGAGCTATCGAGAGTGCCACAATTATTTTTAAAGCCATTTGTTTATTTTAGGCTTATTAGCATTTTAGCTGTAACACAGCCGGATTTCAATCGTGTACATGTCACATGTTTATCATATCTATAACTAGCACATTGCACAGTTACCATTTTTCGGCGTAAGAGTAATCCTTCTGTATTCTGTATTATCCAGGTAGACCGGACAGCGGAGACAGTTGATATGATCGTTGTTGTGTTATTAATAGAACAGTAGCCCGATGTTTCTTGCAGAGCAGAGCAGTTGTATGGATGAATCGATCTTCATTCGACCGTGGATCGATCTCCATCTGATGATTGTTGCGTGGACGTAGTTATTCTGTAACAACACAAAGATGGTCAATGAGGGCCCTGAGTTTTGAACTCACGATCGATCGCTTACTAAGCGAACGCGCAACCAATGTGGCTACGGAGACCCCCCCCCATAGAGACAAATGAACTGCAAAAGTTTAAAGTCTCTCTAAACCAAACAAGGAATGAAGGACGCAAAGGTCCATGGCTGCAGCTTTTTGACTCGATGAAAAGTAAAGAAGAGGCTTAGGGAGTACACTCACGCATGTCAGTTCGCGTTATCTTATCTGGTCTTGATCTTAATTTTATGTTGCCCATATATGTTTTCCTAAGAAATATTAGCGACCTAATATTATTGATTGAGGTCGCTTCTCCTACCCCCACTCCCTTCATTAGCTTTTACAATATTGTTCTGTAGTTATAGGCTAACTAGACTCAAGTTAATAAGTTGTGTAGTTATCCTCTATCGAAACTTAAGTTTAAAAATGTACTGCTAGATGATGGCTATTCATCCACTTGAGCCTAATTAAATAAATAAATAAAACAAAATAAAATAGAAATAAAATAAAACAAGCAAAGAAGAGCAGGTGTTGAAAATGTTGATTTTTACTTCCTTAATTAACATAGTTTTATAGAGCTTCTATCGAATAAACCAAACGAATTTGCCAAACAGCAAACAAATCATTGTAGAATAGAAAAAAATTAAAAACGCCATGAACTTATTCCCCAAACCAATATTTTTATTTTTTTTTAATTTTCAGACCCAATACTGATTTAACTTATATTTAAAAATGTTCGTATGTGTTTTTTGATATTTGTGTTTTTTTTTCCGGAAAATTCGAGAACTGTGTGGTTCGAAAGTCTATATATATAAAAATGGAAGGCCAAATGTGTTGGTAAGCTAAAACCCGAAACAGGGATGGTCCGATTTGAGCCGTCTTTATTTTGTTGTAATCGTCTCTTCCCGTAGATCAATATTGTGGAGAGAAAAATAAGAAAATTTTCGACTGAAGGACTGAAGGACGGAAAATTCGGAAAATTGAATTCTCATGTGTTTTACAACTACATCATGATAAGCGCTGTCAGTTCAATCGTATAACGACCAATAAAAGATCAATTAATGATTAGGTCTGGGAGTTACCCCAAGATCGGTTTTAGTAAGAAAATGCAAATCTTCGAACAAAAATCGTATAAAAAATCATCAGACGGCACGAAGGTCGGTTTTTTTAATATTTTTTTTCATTTCATTATTTTTATTTTCTAACATATTTTTGATTTTCCTGAAATCTATTATTGTATTGTGTTCGTAAAAAATTGTATAGGGTACCCAAATAGAAAATTTGGTAATTTTTTTGTATCCATATATGGTTCAACGTAGTTTTTCCTTTTTTTCCGCATTCTCAAAAGGCTTGGAGATGAAAATTCGAGTGCATCTCAAAGTGCGTCTACTGTGGTTTACCGCGACAAATTATAAAAAAAATCTTTCGAAAACAAAATATTTCAAATTAAAATAATTTTCTTGGTATTTCGAAACTTTGTATACTTTCTTAATTTTTAGATCCATTAAAACATGATTTTTATTGAAATGTACGTGTTTTACAACTTCCAGGTATGATAATATTTTATGTTAATATTTTTATCTAGTTGTGTGTTGGTGTAGTGGACAATAATCCCGGGAAGATTTTGTGGTCAACAATTTTTTTTTCTAACCAACTGAATGACAAATTCAATTAACCTAATTAACCAGCTTTCATTTGGTCCCTAGAAATTCAATAAATAATCATTGTACCACAAATCAAAGAGCAGTTTTGAAAACTCGAATTCTACACAACGATAATTTGTTACTTTGACGAAAAAAAGTTATTCAAATTTGCCACATTGGGTTGCCACATTTAATTCTGTAAAATTTTCTAAAAAAATGTATATTTGTATTTAAAAAAAATCCTTTTGACAATACTTTTCTCATTTATGGGTCGCTAAAGTTGTATCAATATAACAAAAAAAAATCATAAAATGGTTTTCTCAAAATCCTTTGAATTGTATTATGTTTATACATGATTTTGTTGAACTTTGTCTTCAAATTCGTCCAACATCCAACATCCAACAGCTGGGACCAGTTTATATCTGAGTTATTACGGGGTTTCGGATCAGAACGAACTGCACTGTCTCAGGTTTTGTAAGCGACTGCCACCTAGTTTATTTTTTCCTTTCTTGCTAGTTCACAAATCCTTATTATCTATCTACTCCGTTTTCCTGCCTATTCGTTTTTTATCTTATCGCTAGGATGCCGAGAATGCCGATCATAAAACAACCCTCGTCATGCTTATGGATTTCGTCACCCATGTGGCCATATCCTAAAATAAACATGACGAGGCTATAACGATCGTCTGTACTATATGCCTGATATTCTTATGATATGATTCTGTGAGACGAACCGATCATAAAAGATGTTTCACTATGTTTATGGATTTACCTCCCACGAGGCTAAATTCTGAATAAACACGGCGAGACGATAATGATCGTTCGTACCACAACAGAGTCACTAAATTTTTACCCTATAAGATTCGTCTTGAGTGAATTCATTATCCAAACCATGTCTATTACTTGCTTTAACGAATTGAGGAAATTGGCGCTTCAAATCATTAAGGTTTGATAGCTTAACGAAATTTCGAGTGTTGAGAACTTTCTAATCGATAGGTGCAATCGACGCTATTGTTAAACGGTAGAACAAAGTTTAGGAACCGCATAATCGGATTAGTCATAGGATGAGTTGATATACGATTGACGGATTGATTATAGTCATACTTAACTTGGAACGAAAGGAATTGTTTTAACGTTCTTTTTTATTTCACTCAAGATTTCGTTCAACAATTGCCTCCAACGAAAGCCATTTCGTTGCGTTGCGTTCAACATTTTTATAAATCAAGGTACCTATAAATGCACTGTTATAAATTCAAGATTTAAAATTTAATTTAAAAAGATTCTGTATCTTTGCTGAAAATCTGCACTTCTGTATATACAGAGTATGTATATACGAACATATTTTCATATAAATTTAATCAGTATTTGGTTTCAAAATTAAAAAAAAAATCAAATTTAAAATATATTTTTTGTGGAACGCAACACTGTTGAAATTCTTAAAAATATCACACATATATAGAAAAGGCATATAAATACATTGAAATACGAATTAGAGTAGTACTGAAACTCTTAATCTCCCAAAAATAATTTTCAATGTTTCAAGATTTTTTCAGTACTTTAGTATTTTTGATGAACAAAATTTTTGATAATACTTTTCGATACAACATAGTATAGTATATTTCGGTATTTTTTTCAAATCTTTATTCACCAGATGAGAAAAGTAATTGTTGAGTGTTATTTAATTTTGATGGCATTCGATTCGATTATAGATATATTCATACACATCATACAAGGTTTCTTCAATTCGTCTGATATTTTGGTTTAATGAAATTATCTAGCACTGGTTTTAAAAGCCTCGAAACATTTGTTTGTAGTGAAAATAATTCGAGATTTTCAATCTGGAAAAACTTATTTAGCTGACTTTCAATAATCATACATATTGATAAAACATTTTAGGTACAGCTTTGTATCAGGAGAATTTGATTTAAAGAAGGCACACTACATGTGCGAAGCGGAGAGTTATTATGACTGTTCTAATTTCCAAACCAGGAAATCTTTGACAGGGATTCCAGTACATTTTTGCAGATAGAAAATTATTTGTAAAATTGCACTTTTTGCTAAAGTAAGAAGTGCAAAAAATCAGGATCATTTCTGAAAAATCAGGCAAAACTGGGTGTTATCTTGTTAGAATATCTGGTAGCGTGCCAAACACGCTGGGAAATCCTGAAGAATCAGGAAGATTGGCATCTCTAGTTGTGGGTTTCATTTTATGAAGGCCGGTTTATTTAACAATTTATAAATTTATTTAAATTTTTATTTAAAAAAAGAACACTAAAACTATACGATATAAATCGATAACAGAAGAGGATACGATTCAAAATTTCATTTTATGACAACTTTAGTCACGCCACTCGCCCTCGAAAATATTGCGAACATTCTCATGTTACTCGCGATGGTTTTACTTCCGTTGTTTGCATTGATAAGTAATTAATTTCTACATAACGTGCCGAGAACGTATTTCGAGATCCATCGTTTTGTTCTCGAAGGTCCCATTTGACGTGAACTGATTGCCGTAATCAACTCCAACTTCAATAATGAATGATTTGAATTTCAGTTTTCCCATTGAGCGTAATCGTATTAAAAAACATTATAATCTAAGAGTAATAATCTTCATTGATTATAACAGGATTCAATTTCAGTTCATAGAACCATAGTTATTAGTCATCTGTGCTATAATAGAAATTAGTAATGAAATGTTTCTTTAGTGCAAAGGTCAATTTTGACGATAGCTGTAAAGGGTTATTGACGTCCATCAATCACATGATTTTTCAGCGTATGATTATGTACGAAAGTATAATATAACACCCAATTGAGCTCAAAAGCATAACGTAGCCTAATTCACAACTCCTGCAAACTGTATTCGCACATTCAATCAAAGAAAAAAAAACAGCAGACTAACTTCAGTGAGCAATTTAACACCGATTCGCGGATTGAACGGAGAGAACCATTAAGTTTATCATCTATCGAATTGTTATGCTTCTGTCGCCGGTCAATTGCCGAAAGCAACAAAAACACTTCGGCTTGGGGTGGAAACTTACAAAAGACCATTCACAAGAGCACAAGGCGTGTAGACATCACAGCACCGATTACCGATCGTCAATGGCACGATTCGCTCTGCTCCTTTTTGACCCGAAGCAGAAATAAAACTACCGCTCGCCGCAGCACCTCGACATTGGTCGGCGTGAAAATTAATCGCCGGAACCGGGTTGACCTTGCATTCCGTGCGCAAATACGCGCAGAACCAAATTCGTAAACGGCAGGGCCCCAAGTCGAACCGAACTCACCGTTTAGCGGCGCACCGACGCAAATAAAATAAAATGTTAACTAAGAGCCTAAACAAAGGTGACCATTCTGGCGAGCTGGTAAAGTAGCGCTAGGAACCGTTTGCATTGGACTGAAGGTATTTTGCTGATTATAAAATCGTTAACAGTGCATTTGGGCCACGAGTTGTGTATTGAGTGGGAGTAGCGACCATTGGAGTGCAATGCAGTGTTGAAGTTCTTCAACGCATTATTTAATCGCATGATATTTATTTAATTTCAATAAACGGGTCGAAAGACAATAACCCATAATTCAACCTGGTCTACCATCCCAACGTTGCAACGAACCAAAATGCCGCTGGACGAATTCTTCCACGGAGTCGGCTTGGGACCCCGCGACCCCCCGCGGTGGCGTCCGTGTCCGCGCCGCGATGCCTATCATAACGCGATCGCATTCCGGCCACAATTTTTCATGCATTCTTAGGGCGTACTCGGAACCGGCCGATGGTTTGGCCAAACGATGGAGCGACCTCACGTTATGCCGCGAATTTATTTTATTATTATTTAATTTTTCCCTTGCCTGTAACGAGAGCCGTAACCGCAGAACCGACAAAATTGCCATAATTTAGTAGAATTAATAAATTGAAAAAGTATTCCCCTCAGAGACTCGGCTGACTTCGAGAGGTTCATGTCGGCGATTTGTTACTGTGAGAATGAAAAATAAAAGAAAAATGATGGCTGGGATCGTTGGAGCGTTGGAGATTACTGCTTCGAGAATTCTTAGTAACCGTGTCCTACGGTGTGTGCTGGGAGAGATAATCAGGCGAAGCATGTTTATGTTTACAATTGTTGAACTTATGTATCGAAAGCTGGATGTAACATATAATCTTTATGCGAGACCAATGATCTTCCGAATGGGAAAATGACTCAATTCGACCCTCTCCGATTAGAATAATGGTGATGATTCGACCGATTTTCGATTTTCCAATTTGTATCCCCAAAAATACCGTGTTACCCAAAAGACGTAATCCTGCGTCAAAACTTTTCTTTTAGGAACATTTTCTTCGGAGAAACGTATAACAAACAATCATCTCGAATCCCCTCTCATCACGTAAAGTGTAAGCTGTAACGTACTTAATCTGATCTTCATCTACGGGCATTCAACAAATCGAATCGAATTAATGCATCATATAACATACCTCATGTAAACCACCATCAGCTGTCATCGGTTTATTGCCTATAGCACTAAAAGAGACCCGACCAAGTCGTGTTTTCAGGTAGTTTCTTACCATCAAAGTCCATTATCCACAGTTAACGATTCAGTTATACGCCCCACGATTTGATTTTAGTCTCATCAATACCCTAGATTAATGAAGTAAGGGGTGTGATAACTGCTAACTGCTACTTGCTTGGTTATTTTCTAGCTTTTAGTACATTGCTATGTTTAATTACAATGAAACCGTTTAACTTAAAAAAGATTTTCTTCTTATTTTATTTTTTAGTTATTAGTACATTATCTGTTTCAATGAAGCCTTAAGTGCTACGCGTCTTAAAATCTAATAAAAACATAATATTTCTCTACAATAAAACCATTGTACTGTATTCTATTAGCCAAATCATTTCATTTTATATCAATATTGAGTGGATTGCAAAATATAAATAGTGTGTCCTCCAAGTCAAGTTCGTTCGTTTGATACACATATCCCAATCAACATTTTTTAGATAATATGGAATCAGCTATTTTGTAGCGGCGGTCAAATTGGATTTTTCAAGGTCATGGAATAAGCAGTTTTAAAATGACAGCAGAGATAAAGGTTTTTTATAAATTTCAGAACAATCGGTCAGTTCCTATTGGTCAAATTTCTATTAATGTGGGACAACCCAACATACATACAATCAGTTAAAATTTAATAAAAGCGTTCAAGAAAGTAATTTGCTATTTTGTGATTGAGGCCATCTTGGGTTTGGAGTTTTCAAGTTATGTGATCTACTATTCAAGCCCTGTCATTTGATAACTGGGCCTTGAGAGAAATATATATCTCCTTTTGTGGTGGTGACCATTTTAAATTTGCATGTTTTCATAAATAACTGTGTTCTACTGGTCAATCCCCTTCGTTTGATACTCATATTGATGGGGTTTTGGAATACAATATATTTGTTGCCGTTGTGTAAAGATGGCCATTTTGAGTTTGTTTTTTCTAATGACTAATTGCGTTCTACAAGTATATTCCTTTCATTTGATACCCATATTGATGGGGTTTTGGAAAAAATATTTTTATCGCCATTTTGTAGTGGTCACTATCTTGGATTTGTATTTTTCATAAATAACTGTGTTCTACTAGTCAAGCCCTTTCATTTGATACTCATATTGATGGAGTTCTAAGAAAATATGTGATCCGCCATTTTGAGGCGGCCGCCATCTTGGATTTTTAGGATCATGAAATATGCAGTTTTATAGTGACTGCAGAGATAAAGGTATGTTCCAAATTCAGATCAATCGGTCAACAGGAAGGGGGTCAAATTTCTATTAATGTGGGATTAATGTGGGGCGCTACAGACAAACACGTTACAAACATGTTACAGGGTAAGCTAAATAAAACCGTTTAGAAAGGATGGGCAGACGACGCTGGGAGAAGGAGGAGCGTGAAAGAGCAACGCAGATTATCAAAGATGGATTTTCTTTGACCAAGCATCGACAGTGTTTGAAAATGCTCGAAGAACAGTGAAAAGATCCACGCAGAATTCGAAATGGTCTCAATGTAATTTTTTTGGCCTGGAAGAACCAAGACACCTGGTATCGGTCCCAGAACACTGTTACTGATTGTAATATTATCGTGAATTATTTTACATAGACAAAAGCATGTTTTTTTTCGATGAAGCACGCACGACAAATCACCCGACAGACGGTCCAAAACACCCCGCATCAAATATTAATGTCCACAAATCACCTCTTTTATTTTATGACACTTTTGGTAATTTCAAGCTTGACATAACGATTAAAAATTATTGATTGAGAGAAAACAAGTGTAGCTCAGTGTACAATGTGCCATTTTTTATTTAGGCCGTATTGGTTTGGAAATATTAGGCGATTTGCTCTGGGGGTCCAAATTCCCTCCATTTCTCCTACATATCAACGAATCAGCATGGTTTCTACCCACAGAGATTCGTGAGCACCAATTTAGTAGAATTCTCATCGCGTTGCATCCGCGCCATGGATGCTGGTAAGCAGGTAGATGCCGTCTACTTCGACTTGAAGACAGTTTTTGACCGGTTTGACCATCGAATACTTCTTGAAACATTAGCGAAATGTGGTGTAGCCCCCGGTTTTGTCGATTGTTTCGGAGTGGTGAGAATTGGGTCATATGAGTCCGAGTGATTCACAAATATAGCTGAAGTACCTAAGGGGAGCAATTTAGGCCCTTTACTTTTGTAATTGTTCATAAACGACGTGTCGTTGATCCTGCCTCGAGGAACGAGACTCTTCTATGCTGATGATTCTAAGGTCTACGTTATCGTCGAAAAAAATACGGGTCTAATATTTTACGATGAGGAATAAAACTACCAATTTGCATGAAAGTCTGACAATCACTATATCGGTTTGGCATGGAATTTATTTTTGCGCTTAACCCATACTCACCCTCACTCAGTGTAAATAAGAGATTATTTCGAAAATATTGAAATTCGAATGGAAAAAAATGATGTTCAGAATCAGTAATGACCCATCTGGTAAGACTTTAAAAAATCATTCTATCCAATATTTACAATTTTAGTAGTTCTGTATAATGCTGGGCATGAGATTTTTTATGAGGTGTTATGTGATGGCTATTTACACATCAAACTTTGATGAATTATTAAATAATAATTATTTGTACTACAGTTAAGTATTATGTATTGGAAGTTGTGGAAATATGTCTCCTATTAAACGGCTCACAGCTTTCAAAAATATTCGCAATAATTGTTAAGATATTACTAATAGTAACTTTCTCCATTTTTGACCTAATGTCTCCCCTATAACCCATTTTCACCCCCAACGACGGTCATTGCGAAGGCACGATGACAGCTTGGTTTCACTCCTATATCTTCTTCTATCTATATAAATAAAAATGGAGCACCGAATGTGTTGATTAAGCAAAACTCGAGAAAGGAATTGTCCGATTTAGGTCTTTCTTTATTCTATAATATTTTATGTACCAAACATTTATTCCATGTAACGGAGAAACATATTATTTGCAATTGGATGAAAAATCTTGCACGAGAATTGTGTCTGAAAATAATCTGATATTATAATGTCGAGTTTTGGTAGAAGTACTGAAATTTCATAGTAGAAAATAATGTTAAAGGGTAGATTAGAAGATCAATCAATGAACAGTTTCTGCGACTGGACCCATGAACGTGCGCTTAGTAAGAAAACGTGGATTTGATTAACGAAACAACCAATTTTGGGCGGGACAAAGTTTGCCGGGTCAGCTAGTAAATTAATGAATAAATAATGGTTCATGGATTATACATGGAATAGGCTCGATATCCGAGAAAACATGACTGCCATGTTTTCCCGAATGTCGAGCCTATTTCATTGATAATCCATGAACCATTAATGCATTCAAAAACTGTGTTCTGAAGGTGTCTCGAACGGACAAATAACAAAGTGTATACATTGTATAGTAAGACATTCTGAAAAACAAATAAATCATTTTCAATGATAAATGATCATATTTATGAATATTTGGCTTGAAATAGAAAACAATAATGAAGACATTGTGTGTTTCGGGTAATTAAATGATTGTTCTCACCGTTCTCACCTTCCAGACATCGATGATTTAAGAGAACAATGTCTGCGTATAATATCACCACCCGAATCTAACTCTTCCGTCCATTCTTTGCTTTGTAAACTACCGTTTTGTCTCAAATTCCGAACACTTAAGCTTTGATGGCCATTAAACAGTGTCTCATCACTCAAAATGGTACTTTTTCGCGAAATTAATTTGATTGTTGGATACAATAGAGCCTTTTTTTCATTTGACTTTTATTAATATATTTTCATGGTGAAAAGCAAAAAAAATACATTAATCATATTTGTCTCAAATTCCGAACACCATTTATGTCACTGACTCATATTCCGAACACTTTTGTCTCAAATTCCGAACAGCAAAATTGTATGTTTTTTAAATAATAACTATTGAACTACTAGACCGATTTAGATGATCGGTATATCAAATTAAAGTGAATTAGCTAGAGTTTTTTGAAAAAATATTTTACTCGCAAAAAATTGAATTTTGTTTTCGTGATCATTGATTGTGTTCGTTTTATGTAGTTTACATGGTTTCGGGATCGAGGGCGCTATACTTTTTAATATTTTTTTTTTTGAAAACTGAGGATTTTTCGTATAACATATCCAAAAATCAGAAATGTGTTTTTCATCGTTTTTGAGTTATTATTTTTCAAAGTTAACATGATTTAGTCTTCGTTCAATATTCCTATACGACTAGACGAATTCTATGCGAATAGGATTATTATTTTGCAAATTCAATATTTTTTCAAAGAAGACTAGCTCATTGACTTCAATTTAATATGTCGATTATCCAAATCTGTTCGGTAGTTCTAAAGCTATGATTTTTTGGAAAAAAATTTGAAAAATGAATTTTTGGACCACCCTAAAATGAAAATGGTCACCCTAACAAAAAAAAAAAAAAACAAAAGAATACTGGTCTAATATTTTGCGTAAAGAACGAAACTACCACTATTCACGGAAATCGGAGAACCACTATATCGGGTTGGCATTGAATGGCTGTATAATCGAATCAGTATATAATTGAGTCCGACTTGTTACTTCAGGACCCCGGTTTTTTATTTAATTTTATTCTCATTGGTTTGACCCTGCGACCTGCGTTTTGCCAGGAAAGAACTTGCAAACATTTGTTAACAAATATAAAAATATTGTTGCTCTAGAATTGGATTGTCCTTGTACCACAATTTGTGAACTATCGCTGTATTTGCCTGAAAATAGTGTGTTCAAACATTTTCTGTTCGGAATTTGATTCACGCATTGAAACTTGATTCAAATTACGAACACTACTTTAACACTTATTTTAATAAAGATTTTTGCAAAAAAGATTTTTTTTTAACAATTTAAAGCAGATTCGTAACGAGATTCTTACCAAACGAACATAAAAACAGCAAACAAAAAAGATAAAAAAGCTGGAAAAAATTGAAAAATTAACGATGCTTGTTTTTTACGGAATTTGCTCATGCAAACATTTTATTAATGTTTTTGTATAGTAATTTTTTTTTGTAAATGCTTAGTATTCTAAAGAATAGGCAGTATCGATACCTGTGAATGATGTTAAAATAAAGCCTATATCCCAAAGAATGCCAAGGCTCCCATTATACAATTATTTATGACGTTAAAGTGTAGTAAATTTACATTAAATATGAAGTGTTCGGAATTTGAATCATGCATAGAAACTTGATTAAAATTCCGAACACTACTTCAATACTAATTTTAATTAATATTTCTGCATAAGATATTATTTTTTTCGTCCATTTATTGTAGACTCTTACTCTAGCACTTAACATGAAAAAAGCAAACGAAATAGATCAAACAACTGCAAAAACTGAAAAATTAACGATGTTTGTTTTCTACGCAATTTGCTAACGCAAGCATTTTATTATTGGTTTTGACTGTCACTTTGTTGCAAATGTTTAATATTATAAATTATAAGCTGTATCAATGCCTGTAAATGATGATAAAATGTAGCCTATATCTCAAAGAATGTCAGGGCATCATATATATATAGCATCAAAGCGTAGTAAATTTACATTCAAAAATGAAGTGTTCGGAATTTGAGACTGTTCGGAATATGAGACAAAACGGTACTCCATGGGAAGCAGTAAATTCGTCGTCATGGGTATTGGCAAACATATGAAAAAATCTTCGTTTAGTTTACGCTTCTCTGGTAACAAATTTGATGTTACGGATTACAGTATTCAACTGCTAGGTGCTAAAAATGACCGCTTTATTGTGACCGGAAGCGAAATAAAGTTGTTCAGAAATACTTCCTGGTTCCATTCAATTCATCCAACAGCTAAAATCACGGATATAATAAACCAATCTGAATTAGATTACTAAGAAGGCACCTCAATCTTCACACCACTGATTTCAATACGACTTCTAGCAAATGTGCTTCTCAAATATATTGCTGTGTTTCTGATTATGCTTACAATCCAAGATGACGAAACTGTTTCGGTGAACCAATTCCAAACTTGGGAATGACTTTTTATTGACTGAAAAATCATTTCTCCCCTCCATTGATGTTTGTCACTTCTCTTCCCTTTCGAAAACAACTCATAAAACTTGGACACTTTCCGAAAGTGATGCAGCTGCTGTGCAGAATGCATCCAAGCGGAATGGTACAACCATCCAGAGAGTCCATGTGACACTCTTCCAATGTGAAAGACGAAGCACGTTATCAAATATGGGATTAAGCCAGCTGACAACGAGCATAAAGGAGCGACGGCAGTATAAATTCGACACAGGCGTTTTGAAAGGGTCATGAATATTACATAAGCAGGAACTTTTGCGGGAGTATAGAGGACAGATTTTCAGAGTATATCCCTGTCAATGACAGATGCCTCGTTTTTAGCCCACTTGAAGTCAGCAAGGTACCAGTTTTGGTGAATAATTTACTACTAGATAGAGCGTGTTCGTTTCGGATTCACCTATTTACCCATTTCAGTGTCAGTTAGTAATCAAGTTCAAAAGTGCGTCATAATCTCTCGGAATTTGTCGGATAGTCAAAGTTTAATTGCAATCGTTGCGTTGCACGTCGAGCTGATAAGATTCGAGCTAACAAGCTTGTGCCAAACACATTTAGCAAGCTGGTTAAGTTATAATTTAATCATTCCAATTTGTAATCGTCCCACTTTCTGAGCTCAAGTTTTTCGTCCCTGTTGGATTCACACTGACACACGCGGGCACACAATGGTAGAATGCGTTGATTTTCAACATGCAACTCAGCCAACATAATGATTGCACCGAGCGGTGAGATATGTTAATTAGATTTTTTTTTGAGTACATACTGATCTTTATTTCGGTTCCGCCTCATGAGAGGGTGGGAGGATGCCGGAGATCTCATGATGTATGTAATTGAATAGCACTTACTGTTATTGTGAGGAGGGTTTGTTTGTTTCTGCGGCGCATGAGAATGCGCTCGTTAGCGTTTGAAGTGACGTTGCGGAGTCGATAACGAACCTTCGGCTGACGTTAAACTACGCCAGTGGATTTTAACGAGAGAATTATGCACTCGTTTGCAATGCCATGTACTTTTACTAACTCAATCAGCTCTGCTGAGCAGCATCCATGAGTAAGGTACATAATTTATGCGAAGAATGAAATTTATATGGTTGAATTGGTTCATGCGAACTTGGGATGGCTATTTGCACATGCGCATTATCGCGATTTTATGCTACGAACGCATTACTGCACTCGAGAGGAATCTGTTTTGTTGCGCAATTTATTAGACAAACTAGCACAATTGAGAAATCAATATGCGCTTTTTTGCGGAAAAAAAACTAAATGTTGTTTGATAACTCGAAACGTGGAACTGTAGGTCTTTTACATCGATATTGTAGCGCTGCAAGATCATTGTTTGGCGGGATATCGGGTTTAAATGTATTAAAACAAACATGTAAAGCAACACACAAACATTACATCGACTTGCAAAGTTGTAGATTCTGCAAGATTAAGGACCATACCTTACATTAACATTTAGTACAAATCTTTTCAATGAATTTGCCTTCTATGGATATTTTGATATTTTGTTGTATGTTTTTATTTGAAAGCCCTTTCAACTTGACAAAGTTTAAAGTACAGTGGTGGAAATGGAATCTAGAGGAGATGTGTCTAAAACGCACCTACTGTGCAATTTGACCCGCCTGATTTTCTCGTAAACCAGCAAAAATAGAAATGCAATGGATATAGGCAATCGTGCTAGGCAATGATAGAATCCCACCATGCAAGTTTTACATTTGTAACATGCTTTAAAAAAATAAGAAAAATAATTTTCTTTGGAATCGATTTTCGATGTAATTTTCTACATCATTTCTATAAGGTTTCTGTTGCTTGAAACCGATTCAGAGGCGATAACTGTGGGTCATATTTATTGAGTCGAGCTCTCAGTGAATATCTCAGATGAAGAAGATGGTGAGAAAGAATTCATTTCCTTCTCAATTTTATATTTTCCGCATCAGCTTACCATCGGGCAGTACGGCATACCCTCGATCGGGACAATTTGCTCGCTTTCGGCCGGATAACATTCTCACGAGAGAAATAGCTTGGATGTGAGGGATGCCAGATGATTTTTTCAAATATCTTTGCACGGCACGAATAAATGTCTTCAAATGTAATCATAATGAACAAACATGAGCAAACCATCACGATATTTCTGAAGCATGTTCGATAAATCACACAAACAATTGTTTTCACATACTTTGAAATTACCTCAGTATGTTTTCACAAAATTCAACGTCTTCAAAACGAAAACATGTCTTCACATTTGGAATTTAAATTATGTGCTCAGAGAATGCAGAAAAACAAGAGCGCGGACTGAAGAATTAATACACGAATACTCTTCGCTGGTGGGCATGAAGAGAAAAGATTGATGGGATCTCTCATTCATACAAGCTGTTTCTCTGAGCTTTATAGTCTGTAAGAAAAACAACTCATGGGCATATTATACTTCTGCTGGGCCATTTAACACCCTATGATTGGAAATTTAGAATTTTGGCACCTTAAAAAATAAAATTCGTAGCACTTTTGTTATTCAGTATCTTAAATACAGAAATATTACAGATGACTGAGGGTTAACTAATTTTAAGAGCACGGTCGAGGTGCCTTGGATTTACTGCAGCTGTTATACTAGTTCCGCTGAAACAGAAGCTGATTGTGATGAAGATCTGTCGATCGCGTATCAGCCGGTCGTTCTGGTCCGAAGTTGGTTTCCGGATGGTCTCCGGATGGATGGTATCTGCTAGTCAATTCTTCGGTAATCGAAATCAATCAAAACGCTCTGTAATAAATATTTGAAGGCGGGACATAATGAAGTGTCTGATTCATTACTACTGACAAACGAATTATGGAGCAGGTCCTTGAAATATTAGAAAAAGAATTGGACTACTGTTTTTTAAAAAGCCAAATACGAATAGCCCTTAAAATTTCCAACAAGTCGTCCATACATCGGAAGATGAGCACTTTTACAGGGAAAAAGTTTTTCGAAAAAAAACTTTTTCATATTTTCTTTGAAAAAAATTCAACTAATCCTAATTTTGTTTAAAGTTAAGATTACGATTGACATGTTTTTGACATGTTTCTAAATAGAGAAAAATTAGCAGAGCATTTAAAATGCGATAATTTATACATAAAAATGTATGAATTGAACATTAATAGCATTTTTTCAAAGAAAAACACTAAAAAGTTGTTGTTCGAAAAAGTTTTTCCATGTAAATATGCCCATCGTCCGATGTATGGAAAACATGCTGGAAATTTTAAGGGCTATTCATATCTATTTTTTTCAGAATTTTAAAAGCGAGAAAAATGAATTTTAATTTTCAAAAAATATATTTTTTTAAAGATTTTTTTTTTCCAATAAATTTTCTTCAACTTTGTTTCGAAAAAATCTTAATTTAAAAACTATAAGATCTACAAAAAGTTGGTCAGATAATGAAATGTAGGAAATTACTTACATCTTCATTTCTTCTTCTTGAATGGCGTTAACGTTCCCTGTGGAACTTTTGCCGTCTCAACGTATGCATTAACTAGCGTCATATATTAATACTTAGTTGAAATTTCGTAAGCCAAATAACACGCCTTGAATGTATTCCGAGGGGCAAGCTCTTGAATACGCGTGACCACAGTGCAAGTCGAAGGAAATTTCTTTGACGAAAAATCTCCCGGCCAGAACGGGAATCGAACCCGAACACCCGGCATGATAATGTGAGACGCTAACCACTCGGCCACGGATGCACAGGTCTTCATTTGAAATTATCAAAGAATTTTTGGGAAAAAAAATTTCATTGTAAAAAAAATTTGTAAATTGAAATTGATTTTTCTCGAAAAAATATGCTTTTAAAATTCTAAAAAAATTAATATATATAGCCCTTCACATTTCCGAAAAAGTTTTCCATACATCGGGCGATGAGCACATTGTGCATGATCTGCTAACTTTTCTCTATTTAGAAACATGTCAAACGTGAGAATTTACACACAAAAATGTTACGAGCAAAACATTATTTCTTTCAGGAGTCTTCATACAAAAATGACTTATATTCCAAAAGCTATAACATATAAAATGTTGACGTCTTCGACAAAAGTTCATATTTTAATAAGATCTAAAACTTTGTCAAATACACTATATCGCTATCTTGACTTTAAACAAAATTAGGATAAGTTGTATTTTTTCCAAAGAAAACATGAAAAAGTTGTTGTTCGAAAAACTATTTCCCTGTAAAAGTTCCCATCTTCCGATGTATGGACGACTTGTTGGAAATTTTATGGGCTATTCATATATATTTATTTGAGAATTTTAAATTTTTTTCCAAAAAATTGTTGGAATTTTTTTGTGAAAATTTAAACAATTTCCTATATTTCATCCTTTGACATGAATTTGGTAGGTATCATAGTTTTTATGTTATAAATTTTTGTAAAAAAATTAGAAAAAAAAATTTGGCGTTTTCCAAAAAGTAGTCTAATTATTTCGAATATTTCAAGTATGCAAAGTTGCTTAAATGACCCATGTATTTACACCCACAACGTTTCACTGCTATCTGAGATGGTGCTGCCAACTGCCAGTCGAGTTGGTGACTTGGGGTCAATATCGGTTTCCCAGGGGTCGACGAGATCTAAAGATCGACCCCTAAAGATTAACATATTTGAAATCTTCAAGATACCGCATAAATTGTGTTAGGTGAACCAACTTGTTATAAGAATACAAAAAAAACGTCAAGTGGTTATAGGGGTCGATGGTATCACTTCAATCTGGAAAAGGGGTCTCTGGCCAAAATAGTTTGAGATTCCCTGGTGTAGAACAATTAAAGGGTTTTATGATTTCGGTGGTGAGCATTATGCAAAAATGCTTGAATACGGTAACACGCGATTCCTTTCTCTTAAACTTTATGTCGAGAGAATTCATAATATTTTTGACGGATTAGGCGTCGTGCACAAATTACGTAACGCTAAAAATCCGAATGTAAAACTGTGGAAATGATTTACGATACTGCGTTGGAGTACATTGAAAAAAGGAAGGGTGGTCTAGGAAGAAAAACACACGGAAACAGAAACAGAAATAATGGATTGTATCAATGTTTATTTCTGAATGGGCAGAGATCCAAAGTAACATTAGTAAAAAAAACTTCCTGTTCAGATGGATGGAAACATTTTGTTTGATGAGTTGACAATTATTAGAGGATTAATAATTAATGAGGCAGAAAGGTAAAACAAAGAATCAGTGCCAGTTGCAGATAGTTAGGTGCAAACATCTTCAGGAAACAAACTTCTAGAGGGTAAGGAATTCAAGAAGATTACTGAACTTTGATCTGGAATGTGACAAATTGTTTGATAAAATTTCCAAAAACATACTCTTCTTCGTAAAGTTGTTTCGTCATCTGAATATTCCTACCTTCGTTATAACGAACAAAGCAGTTTCACATAAGAATGTTTGATTGTTTGGGTTTATTCTTGATTTTATTCATTCAATATCTTTTCCCAAAAAATATTAGAATTTTTTTTTTTGCTAACGTGCCCTGTTTTTATTCTTGAACCATTTGGTCAGCCTACTGTTACGTCAAAATGGTTTTTTCAGTAACGCACAAAAGCTCCCGAACAAACATACCATGGTTTAATGTTAAGCGTATGTATAAAATGGCAAAGAATGTGAATCAGTAAAAAATAAGATTTTGAAAAAAGGCTTACGTCAACCATGCTTATTTGGGCATATATGCATTTTCATATATTTCACGAACATGATTTTAACTCTATTAAATTGGTTATATCTCATGAACGGTTAGTCATAGGATAAAACGTTATACAGGTAAACTTCGATATAACGTACATTTCACTTTCAAAATCTTACGTTGTATCGAATTGTACGTTATATCGAAGCATAATAAAGTACTCACAAACGTAGTCTATAATACATTATTGTGTTGCTGTTTTAGTCAAGTTAATGAATAACTTCAATCAGAAGACGAAGCCAGCCTTTCTCATGATGTTTCCCTTCGTGCTGTTGATAAAATCTTAATTCATTTAGAATCTGGAATCACAAAACCAGCTGTATTTCGAGATTGATTGAAGGTACAAAACTCGTTTTAGCATCACAATACAGATAATTCATTGTTCGATAAAAAAAAAAAAAAAAAATAATGAAAAAAAATTTCCTTTACACTTTGAAAAGGTGTTCTATCGAGGTAAAATGTACGTTATATCGAGTGACGTTATATCGGGGGTACGTTATATCGAGGGTACGTTATAACGAGGGTACGTTATATCGAAGTTTCTCTGTATATATTTTTCCGTGTAGAATCGCATTTAGATCCTATTTTCTAAGTCACGTTTCTCTAATTAATACGGTTTCACAAAGTATTCAAATTAACAAAAAAAAAAAATCAAAAATTCATTCCAAATAAAAAAAAATCCAATAAAAATAAACACTAGAGTCACTTTTTACGCGGGAGATACGTGGCGCGTAGAAAAAACGCGAAAAAGAAAACCGCGAAAATTCCACAAGTCAAGATAGCGATATAGTGTATTCGACAAAGTTTTAGATCTTGTTAAAATATAAATTTTTGTTGAAGACATAGTTTTTGGAATATATGTCATTTTTGTATGAAGACATGAATCTTCATACAAAATGTTTTGCTCGTAACATTTTTGTGTGTAAATTCTCATGTTTGACATGTTCTTGACATGTTTCCAAATAGAGAAAAGTTAGCAGAGCATGTGAATCGCGAAAATTTATACATAAAAATGTTACGAATTAAACATTAATAGTATTTTTTCAAAGAAAAAAATTAAACAGTTGTTGTACGAAAAACTTTTTCCATGTAAATGTGCCTATTGTCCGATGTATGGAAAACTCGTTGGAAATTCTAAGGGCTGTTTATATCTATTTTTTTCAAAATTTTAAAAGCATATGTTTTCGAGAAAAATGAATTTCAATTCTCGAAATATTTTTTTTTTCAATGAAATTTATTTCCAAACACTTTTTTGATAATTTTAAAAGAAAACCTGAGTAATTTCCTACATTTCATTCTCTGACCATCTTGTTGTAGATGTTATAGTTTTAAAATTAAGACTTTTCGAAAAAAAGTTGAAAACTTAAAATTTAAAAAAAACCTATAAGAAAAATATCAGACCTACAAAATTTTAGTCATAGAATGGAATGTAAAAAATTATTTTGGTGTTCATTAAAAATTATCAGAAAATTTTTTGGAAAAAAATATCATTGAAAGAAAAAAATATTTCGAAAATTAAAATTCATTTTTCTCGAAAACATATGGTCTCAAAATTTTGAAAGAAATAGATATGAATTGCCCTTAAAATTTCCAACAAGTTTTCCATACATCGGACGATGAGCACATTCACATGAAAAATTTTTTCGAACAACAACGTTTTCATGTTTTTCTTTGAAAAAATGCTACTAATGTTCAATTCGTAACATTCTTTTTGTATAAATTATCGCGTTTTAAACTTTTCTCTATTTAGAAAAAATGTCAAGAACATGTCAAATGTGAGAATTTACACACAAAAATGTTACGAGCAAAACATTATTTTTTTCAGGAGTCTTCATACAAAAATGACGAATATTCCAAAAACTATAAAAGATAGAAAGTTGATGTCTTGTACAAAAGTTTATATTTTAACAAGATCTAAAACTATGTCGAATACACTATATCGGTATCTTGACTTTGAACAAAATTAGGTTAAGTTGTATTTTTTTCAAAGAAAACATGAAAAAGTTGTTGTTCGAAAAACTTTTTCCCTGTAAAAGTGACCATCTTCCGATGTATGGACGACTTGTTGGAAATTGTAAGGGTTGTTCATATATATATTTTTGGAAATTTAAAAAAAAATACGGTTTTGAGAAAAATGAATTTTGATTTTTAGAATAAGTTTTTTGTCAGCAAAATTTTATTCCAAATTGTTTTTTTTGTTGTTTTTTTTTGTGAAAATTGAAACAATGTCCTACATTTCATCCTTCGACAAGAATTTTGTAGGTATCATAGTTTTTAAATTATAAATTTTTGTAAACAATGAAGAAGAAAAATTTGACTTTTTCCAAAAGGTAGACTAATTACTTTTCGAACATTTCAAGTACGCAAAGTTGCTTAAGGGGGTATTCTAGTCTAGAAATCTGAAAAAATCGAAATTTTTTTACCATATTTCTGTAGTTTAGGCATTCAAGAATATACTCTAGAAAGGACTTATCGAAAATCCTTTTATTTACCTAGTTAGAGCCATCTTAGTGATGTGGTATCTAACCTGTTACGGCCATCACAATGAACTTCAAACGCGTTTCTCTCGGAACTAGTTTTTTTCTAACTGGCGTACACGATATCTCAAGTTCTACTGAACCGATTTATGTCAAATTTATATGAAAATAATCTGCATACATCTCTCTATCGCATGAACCAATAAAAAACTTTTTAATTTTACTATTTTTAAAAAATCGGTAAACGCAAAAAAAAACGTTTTAAACAGCATTTTTGTTTTCAAACGGCCGCCATTTTGTTAAAACCCATGTTTTTGACTTGTCCGAGGTTCATGCCATAGCGACATCTTTACTGATTCAGAATCTGTTCGATTTTTTTGTTTCAGATAACCAGAAGGACTGGAATCGTGTACGCCATGGCACAACTTTTTTTTGAACACCCTCACTTCACCAGCATGTAACTATTCTAATTATGAATATTTTTTTTCCGTCCTATTTTTGTTTTATTGTTGAAAGATAGATAAACGAATAATGATATAATGGATAGTAAAAATATTCTTTGTTTTATTTTTACGGAGTTCGAAAAAACGTCCGAAATTCGTGTCTCTACACTAGAATACCCCCTTAAATGACCCATGTTTTTACACCCACAACGTTTCTATACTATCTGAGATGGTGATGCCAATTCCTAAGACGAGTTGGCATGAAATTCGTCAATCATGATATCTGTCTCATCTTTTATTTCTCTGCTTCTAATCAGTGATACAATATGAACTAATTTCGTGAAAACTCACATCAATTAGCACATTAAATCTGCTTACACTAGCGTCACTTTCTACGCGGTTGATACGCGTCGGGTAAAAAAACCGCGCAAATTCCGAAAATCGCTTAAAAACAAACCGCGTAAATCCCTTAAATCTCGTAGAAAAACCGCTTACGAAAACCGTGTAATAAGCGGCTTCAGTGTACAACAAAATATCGAAGGGGGGTGTTTTGTGATATGAAAGTTTTTAATATTTAATTCAATGTTGAGTAAGAATTTTTAACAGTAAATTTAAAATGTTATTTTTCCTAAACGGTTCATTTATTTTCCGACAACTTTATCAAACATTATATTTTGATCAAACATCTGGATTTTGAGTCAATATTTTTGGTAAGAAAGATGAATGATTTTGAGCCCGCCCTTTTAAAAAATCAGTCGCCATTCAAATTGGTCATATGATAATGAAAATTATGATTTCAGATAGTTTCCATCATAAGTACCAAGTTTCAAAAAAATCTGAGTGAGTCGGATCAACGGCTGGCCGATTTGAGGTGGAATTGCTCAATATTTGAAATTACAGATAAACCATATGACAACCTCAAGAAAAATTGAATGAGTTATTCCTTGAAAAAATAATCATAATTAAGTAAAATTCACATCAAACAACCACAACAATTCAGGACTACATTCGAACGTGATGACTGAAACCATGTATTCTACACCCAAACTAGCGTTGCCAGAAAGCATTTCATCTTCAGCAGAAAAGATACCATTTCGTGTCCTGAAGCGTCAAATGAGCAAATAAAATCACCTGTCTCAAAAGCTTACAAATGTTTGTATGTATGAGAGCAGACATTTCTTTCTTCTTTCTTTTTTCATCTCTTTTGGTTTTGCACTCTAAAAAAAATCCAAACGATGTCAATGGGGATCGAACCAAGGCCGGCTAGAATGGAAGACTGTTTTACACGACCATGCTATCTACATAGCCACTGGTACTATTGCATGAAAGCGTGATAATATTACACCTCATTATAAAATGAAGTTGGAAAGTGTTTTCTAATAGTAAAAAGGAGAGCATAAAGGAGATCTATATCCATCTCGGTATGGGCCTTGTATTTGGCAAACTATACGGAGAGCTTTAATACGTGCTTATTTGCAATGTGTCTTCTGTTTCGCTCGCTCAAATTGATCTTATACTGAAATAGCGTATCTTTATATATAAAAGAAGGATTTTCCCACGTACGTGTAAAATATCATCACGGGAGAACGGCTGATCAGATCTACGCCATCCATATATTTTGCGAGTTTATCTTCACCCAAATTACAATGATAGATTACTTTGGAAAATATTTAAGATGATCAGAAAAAAATGACTATGCGTTTCTTTATATATAAAAGAAGAATATCTATATATATATAAAAATGGAGTGATATCTATGTGTCTTTCTGTCTGTCTGTTTCTTACGGACTCGGAAACTACTGAACCGATCGACATGCGAATTGGTATGTAGGGGTTTTTGGGGTCGGGGAAGGTTCTTATGATATTTCCAGACCCCTCCTCCCTCTCTAAGGGGGGCTGTCATACAAATGATACACAAATTTCTTCATTACTCGAGAGTTAAACAAGCAAATGAAACCAAATTTGGCATGTGGAGATTTTAGGGTGCAATAAATGTTTTTACGGTGGTTAGACACTCCACCCCCCCCCCCCCCTCTTTGAGAACGAGCTACCATACAAATGAAACGCAAATTTCTGCATAACTCGAAAACTAATCAATCAAATGGAGCCAAATATGGCATGTGGAGGTTTTTGAATATGAGAAATGTTTCTATGATGGTATGACACCCCTCCCTCCTCTGAAATGGAGAGGGGGTCCCGTAAAAAGAATACACATATTTCAACCAAACATGACAAATGATTTCACGCACGCAGATATTCTTCTATCTATATAAATAAAAATGGATCACGAAATGTTGATAAGAGCAAAACACGAGAAAGGAATTGTCCGATATAGGATTGTCTTTGCTCTATCATATTTTCTGTATCAAACATTTATTCCATGTAACGGAAAAACATGTTATTTGCAAGTAGTTGAAAAATCTTGAACGAAGATTGTGTCTGAAAATAATCTGATATAAAATTGACGATTTTAGAAGTACTAGGAATTTTATACTAAAAGGTAATTTTAAAGGGTAGATTAGAAAATCAATTAATGAACAGTTCTGCGATTGGACCTGTGAACGTGCGCTTAGTAAAAAAAGATAAAGTGAATGTGATAAAGAAAAATAAATTTTGGGCGGGACGAAGTTTGCCGGGTCAGCTAGTATATTATACAAATAACATACAAGTATTGGGGAGCAGCGTATTTTCTGTTATTTTTAGGCTTTAGGCCTGTAATAAATCGTGAATAAACATGTGTTAGAAATCATTTTGGGATTAAAGGTAATGCATTTCCTCGTGTAAATCTCGTGGACTACAACGTCTGTCTTTGTGGAAATGGTTATTGATAATTACGCTGTCAGAGATATTTTCCGAACATCCTTTAGAACCGAGGGAGACTACCTTATGCATTTTTCTTTTGTTCTCTTGATACTTGTTAGATTGACTTGAGATAAAATTGGGTCATCGAGGTTTTTAGTTTTTATTCACAGTTTACACTTCTCCTATAGTGCTAGTCGATTTTATGTTCCAGGGGGGGGCCTCGGATAATTATTTTATTCTTCTTAGCTCTCATTTTTCTTTATTAGTTCATTTGTCTTGTCCCTCGTCAGCAGTTAGTCAAAAAAAATGCCAGAATTTATTTAAAGTCGGCCAGCACACAGGTTTGGTCCAGAAAACCAAAGGAACATATATTCATATATCGTTGACAAATACTAAAAAAGTATATTTATATGTTTCGAAAGGGAACTGAAGAAACAGCATTACACTTCAACAATTAAAACCATAAAAAAGGGACGTTGAAAACTGTAAATAAACGTCCACTGTAGAATATTTTTCAACAGATGATTATTGAAGAAAATTTTCTAAATTTCACAATCACTTCGTTTGTAGTTCGGAAACCGTGTGAGCTATACAGAAATAATGTGCGAAATCTTTGTCACGTCACGGTGAAACGGCCCGTGTACTTGATATCAGATTATTTGCAACTGTGCTTGGAACAATCAAATACAGTTGCTATATTCATCCTTCTGAATCCTGCCATGGTATAATAAGATGGGCGCAGATCGATTGTATGCTTCCATCGGTTGATTTTAATGTCGATTTTATTCCCAATGCACCTTTGGGCATGTTCGGGCTCCGTTTTCTTGGCCTGTTCCAACCTGGTATCAATTCGTACAATCAAAACCGTTCCATTCAAATTGCACCCTTTGAATTCGCACTCGAAGCCTACCATCATCTTCGTTACATTCGATTATCCCCGTGCAACCCAACAGAAAATATCATGTAATTCATAGGAGAAACCCCCGAAATACCCTGCTCGCTCCCCTGTCCCGGCTAGAGCCAACCATTGACTGCGTCGCACTTTATGACCACGTTGACTAATTTCAATTTAAGAAAATATACAACTATCAACAATCTCGACCCTAGATCGACCGGTATGGTGTTTTGCCTAGCCGTCCCGTGCTGTGAGTGTGTGTGTTTGTCATACGTGGACGTGGACGGTGAGCGAACAGATCTAGGTCTTCGACTTCTGCTCGACCCGCCGAAGGTTGGGGTGAAGGAAATGCTAACATAAATAAAAAGCCCCCGCCACTGCCCATAAGACGGTCAAATTGGCGCGCGAGCAAACACTTTTAATGCGCTGTTTTTCTCCGACTGTCTTGTTCCTTCAGCAGCTCTCAAGATTTACATATATGAGCATTCATGGCGAGTGGAGTGAAAAATGCGGCGCGATTTTTCATTTCATAATATTATTTTAATAAAACGGCTTTGATCGGTCGGTGATCTAAATTGCAGATAATATCTCGCGCTGGCCCATTCATACATATTATGTGCCTGATTGAATCACAACGGTTGCAGATAGAACGTCCTGAACAATTTAATGTGTCTTGCAGGTCCGAATGCAGGGTCGGATTCGTTTCAGTGGGGAATTGAAAGCTTGCCTCTTGGAACTCCAGATCCCTACCTGGGTATCACGGCATTCGATATGGAACGTAGCTTTTTTTTCACGTTGGCGTTTTGAACACCATGTGGGGAAACAATTTGTGAGATTTCTCCAGAACCACACGGCGGTGCAGTTGGGTTAAGCCCTAATGGCTAATGACAGATCTCGATTCCGCATTGAAATGCGCATTATGCAATGCTCATCAACGCAAAATGCATCTGTTTGATAGAAAAGTTTTACGCCTAATGATTCATACTGCCCGAAGCGAAATGAAAAATCTTTCTTTCGCTCTCCTTTTCCATTTCTCATCGGTTTCAAGTGCTGTTCGGTTTTTTTTCGCAAATCAGATGGAAATATTCAAATCGAATGCATGGTGTAATGAAATGTGGCGTCAACGCGAATCGAGTGCACGAATTGAAGCACTTTCAGTTTTAATGGGAAAAGTTTGCTGAAATTTCGCACTTTTTGATGGTTTGTTTTGGTGAATTTTTTTTGTCGGATAATGGAAAATGAGAAACGTATTGACCTAAATGGAACTGTGTCGACACAAATGGATTTTTCTTTCTCAATGTTGTGCCATTTTTGGATTATTGGGTAGATGAGTAGAACTTTTCTCATTTACTACAAGTGCTGCTTTTTGACGGTGTTTCAACATGCACTTGACGATTGTGTTTTATATAAGGGATCAAAAACTATTTTTCAAAGAATCTTCTCGATTTCACGAAACGGTTCTATTAAGTCCGTTTTACGTCAGTGAAATAAGTATCTGATGTAGAGCGAGTAAAGTCGATTTTGAAACAACGAATAAAATATTTTTCGAATAATCCACCTAAAAAGTTTCAAACGACCAATTATTTCTCCCGCTGATTACTATAACGAGCTGCAAGCTCCTCCCTAATTTTTCTTCAGTTCCAATTATCCGCAATCAATCAGCTGCATTGATTGCTCCGAAGAGTATTTCACAAACCTAAACGAGTTATGAAGAAAAAACATTTAAAACAGGGAGAATTGAATCAACTTTCTCCTAAAAATTTATGAGGTCTGTTATTTGGGAATTGTGCACAGATATAATGAAGCCCCAGCTACTCATATGTATCACCTGTTTTCCGTTTTGTTTCGCTCGTATCTTCGTTGGACAGTTAGTTCATAATTCCACCAATTGCGTCTGTGTTTTCTTCTTTTACTTGTTGACTTACCCGATGTTTCCACGTACCAACTAGATTACATTTTGACATAAGGTAAACTACTGGGAACGAGAATCATAGAGAAATCTTTTACCTATCTTCCAGCTGCAATTTTATTAATTGAAAAAGGGTATTAGAAAAGTTATAGGTCCAAGTTGTACGGAAGAAATTAATTATTTTACTCAAAATTGAAAAAAAGTTTTTTGATAGGACTCGAAACACATTCTCGAGATAGTACTTATTCGATATAGAATATTTTTTTCTATCTTTAGCAAAATTTCCATCGGTCGGAATAGGGTCTATGAAAAGTTATAGCCCAAAACCTATACAACTTGAGAGATGAACCAGCCTTCGGCTGAAAATCTCTTAAATAAAGAAAGAAAAAAAAGCCTATACAACTTATTTGAGGAAAATTAATCAATTTAAAGAAATTTTAAAAAAGTTATTTGAATGGACCCAAAACACATGTTTGAGATAATACTCATTGTATAGAGAATACTTTTATCCATTTTTAGCCAAATTTTGTTGGCCGAAAAAATAGTCTGAGAAAAGGTATAGGCCGAAATGTATACAAGTTGTGGGAGGGAAATTAATAAATTTAACGAAAATAGAAATAGAACTTTTTCACACACGAAAAACAAGAAGAGGGTTATATCTGTGATATAACCACAAGGTAGACGAAGGACTACCGTTGGCTCGGTAATAATTTATTTTAAATTGCATCTGAATCATCTCTTAATTAATGAATGAATGAATATTTTGCTGCTATTTTGCTGAAAGTTTTTCTTTTTAGTGTGTGGGTGGATGAGTATAAGTATGGAATTGTTATTAACATAAAATTCAATTCTTTCGAACTTGTTGGTGGTCCCTAAACGAACCGATGGAATTTGAGTGGCTGAAGATGTTTGATACGTGATTTATTTTTGTTTTCGTGAGAATAACACGAGATTTTTCATGATCACTCCATGCGCAGAAACTGGGGGCGTCATTTCACGGTAAAAAAGGAATACAGTCTATATAACCTTGCATAAAGTTCATTTCGTTTTTATCGTGATGTGGCAATTTTTAATGACTGTTCCATGCGAAAGCAGAACAGAAACTGATGTTATTGGATTGCATCACGAGAACACAAAGCAGTGTTGCCACATATACAGATTTTTCTGTAAGGATACAGGTTTTCAGCATGTTTTTTCACCAAGAATCTGTATATACAGATTACAGATTATTAGATAACCATACAGATTTCATACAGATTTTGTAACAAGATAAACTTATTTTTAAATATATTTGATCATTTTTCGCAACAATTAACAAACTCAATCAGACGATTGGAACAGTACTGAACAGAACTATTTTTGCTACTGTCAAATGTATAGTAGTGATAGAAATTTTATTTTTTCGCAATATAATGCGAACAAAACAAAAGTTTGAAACCGTCTCGCTACAAAAACTGTGAACACAATTATCAAATAGAAATTATTTGTTAGAATCCGAGAGGAAGCGCCTCAGTACAGTTGTTAAATGACATCAACGTTGAATTCTGCAAAACCATGTATAAACACCCAGAGAAAAGTGAGTATTATATGAATGTATATAACGCAAAACTAAATTAAAAAAGCTCTTTCCGTCGGTTTTCCCTAAAAATACATTTTTTTTTCTTATTTGGCATTATTCTCTATGTATCTAAAACTCTAAATCTAAGATATTACACATTTTCGATCAAACTTTTTACATATGCCTCAAAAAATAATCTTATTCAGAAAACTACTGGCAAGATATACCAGTGATCACGAGCTTCAAAATATGGCTAAGCAGAATATATTCACTTTACTACAAGTACTTAAATCTAACGCAAAAGTCTTACAGATTCCAATACAGATTTTCTAAGTTCTCTACAGATAAAAAAGATTTTTTAGCTTGAAAATACAGATTTCAATGTAGCAACATTGGCACCAAGTCATGGGTGCAAATATTCCTTCGCTGGGACGCATTCACACGCAAACAATTTTTTTACGACTGTTCCATGCGAAAGCAGAATAGAAACTGATGTGAGTAAAAGTACTCACGCCTTACATGTGTCCGCTATGGTTTCCCAAACTCTAATGCAAGCGAGCAAAAGATATCACAGCTTGCATGTATTCGCTATGACGGTTTCTCCAGGTGCCTAGATTTTGCATCCGTGCTCGGGTACACATTGCGATCGCCAATCATCATCAATGAGTTAGATTGTATTGATTTCAATAGCTTGCTTTCAAGCAATTTTTAAGCTATTGAAACGATTTTTTGGACCAATAAGTGACAATCATATAACTCGTTGACATTTTATCTTTCGGATGAAGTGATTATCATACCACTCCATTCAGCCGGTAAAGAAGTATTAACGTTCAAAACCTTGTTTCGAAACTTTGAACTTACACCCCGGTACAGAAATAAAAGACGTAGTCCTATGTCAAAAAAAAAAATTGAACAAACAGAGTGCGAAGTCGAAATTTTGAGGCGATTTTTGAAATGCTTTAAAATCGTGAAATATGAACGCATGAATATGGGATATTAATCACTTGAAAGCATAATTTACATGAATTTACACGGAATATTTTGCAGAGATATCTGTATTTCAATGTACGTAGATGTAGTGGGCAAAAATATCGGGAAGAAATGAGAAATCGATTTCTTTCTGTTTTTTTAAAGATAGCAAATCCAATTAACGTTATCAAATATCTTTCATTTGATTTCTATAACGTTGTTGTAGGACCATTCAGTACTGAGATATTATTGCAGGAACGAGAAACTTCGAATTCGTATTTGATAATAAATCCTTCAATAAATAATCATTTTGAAAAATTTTATAAATTCTTTGAGTATTTTCTCAAATTTTCATTTCCAATCCTATTGAGAATGGTGAAAAAAGGAAAAACTCATTTTTTCACTATAGCTCTTATAGTAAACCATATAGCAGAATTATTTTATTATTATCTGAAAAAAATCTCACATATCTATAAACGTAGGAAGACATTTAAATATGAATTATATTAGTACTGAATCTCTAAATCCTCAAAAAAAAAACTCAATATTTCAAGATTTTTTTTTAGAAATTTTTTACTTCCTTTTTACTTTTTACTTCCTTACCCAACCAGACCCTTTCCCCGTACAACTCGTGAACGTTTTGACCAATAACTTTTCTCATACCCTTTTCGGACCAATGAAAATTTGGCTAAAGATGAATAAAAATATTCTTTATCGAATGAGTACTATCTCGAGAATGTGTTTTGAGTCCTTTCAAATAACTTTTTTCAATTTTCTTTGAATTAATTTATTTCACCTATACAGTTGTACAGGTTTTGGCCTATAACTTTTCTTAGACTCTTTTTCGACCAATGAAAATTTGGCTGAAGATAGATATAAATATTCTCTATCGAATGGCTATTATCTTGAAAATGTGTTTTGGGTCCTTTCAAATAACTTTTTCCAATTTTCTTTGAATTTATTAATTTCTCCCATACAAGTTATATAGGTTTTGGCCTAAACCCTTTTTCGACCAATGAAAATTTGGCTAAAGATAGATAAAAATATTCTCTATCGAATGAGTGTTATCTCGAAGAAGTGTTTTGGGTCCTTTCAAATAACTTTTTTTCACTTTTCTTTAAAATAATTAATTTCTCCTATACAACTGGGCTATAACTCTTTCTCATTGTGGCTGCAAGATAGGTAAAATATTTTTCTATCAAACACCTTCGATAACTCTATTCTAACAACTTTTTTTGATTTTCAAAATTCTGTATATTTTCTTATATTGACCGCTCACGTTTCAGTCTGTAACTTTTCTCTGTCACGGTCAAGAAAAAAATGAACTATGTGGAAAGATGAATGATTCAATTCTCTATCTAATGGGCATGATTTTGAAGGTTGTTACTTGATAAACAATCAATTTATTTCAATTGAAATATGAAATATTCATTATTCATTAAATCCAGCAATACGTTGAACAGAAACTTGCACGCAACAAAAACTTTTATCCGCTAAACTTTTATCCGATAAGTTCACACATAGAGGCGAATGAACTGCAAACTTTAAAGCCTCTTAAAAACTTGCAAGCAAAGCAAGCAACTTCACACAAGTCAAAGCGTGCGCTCCTAGGCGTATGTCCTACAGATTTCTTCCCAGTCCTTAAAGTGTTAAGCGCTTACGAATATAACTTCAACTACTAGAAAATATTTACATATCACACCGTGAAAAATTAGCGTTCCTATATAATTAGAAGGCCTTTATCTAAGTTATGAATCACAGAATTCCACAAAATCATGTTATATTTGCTCAAAATTAACATGATTTTGTGGAATTCTGTGATTCAAGTTTCTTTCATCGTGTCGTGATTTTAAATCCGGACACTTTTTCAATCATGCTTCGAAATCCGGACACTTTTGCTTTTACATCCGGACACGTGTTTGCTTTGCAATTCTTTGAAAAAAAATTATTTATTATTTATAATTTTTCATAGGTAACTGTGTTCTACTAGTCAAGCCCTTTCGTTTGATACCCATATTGTTTTAGAGAAAATATCAAATCCCTCATTTTATAGCAGCCTCCATTTTGGATTTTCCAGATCATGAAATACGCAGTTTCATAATGACTGCACATAAAAGTGTGTTCCAAATTTCAGATCAATCGGTCAACAGGAAGAAGGTTGAATTTCTATGAATGTGGGACCGCGCTAAATTTTTTTAAAGTTACCCACGTACATACAAACGGATCATATAATCGACCCCGTCCTGTATACCGGAGAGTTTTGCGGTTTCCCGGATCGAAAATCTTTGCTGCACACTCCATACTCCATATCAAGACTTCTAACATACCCTTATGCAACTCCTTCAATGAGAAATTTAATCGTCAACTTTTGACCGTCCGGATTTAAAATCATTTTCTGAATGTGCTTTTCATTCCGGACATGGGTTTGTGAAATTCACATTGATTTTTTATTTTTGACATTTTTTTGTTAACAGTTAGGTACTATGTACTATGTTAGGTACTATGTATGCACATCAATTCAACATGCAAAAAATGTCATGGTTTTGGCATGATATTGAATGTAATGAAAAAGTGTCCGGAATAAAAAGCGTCCGGATTCAGAAGCATCACTGTATGAAAAAAACTATTAACAGAAGGAACTGATTTCAGGGTTTATCGAAGAACGCAATTCAGATCTTATGTGTAAGGTTACATAAACAGGTTGACTCGTTCGTCGCCCATCACCCATATATGGGTGGCGGGTGTTGAGTGGGATTTTAAAAGAAATTAACTGGAATGGCCACATAAAATTAAAAACATAAAATATATATATTTTTCTACCGCTCTTTTAAAATATTCATACTTTTGATGGTTTGTCCTCATGATTCTTGTGTATCTTAAAATTATATGATATATGTATTAGGTCGAAGAAAAAATATTTTCAGGAGTTTTATTATCCAATTATCTCTTTTTCTTTAACTAAATACCAATAATGCTTAAAATACACAATAGTAATAACACAGAGACATGCACACATTTATGTTTTCTGGAATGTTGAAGCAATTCTTTGCTGTTCAATATATTGTGTATATTGGTCTAAAAACCAAAAAAAAAAAAAAGTTTTCACTGAGATGAAAACCAGACCGAAAAATTGAACATTCGTTTGGTGCGGGAGATACCAAGGCATTTTTACAGTTCAAAAACTTTCCATCATTAGTTTGACACTGCCCGTCTTACCCACATTAATAGCTCTCTCACCCCGACAGCACAGTTTTTCGATAAGGCACAATTTTTGACTCACAGATAAATTCATTTAATCGTTACATTACATTCCGTCGCCTCGAGACTACACATGACCGCATTGTTTACGTAGGACTACGAAATTATTATCGGTGAGATCAAACATAATAGGAAGTTGGGAATAAACTACAATAAATACAATAAATTTTCACCTTCAGTTTTCCACCGAGGAACGTTCGAAAGCACGAAAATTAATTGATTGATAGATAAATGTAGGATAACAGTAGAGCAGCAAAAAACTTAAGCTTCTAACGGTATCCGATAACAGAACGGAGACGCGAACTGTTACTTCGCGTCTGATTGTTTGTACTTTCAGTGAAGAATCTATTACGCAAATGTCGTTCGACAAAAAAGCTCTATGCTTTTTTATTGAAGCAAAATAAGCTACCCTATGTATTCGAAGTTCGATGGGGAGAAAATTATGGCGCAATTTCTCAGAAAGGGCTGATTCAGATTTTTCCACCAACACGAATGAACAGTTGGAAATTCAACGAAGTACCCCTGGATCATTCACTGCCGTTTTGGCACCGAAACCTATATAAATCAGTCATGATGATTGGGTATTTCAACAGGATGACGCATCAGTTGTTAAAAGTCGGAAATCCTTCACATGGTTTATTGAACTGAAGCTTAAGTTTTTGGATTACTCTGCTCATTTACAAGTTCAAAACCCAATAGAGAACTTATGCGGTGTAATCGTACGAAAAAAGACATAGCTAACAGACAGTATGAGAGTTTTAAAAAGCTTAAACGTGCAGCTTCCTCTGGGGGAGTGAGATACAAGCTTGATCGAAAGCACTCCAATTAGGTTGGTTGAATTGGTTGAAGTCAAAGGACGAGCTACGAAAAAATGATTTTTTGTCAGATTCTATTGTTATGAAACATTGCGATATTCGTTTCGTTCTATTGTTATGAAACATTGCGATATTCGTTTCTTGAATGTTTCGCGCCTGAACAAAACAATAAAGTTCAACAAACAAATAAAGAATTATAAACGATAATAGCATATTATTTTTATCACATCAACCGAGCTTGAACATCTCTGGAAACTCAAAAATAATAGAGTGGCTCTAATGTTCTGACACGTACAACATCATGAGAGAACCTTTAAAAAATTCATATTCACCCTGTGACTCAATCACTGCCGCTAAAACAAAAGTGTTATCCTTCGTATAATTACTTCGAAACTTCAGAAAATCGTTGCATGATTGATTTGTGCGGACTGTCAACGGACGTTAACATTAATTCAATTTATTCAGTTCCTTCCTATAAATTTATCTAAAAAAATGATACTGAAATTAGTGATACATTTGAGCTTACATAGTAAAACCTGTTTTTGTGCGAATTTTTTTGTGCAATTTTCTGTTCTTGTGCGGTTTTTTGTGCAATTTTTTTTGTGCGGTATATGTAAAGAAGCATATTTGACGAAGTTATCGTCCATTTAGTTTTTTTCGATGGTTTATATGCATTTCAGTGCAAAAAAAGCATATTTGCGTCTCAATCATCCACTTCTGAAATCATTCGCCTCCTCTCATCAAATGCTCTAAGTTTTTCTAAGTTTTTGCATGACATGATTTCTAATAGCAACACGTTTCGATATGCAACTAAAAGCACAAAACAGACACGCGCAACCGAAAAGGCATAGTGTCCCATCACAAAGCAGGCAAACAAAAGAAATTTAACGGTGAATGGCGTGGATTTGAGTCATTTTCTTGGGGGAAACTTTTTTTATGCGGTCCCTATCTACCGTACAAAAAAAGTTTTTTTCAAAATGTGTACCGAACACGATTTGTTAAAGCTGCTGGTGAAGTTTTGCACGATTTTTTATGCGACTTTTTTGTGCGGTCCCTATCCCTCGCAAAAATTTTTGCTGCCTGTAATGTACATCGCCCTAAGCCCTATGTTGTCACCCACGAAAATCAACGCTGCCAGAGTTCAATAATGTGCGCAAAATGTTAACAAAGATGTCTACATTGCAAGATTTGATGCTTTTAGCGCCTCATTCACATCGCATACATTCAAATGGATAAAAATAGCTTTTACAACCGGGCATAAGGCCGCCAAAAACTGGATACTGGATGAGTTCTAAAAGAGTTGCTAGGGATATATGTTGATAAGCCTCCATCGAAACGTGTCACAAGAAATGTTGGAAACATTGATAGTCGTTTTCTGTCAATGTGGACATTTTACTCAGAAACATCCGGAATCTGTTTGAATATCATAAAAAGATTTGAGACTTTTTTATGTACAATAGCGAGCAAAGTGGAAATGGACTTTTTAAAATTTGAAGCGTACGCAACAGAATTCGACTTCGGCTACAAGGGGGTATCGATATCGGAATGAATTTCTGCATAACTCGAATCAAGCATATGAAAACAATTTTGGCATGTGGAGGTTTTAGGGTACCATTCAAATGAAACACAAATTTCTGCAAAACTCGAAAACTAAACAATTGAATGGAGCCAAATTTGGCATATGAAGGTTTTTGAATATGAGAAATGTTTCTATGATGGTATGACAATCCTCCCTACTCTGAAATGGAGAGGGGGTTCCATAAAAATAATACACATATTTCAATCAAACCTATTCCAACCAACCAAACATGATAATTGATTTTTTGTTTAATTTGATAAAACGCACTCCTATATCTTCTTCTATCTATATAACTAAAAATGGATCACCAAATGGGTAGATAAGAGCAAAACTCGAGAAAGGAATTGTCCTATTTAGGGTTGTCTTTATTCTATCATATTTTCTGTATCAAACATTTATTTCATTTAACGGAGAAACATGTTATTTTCAAGTGGTTGAAAAATCTTGAACTAGAATTGTGTTTGAAAATAATCTGATAATATACGCACGAGTTTCGGTAGAAGTATTTTATAGTAGAAGGTAATTTTAAAGGGTAGATTAGAAAATCAATCAATGAACAGTTCCTATGAACGTGCGTTTAGTAAAAACACGTGAATGTGCTAACGAAAAATAAATTTTGGGCCGGACGAAGTTCACCGGATCAGCTAGTGATAAATAAAATGGTGATGACAAAATTTAAAAATAATGCGGGAGACTTTGCCTTTTCATTTATAGAAATTGGTGTAAACAAAACTAACATGTCTTCTTTTCTTGTACAGGAAACGTACAAGTAAAATGTCATCTTTCCAATAACGTTTATCGAAAACAAATATAGAAAAGCCTTAGATGTGGCATTCAGGTAAATGTTGCATCCGAAAAAATTTTTCATTCAGGCAAATGTTACATTTAAATGAATGAGAGGGAGAAGAGAGAAGGAAACTGACATTTTTCGAAGATTGTTGGTTTCTTCGGATCCTGTTTTGCTCAGTATTTAGCACAACAAGCTAATACTAAAAAAATTCCGAAGTCCAGAACTTATTATTGTATATTGATTGAATAATTATGACAATTATGATAATGCCGACGATAAAGACGATAGTGAAGATGATGATGGTAAGTGGGGTAAAATATAAATCCCCTAAAGGAATGTTGTAATGAACGTGATACATTATTTAAAAAAAATCCATACATTACGTCTATTTAAACGGATTTATCTAAACTCTTTTACCAGTAGTTTATTCGGGAATCGCAAAATGGGCGAGCAAAATCTAATGAAACTTCTAACTTCTCAGGAACAAAACAATAAGAAGAGTCGCCAATAAGTCCGAAGTAGCTTTGGGAAGCTGGCCAACAGCTGTAATAATAGAATGTACGAATGTCTGGCTCAAAATAAATTATAGCCATGCTAACATCTGAATTTTCTCAGACAGTCAAGCGACACTTAAAACACTTAAAGCTTCCAAGATTTCTAGTTTCTACTTTCTACCCTTCGGAATGACTCTATTTTAAAAAAAAAATAAACCACTCACTTTTATCTTCGTCCAAACCCAAAATTTCTCTATGTCTGTTTACGAATGCGATGCTCAGACTATTGTAGACTTCGATAACATATTAAGTGATAACTAAAAACAGCTTTTTCTGATTTTCCCTCGGTGCCAAATATTGACAGTGACACAATAACCTGTCATACATCTTTTATTTTGTTAGATATAAAAGTGAAATGTTTAACAAAGTTCTAGAGGAATAAAAAAATTACAACTTTGTCGAAGTATGATTTTTTCTATAATGTCTGTATTTAGAGATACAGGCCGTTTTAGAAATGAAAACATTGTATTTGACTTAATGTTATCGATTTTAAAATGAAATTTTCTATTCTACAAATCTTCTTTTTTGACTTTCATTCAAATCTATATTATGTTGCAGAATACGTAACGTTTATTTTCGGAAATCTGAATCTGTAATCTTTATTAGGAACTCAATATATAAATCTGCATTACTCTGATACATTTGTATTTAAATCTGAATTTGGCATTCGAAGAAAAATATGGATCAATTCCAAGCCACATCTAACCGGCTGATATGGCGACCGAGTTTTGCAAAACATTGTACTTATGATGGAAACTACCTTAAATCACAATTTTCATTATCATATGACCAATTCAAATTGCGACGGATTTTTTGAAGGAGCGATTCAAAATCATGTACCTTTCTTTAAAAACATCGAAACTCAAAATCCAGATGTCTGATTGGAATATAATGTTTGTAAAATTTGTTGGAAAATTTATGAACTATTTAGGAACAATAAAGTTTTTTTTGCTCCCGTGGCCGAATGGATAGCGTCCCACTTTTTAATTCCGGGGTTCGGGTTCGATTCCCGTTCTGGCCGGGAGATTTTTCATCAAAGAAAATTCTTCCGGCTTGCACTGTGGTCACGCGTATTCTAGAGCTTGCCACTCCAGAGTACACTTAAGGCGTGTTATTCGGCATGAAAATCTGAACCAAGTATTACTAATAAAAATGATGCAAGTAATGCTACGTCGAGAAGGCAAAAGTTCCATTGGAACGTTAGTATCATCCAAGAAAGTTTTTATTGCACTGTTGAAAACTCTTACTCAGAAATTGAAATGAGAATTTTTTCAATACCTTTCAGTAACTCTAATAAAGAGCGTATAATTTTCTTTCTCCAAGAAAATTGCTTTTTGGGCTCCCTAGAAACAGTAGGCGTGTTTGGTTTTGCTAGTTTGAATTTAGTCAAAGCAAAGATGGCGTCGAAACAGCACGTGCTCCGCGAACGCATTGTACGGTTCTACGAAACGGATTTCCAGCAAGGAAAAAAGTTCACGGTGGTACATGTCAGTACGGTATATCGTATCCTGGGTTCCCTGAACGTAGAGCGGAAGGTCGGAAGTGGTCGTCCGGTGACGATAATGACGAAGCAGAGGAAGACATCGTTAAAGAAGCTGTTTGACAACAAGGACGCAACCAGCAACGTATTGATCCATTGGACCCTCAAGATGGAAGGAATCGTCTGCAGGAAGAAGACGATGTCGCCGGAGTACAAGGAGGAGCAGATTGAGACGGTTAAATCACAGTGTCGGTGGATGACCAAAAAACCGCGGGACGTCTTTCGTTCTGGACGACGAAAGCTATTTTCCGCTGTCCAAAACGCATATTCCAGGAAATGATAATTACTACTCCAGCGACAAGTCATCCACACCGCCTGAAGTGAAATACAAGTTCAAGCACAAGTTTGAAAAAAAGGTTATGTTGTACATCGCCATTTCCGACCGGGGCATTTCAAAGCCTTGGTTTAAGCCGAGCGGTCTGGCAATCAACCAACAAATCTATCGAGAAGAGTGCCTAGATAAAATCCTACTGCCGTTCCTGAACGAGCATCACGCGGATGGGAAGTACGTCTTCTGGCCGGACAAGGCGTCTTCCCATTACGCCAAGAAGACGCTGGCATATCTTGAGGAGAAAAAGATACCGTTCGTGCCGAAAGATCGTAACCCAACAAACTTGCCCCAGTGCTGCCCAATAGAGGATTTCTTTGGCTCACTCATTGCCCTAGTGTATAAAAACAATTGGAGGGCCAAGGACACGACCAACTGACTACAAGAATCCGAAATTGTATTCGGAAAATGGACGTAAGTGCCGTACAACGTTCTTGTGAGAGCATCGCGACAAAGTTGCGTCGAACAGCTGATCACGGCCCTTACTCAAACATTCACTGACATTTTTTTGAAGAAAATACATTATGTTATTAATAAAAAATACTGAAATCGATGAAAAAAAAATTTTGTTTATGTGTGATTGAAAAAAAATTCATTTTTTATTTAACACCCGTTATTCAACAGTATCTGTTGATTATCTTTTTAAGTAAAACTCGAATTTTGATAGAAACTGATGTTTTTATGTGGAATAAATGAGTGCGGGTGAAATCGACACCCTGTCGGGTTAAAACCTTTAGAGAAACGAATGTAAACTTGTTACAATAAGCAAGTGATGGACAAATTCCTACTCCTGGTCCGGAGTAAACACGAGCGTTTTGATTCCAGCTTGGGTGAGCAACCACGGGGGTTGTGCCAATGAGCGTTGAAGCTCTTCCAAGCTGTTTTGTTGACAAGCCCTGTTCAACGTTGGTTTTGGCTGTTTTATCAATCCAGTTCTGTCGTTTTGTCTTCCAAATATAAACACAAGACATCTACAAAAAGCAAGGACGCATTTTTTCTGTCAGTGGAACACAAACCAGTTGTCGGTTTTACCCTGAATGAAGGTGTCAGTGTTACCTCGATTGGGCTCGAAATTTCAAAACAACGTTTTCCATCATCGATAATCAACAAAACCACCTACGGTCTCACAAAATACACTGAACAATGATCTAAGATTAATTAGGCTCACAGAAGTATCGAATTTTTCAAAATTTTCCGACTAAAACACTTAAACTCCACTAGCGAAATTTTACACGGACTAACTGCTGTTTGCTGACCGGTCCTGTTGTGTTGTTTGTTTTGACAGTAAAGCGACTTCCGCAGCTGTAGGGTGAATCGGAACGTTAAAAAGACAAGTGTGTACAGGGGACATTGGAAAATGTGCAAAAAATGTCTTCTAATTGGAAAAATAAGGATGTGTCGGATTTACCCTGATTTCCCTCTACCAAAATTTCCAATAATGTTGAGCGTACAGTACGAAGAACATCGAATACCATTGCACTGTATTTGCCTCTGATGCCCTCTGTACGAAAACATGTTTGAGGATCTTCATCAATCCGTTGATAGACGTTGAGCTTGGGGTGGACGTTGATACTTTTTTTTTCTTTCCTGTTATCCAGCTACTGAACCAATACCATAATCCTCAAATTTAATCAAATCACGAACGATTTAAAATGCCTGCTTGTTCATTGCAGTCCGTGAAGTTTGATAGAAAACGCTGAAGTCATTAATTGTGCCACGACCACGAGCAGAATGCAGAATCCCTAACAACTACGCGTAGAAGCTCTTTCTGCTTTCTCTCAGCAACTAAAAGTCACCTTCTAAAATTGGAACGAATTCAATATCATTGTCTGCGTATAGCCCTTGGCTGTATGCACTCAACGCATAACATGAGTCTCGAGGTTCTGGCAGGAGTAATTCCTCTACAGAATCGATTCTGGGAACTTTCTCTCAGAATACTGGTGAAATGCGGAGTCACGAACACACTTGTGATTGAAAACATTGAAAAAATTCTTCATCTAAATATACAATCTCGGTTTATGAGAATTTATTACCACTATATTTCGTCAGATATTTGCCTTCCATCGTTTACTCCAGATCGTGCTCACTTCACCATCAGCAGTTCCTCAATTGAATACGATCTGTCGATGAAACAAGCAATACTTGGGATTTCAGATCAGCTTCGACCAACTTTCATTCTCCGTATTTTTAACCGAAAGTACCAAAAAGTCAATTGCATGAAAAGATACTTCACTGATGGGTCTCGCCTCAATGGATCCACTGGCTTCGGTGTTTTCAATGAAAATTCGAGCGCCTTCCGTAAACTGCAGCAACCTTGTTCCGTTTATGTTGCTGAGCTGGCAGCAATCGGCTTCGCATTGGGGATGATCTCCAACAAGCCTGCAGACCATTACTTCATTTTCTCGGATAGTCTCAGTTCGCTTGAGGCTCTCCAGTCGATGGAAACTAGTAGGCACCCATCTTATTTCTTCACAAAAGTGAGGCAGCAGATGAGTGCATTGATCGAAAGATCTTATAAGTTAACCTTTGTATGGGTCCCCTCTCATTGCTCAATTCCTGGCAATGAGAAAGCGGACACTCCCGCAAAGGTGGGTGCCCAGGAAGGCGAATTGTTTGATAGACAGATTTCATACGATGAATTTTTCCAATTACTGCGTCAGAGTTCCCTCTTGAGTTGGCAAACCGATTGGGACACTGGAAGTCTTGGGCGGTGGTTATATTAAATTATTCCAAATGTTTCTTCGAGAGCGTGGTTCAAAGGTCTGGACGTAAGTCGTGACTTCATTCGTGTAATGAGTAGACTTATGTCCAACCACTACTCGCTAGATGTGCATCTCCACAGAATAAATCTTGTTCAAAGCAACGTCTGTCGGTGTGGAAACGGTTACGATGACATCGATCACGCAGTTTGGCAATGTACGGATAATTACGCAGCCAGAGAGTACCTTTTGAATGCCCTTAGGGCCCAAGGAAGACAACCCTATGTTCCTGTTAGAGACGTGTTGGGAACTCGCGACATCTGCTATATGCAGTTGATCTATATGTTTGTGAAACGGACTAGTATAAGAATTTAATGCTTTTGTGTGTTTTTTTTTCTTTTTCGTTATTAGTTTGTTTGTCTTGTCCCCTCATCTCACCGTCGCCCACCCTCGACAGATAGTCGAACACCAGATGCTATCCCTGGTCTTTATGCACAATGCTACAGTGCGTGCGGCAACTCTCGGTTAAGACAACGATACCTCATATCCATATCCCTAACCTGATCCATCCCACAAAAATTGTTGCCCCTCTAACCTCGAGTAAACCGCGAGTAATCGGTCGAAACCTACTAAACATAGATTTAAGTTGAAATTCTGTAAAAACAAATCATGAATTAGTGGCTCCGCAAAGCTCATGCGATTGAGCCTTACAAATAAATGAATTGGAAAAAAAGACTACGCGTAGAACGGCAGTATAGGGTTCAGTAAGCCATCAGTGAAGTGAACAGCTTTTTATGCAGTTTGTTTTATCCCATTTATTTGTTTAAGGCTCATTAGCATTTTAGCTGTAACAGAGCCGAATTTTAATCGTGTACATGTCACATGGTTATCATATCTATAATTAGCACATTACACAGTTGCCATTCGCCAGTATTCCTTCTATACCATTACATATGGTACATTCACACAGTAGCCATTTAGGCGTAAGAGTTATTCTTTCTGTTCTTCCATTATCCAGTTGGACAACCGGACAGCGGAGACAGTTGATTGATCATTGTTGAGTTATTTATAGAACAGTAGCCCGATGTGTCTGGCAGAGCAGAGCAGTTGTATGGATGAATCGATCTTATTTCGACCGTGGATCGATCTCCATCGCTGATGATTGTTGCGTGGACGTAGCTATTCTGTAACAACACAAAGATGGTCAATGAGGGCCCTGAGTTATGAACTCACGATCGATTGCTTACTAAGCGAACGCGCAACCAATGTGGCTACGGAGACCCCCTTTTTATGCAGTTGAAGTACATGAATTTGTTGGTTTTTTTTCATTCGAAATCTTTACAAACTAATTGTGTATCATTTGATACTTTCCCTCTCCCTCCTGTAACGATTTGAATTTAAAAAGACATGATAGGCGAGAATATCGAGAATATGAGGAAACCATTAGTGTGTCGGTTTTACCCTGATTTCCCCTATTCCAATGAACACTTAATAAGATAGAATTGCTATTTATTCTCCATTTTATTACAACAACAAGACGGTGAAATGACAATAAATATATGATTGAGAGATATGCTGTAATGGAACAATGAATAATGTTATATCCGTTACTCGCAATTGAAACCACGTGCATGGATGGTTTCCCGCAGCAAACTTTTGAATTACTGACCCATTTATACCTCACATCACGTTAACTAAATTGAAACAATATTGATCATGGTAGAAAAAGAAACCGAAAGGTCAGAAAGCGATAACCACAATTCCGCCCAAAAGTTATACGCGCTGCAGCATTCTATTAAAGCAAACCTCTGTCAAACACCAAATTAGTGTGTTCTAGTCCCATCAAAATCTTCCGGGAAAACCGTTCGCACCCCGCTGAGAAAGTTATTTTTCTCTATAAATTCGAAAAGTTTTCCTTACTCACGGCGGGTGAGCGATACAAATACAGAATCCAGTGAAAAGAGAGAAGAAGAAAAAGCTCACCATCAAACAACGAGTCTGGACCCCGTGGCCTCGTAACCTAACCACCAATCTCTCCACTCAGCCCCAGGAAAAGTTCCCACTGGGAGTGGTTGGTGCGGGTGCGGGTTTTTATTTCTACTGTTTGGATGCTTTTTTGCGCAATAAAACTACACAAAACCAAAACATAAAATTTATGATTTATTTTGCTAGACCAATGTCAATAAATCATACACATGCGGTACGGCGGAATGGCTGTTTTTTATTCCACTCGATTCCCATTCGCTGTGATTTTGACCCGAGAGGGATTGGAGGCGGCAGCTGACTCCGGCCGGGTGATAGAACTCGGACAAGTTGGGCGAGAAATGATATTTGTGTTCACCGCGTAGGAAATGGAACTGCCGGCGAAGAAATGATGGGACATGTTGTTTGTCATTTTTAGTAGCAATCGGTTTTGATTTGCGCCTTTTTTTATCGATTTACCGCCACAAGTCCCCTCGATTTTTTTATTAGGACAAAAAAATATTTAAATAAGTTTTAGTATATTTTGTATACTTTCCATTCGTTTATCAATTCTTGCGAATTCATTCGTCACTCAACAGCATTCTCTTTGGCTCACTATATTCTATATGTTCCTTTAGCATCCACCATCGCTTTTATCTTAGTAGTGAGAAAAATGAACGGTAAGTACACGTTCCTTGTAAAGCGATGCCATTCTGCCGAGGGCAATATGGATTGAGTGTTATTCCTCGCGACATGCATTGTAGAAATGTATTATTATGTCATTCTTAATTCAGCTGAATTTTCTTCAGAATAAAACCACTAAAAGAGCTGAAAATTTCGGGTTAATCATTCATCCTAATTGTTGGACATTCTTCCTAATTGCTGTTTCTAATTTTGGATGAACTTCGTTTCTCTTCTCTTATTCTTTCTTCTTGAAGGGCACTAACGTTCATAGTGAAACCGTCTAGCTCTAGAATACGCTTGACCACAGTGCAAATCGGAAGAAATTTCCTTGACGAAAAAACCCCCGGCATGGTAATGTGGGACGCTAACCACTCGGCCACGGGAGCACACTCTCTACTCCACTTACATACTATTAAAAATGATCGAGATTTCGACAATAAAATACAGAATATTGTTTTCATCACTCATTCAAGTTTGTTGAAAAGGTTTCGAAACTGGTCCAGACAAGTCCTATGTTTTGCATTGCGCTTATCCCGACGAATATTCAAATCATTAAAATGTGTTTGAAACGTATTTTCCTATGTTTTTGTTTGACCCTATTTTTAAATTTTATAAAATTCAATTCATTTTGAGTAACATTAGTTTGTAATGATGCGTTATCGTTCTGCAAAATCTATAAGAATTTTCTCCACAAATTTCACATTTCTCCACTTTTTCAGTAATCTCTTAAATGTAGCATTGTCGCCTGATTGTTTATTTTTTTTTTTCTTGATTGCTGAAGTTTTTTTCATAACAAAACATATTTTATCGTTTTTGAGTTATGATTTTTCAAAGTTTTCTTCTTCGTTCAATCTTCGTTCGATATTCCTATGTGACTAGACTGCCATGCACCTACAACAAATTATTGGGACTGTAACATTGTTACATTATCTATACTCATTATAATACATAATCCTAGACTATCATAAAAATGCTAATCCTATATCTCATAAATTAATTAGGATGAATTTAGGTTATACCTCTTTGCCGGACTATAAGAATATGGATTTTCATTTTGATCTTATGACTTTTAAGTATGCACATGACAACATCTCTGATTTTTGAATATGTTATGTAGAAAGGCCTAAGCTTTCAAGAAAAAATATTGAAAAATATAGCGCCCTCTCTTCCAAAGCCATGTAAACTAAAAAAAAAACAATCAGTAATTACGAAAACAAAATCCAGGTTTATGCAAGTACAATTTTTTTTCAAAAAAGCTAACTAATTGACTTCAATTTGATTTGTCGATCATCTGAATCGGTTCAGTAGCTCAAAAGTTATGAATATAGATATGGAATGTTGATTTGCACGATAAAATACCGCAGAGGTCAACATTTGAGTTTTTTTTTAAACCGAAAACTCACCCAAGGAGGGAGAGTAAATGAAATCAGGGTTTTGAAAAAAAAAACATTTTGATGCCAAATGCTTTAAAATTCTATGAAACATCTAAATTGATTCTCATCTCGAAAAATTTTTACTGTTAAAATTGACTTTTTGGCCCTCGGTCATTTTTCCGTCTGAAAAGTCAATTTTTGACATTTTTTTTAGTTAACAGAAAATCTCGCCATTTCATGAAATTTAAAGGCATTTAACATCTTTTTTTTTTAATCACGATTTCATGTAATCCTCCCTAGGCTGATTTTACGATTTTCACAAAACTCAAATTTTGTCGTCTGCGACACTTCAAAATGAGATAATATTTTGGGTAGGGTATTTTATCGTGCAAATGAGTATTTCGTCGGAAGTCCTGTATTAACCTTGTATTCTGAACAACATTTCCGCAAGTCGATTTTTGACAAAAAAAAAATTAGATGATAGTAGATCTCGACGTTTCATGCAATATGAAGATATTTGCCATCCATTTTTTTTTGAAAACCCTGATTTCATGTGACAACACCAGCGACGTAGGATATTATGATTTTTGGAAGTTTTATCATTAAATTTGTCAGATTCCAAATCGAAGTTCTATTTGACAATTATCATAACTTTCATAGTTTCAAAATTGAGTCGTGACTATTCCGTTGTCCACATATTGCTCATGGCAGAAAAAATCCTTTTAATTGATGCGGTACTTCCAAGTAGGCAAAAAATATAGAGCAATTCCACGCCAAAACAGACGATTTTAACGCGCTGTACCATTTTTTATGTTTCGCTACGAATGAATTTTATTGGATCGGAAATTTTCAAGGATTTGTTCGATGTATTGATTCTCTCACATCTCACCTCATCATCTCATCTCACATCAACCTAATCCTCAAAGGTTTTGAATTTAAAAAAATTGGAAGCACATTTTATCCTGATGTTGAGAGGTGCATTACTATAACAAATTTCTTGCGTATTGCTCTCGCGAGGGCAAGAATGGATCATTAATTAATAAACTTCACCTGTTTCTACGAAAATATCCATCGGTCCTTTTAAAGTCCTAAAACTTGATTTGAGTCATTTGAAAATGTTCGGTGCATTTTAAAATAATATCCGACTTAATAAAAAGCGTATTGATTTGTGTATTCAGTGGACTTGTTGATGATTTTTTCCGATCGATGATTCAATTTCCGTGAATTCGAACATTGTTCCCGGGTTAAAAGTTGTGTCAAAGTGCGATGTTGCTTTTGGCAACCGGCTCTCGCGTGTGCATTATTGAAATTTCGTCGAGAGGGGTAGAGAGGGATCGAGAGGGATCGAGAGGGAGGTGCTTTCGATGGTGCTTTGCACGCCAAACTTTTTTCGTGCTAAACTAAAGGGATGCAGAAGAAGAGGCTCAAACTACGGTAGACAACACTTTTAACATCTCGAAGTTGGAAAAAAATTTCGAAGCTTCAGACAGAATAAGTTATTGCCGCATGAAAAACGAAAAACGCAGAGAATGCTGTGAATTATTTCCGGGTCAAACGCGGTTTTAAAGTGCAGCATATTTCAAGCCCAATGTGATAAACGTTGGAGTGAGAGCTGTGTTCTTCGGCGAAAACTGAAGATGAAAGTTTGTTCCGCAACGCTTGTCCTCGCTGATAATAATTTCGTATAAAAAGTTACCAATGCAGCCATGTCTAGGACACCACTCTTCTATTTTTTTTAAAATCTTGTTGCAACTATTCGAAATCACAATTTTCATTTTAAATGACTAATTTTAACACATTGCGGACCACTCTCGAGTTTTCTCGTCTTTCGCGTTCCGTCTGTTGCTGATGGATCACGAAATAACCCGTGTTTTTAACACTTGATGGTGAAATCCTTGGTTTACCAATAATCTAACAAGACCTACCGATGGCTCGCCTTCGTCTCATCCACATCGGAGGGAACGATCTCATTCGTGGAATCGAAACAAATGAAGCGTTCAAGTTTGCCCCAAAATTTGTGGTCCTCAATGTGTTGATTACGACTGATATCGGCGTATCCAAGACAAATGGCTTTTTTTTCGAAATAAAAAAATTACTCGAAATCGCTGGGAAATCAATTAACTATTTCAGAAAAATAACATTTTAAATCCAACGTTAAAAAATCTTACTCAAAAATTGAGTTCAATATTAAAAATTTTTAAAACATGTCATCGTGTTATTTTTCCAAAATAATTTAATGATTTTCCAACAACTTTGCAGTACATCATATTTTAAGAAGACGTCTGGATTACGAGTTATTCTTCTTGAATGGCGTTAACGTTCCCTTGTGGAACTTTTGCCGTCTCAACGTATGCATTAACTAGCGTCATTTATTAATACTTGGTTGAGATTTCTTAAGCCAAATAACACGTCTTGAATGTATTCCGAGGGTCAAACTCTTGAATACGCGTGACCACAGTGCAAGTCGAAGGTAATTTCTTTGACAAAAAATCCTCCGGCCAGAACGGGTATCGAACCCGAACACCCGGTATGATAATGTGAGACGCTAACCACTCGGCCACGGGTGGTTAGCGAGTTATTATTATATCAAAAAAGGGTCAATGATTCTAGATATGCCCTTATAAAAAATCAGTCGTAAATAAAATTATTCACTGATAACGAGAATAATTATCACTCTCCGATCTCTGGTAGAAAGCATCCATACTTTGGGGCGGTTTTTGGAACAAATTTCGTAGTACAACAAGACATGATTTTTTCTCTTTATACTCAAAATTGATAAAAAGACATTAGAGACAAAAGAAAATAGCCGGAAAAACGGTACTGTCCCGTTAAAAAGGTACGTTTGGTCAGCCTAGTTCAAGCGCACTCGTCCTGCTGCATGACTTCGAGAGACTCCACAGCTGCACCGTGCAACATATATTCATGCAGGCATTCGGACGAATTGACTAACCCCTTGGGACAACTTGCCTCTTCCAGGGTAAGGGTAAGACTTGACATCTTCTCAGGAAGAGGCGTTTTCATTGACGGTGTCAAACGTTCTAGAAGTTAATGAATTGCCGGTTTTACACCAAGGAGAAGTCGTAAGTTTTAACAATTTGGATGCATCGTCATTCCATGAACCAACTTCCTCACCTCAACAATAGAATGCAGTTTAAATTTTGATATACTGACAAAATTTCAACCGCATGAAAAGTCCACTTAAAATGAATTAAATATAAATTATGATTCTAAACTCTTCTCCCTCGATAATTCTGGCAACAGAGACGAGTGGGGACAAGCCATACAAATGAAACACAAATTACTGCATTACTCGAGAATTAATCAAGCACAAACGAAACCAGATTTGGCATGTGAAGGTTTTAGGTCTCTAAGGGAGGGAGGGGGTGGTGGCTGCCACACAAATGAAACACAAATTCCTGCATTACACTCGAGAATTAATCAAGCAAACGAAACCAAATTAGTGATCCTGTTTTCCTGTTTTCAGATTTGACACCCTTCCTGAAAGACGTAGTTCTACGTCAAAACAAAGTTTACCCCAATAATGAAGCAGTATCTTTTTGTGGCATGGACTTTTCAAACGACCCTCGTATATAAATTCTCTTGGGAGCATTCTCGGTAACTGCGATTGCGTATTAAAATAGATTAGCATGCGCGTTCGAGCAAAACCATTTTCTTTTCTTGGCCTAGGACTTCGTTTTTCAATAAGGGCACCAAATCTGAAAACAAAATTTTATGAAATAACTAGCTAACCCGGCGAAGGTTTTTTTTCATCCCATTTATTTATTTATTGGGCTCATTAGCATTTTAACTGTAACAGAGCCGGGTTTTAATCGTGTACATGTACATATGTTTATGTTTCTATAAATTGTAAATTACACAGTAGTAGTAGCCATTTAGGCGTTAGGCTTTTCTGTTCCATTATATTATGGTAAATTACACAGTAGTAGCCATTTAGGCGTAAGGGTATTCTTTCTGTTCTTTTGTTCAGCAGATCAGACAGCGGAGACAGTTGATATTGACCATTGTTGGGTTATTTAAAGAACAGCAGCCCGATGTTTCTTGCAGAGCAGAGCAGTTGTATGGAAGAATCGATCGTTGTTCCACCGTGGATCGATCTCCATCGCTGATGATGGTTGCGTGGACGTAGTTATTCTATAACAACGCAAAGATGGTCAATTGAGGGCCCTGAGTTTGAACTCACGATCGATCGCTTACTAAGCGAACGCGTAACCAAGTAGCTACGAAGACCCTCTCCCGGCAAACGTTGTTCTGCCATAAAATTATTTCTAGTGAATATTTTAGCTATTCAATATAAGATGACCAATGTAACGGGTGTTAAATAAAAAATGAGAATTTTTTCAATACCTTTCAGTAACTCAAATAAAGAGCGTAAAATTTTCTTTCTCCAAGAAAATTACTCTTTGGGCTCCCTAGAAACAGTAGGCGTGTTTGGTTTTGCTAGTTTGAATTTAGTCAAAGCAAAGATGGCGTCGAAACAGAACGTGCTCCGCGAACGCATTGTACGGTTCTACGAAACGGATTTCCAGCAAGGAAAAAAGTACACGGTGGTACATTTTAAGGAAGAAAATGTACCTGTCAGTACGGTATATCGTATCCTGGGTTCTCTGAACGTAGAGCGGAAGGTCGGAAGTGGTCGTCCGGTGACGATAATGACGAAGCAGAGGAAGACATCGTTAAAGAAGCTGTTTGACAACAAGGACGCAACCAGCCTGCATGACGCCGGTCGGAATTATGGCTGCTCCCACGTATTGATCCATCGGACCCTCAAGATGGAAGGAATCGTCCGCAGGAAGAAGACGAGGTCGCCGGAGTACACGGAGGAGCAGATTGAGACGGTTAAATCACAGTGTCGGTGGATGACCAAAAAACCGCGGGACGTCTTTCGTTCTGGACGACGAAAGCTATTTTCCGCTGTCCAAAACGCATATTCCAGGAAAAGATAATTGCTACTCCAGCGACATGTCATCCACACCGCCTGAAGTGAAATACAAGTTCAAGCACAAGTTTGAAAAAAAAGGTTATGTTGTACATCGCCATTTCCGACCGGGGCATTTCAAAGCCTTGGTTTAAGCCGAGCGGTCTGGCAATCAACCAACAAATCTATCGAGAAGAGTGCCTCGATAAAATCCTACTGCCGTTCCTGAACGAGCATCACGCGGATGGGAAGTACGTCTTCTGGCCGGACAAGGCGTCTTCCCATTACGCCAAGAAGACGCTGGCATATCTTGAGGAGAAAAAGATACCGTTCGTGCCGAAAGATCGTAACCCAACAAACTGGCCCCAGTGCTGCCCAATAGAGGATTTCTTTGGCTCACTCATTGCCCTAGTGTATAAAAACAATTGGAGGGCCAAGGACACGACCAACTGACTACAAGAATCCGAAATTGTATCCGGAAAATGGACGTAAGTGCCGTACAACGTTCTTGTGAGAGCATCGCGACAAAGTTGCGTCGAACAGCAGACCACGGCCCTTACTCAAACATTCACTGACATCTTTTTGAAGAAAATAATAAAAAATACTGAAATCGATGAAAAAAAATTTTTTTTTCTATATGTGATTGAAAAAATTCTCATTTTTAATTTAACACCCGTTATTGCGAGTGTGTTTAAATGTTTTAACTATCTATAAAATTTTTTGATTGTAATCGTTGAAGGATAGATTCCACGTGGATATCGAGCAGATACCTGAAGATTTGACTGCATATTGCATTGTACCGTGGAAAAACGAACTTCCCGAACCCGAGAGTGTTGTGGAGATGGAGATGAGATCTATGACATACAGAGAAATGAAGCGCTTCAGACGATGACCGCCGACAAAAACTAAACAAAAAAAAATTTTTTTTTCTAATTGCTAAAATTTGAATGAAAATCATTACTCGATGTTGTTTAAATACTAAGCATCCTTACTTAACGTATTTTCTATAAATCTCTTTGCATTTTCACCAAAGCTTTATCCATAATATAAAATCATTATCAGAAGCAATTTTCGTTCAATATTTTTCCTCACTTGCAGACACTGAACACATATTAGAAACTATTTTCATTTTTTTTACCTATTGTCCTGTTTTCGTTTATAATTTTTGTTCTAAAAGCGTGTTCATTCCACCCGAAAATTTATTACCATTTTCGCATCACAGATATAGTTCAATGTGGAATTGCATTTTTACAACTCGATTGAACTTGAGTTGCGATCTGTTTGGGTAATTCTGATCTGATCGAATTTCAGAATACAGGATAATAGTTGATTAGTAGATGAATCTGAAATTTCCAAGGAAATTACTCTATATTTTCGCTCAGAGCGTATTTTGTTGCCTAACCAAACTAAAAATGTGCATACAGCGTAATCCTCGCTTTTGTCGGTCAACCGAATACATCCAGCAACATGTTGTACTTGTGATTTTGTAATGGAGCTCATTAAAGAATTCATTTCTTTCGTTTGAACACACGTGCTGTCGTTTGAATAAAGACTGTGTGTTGGTGTTGCTCATGATAGCGTCTCGCAAGTGATTGTATTCTTCCTCAAATCGCTTCGATTGACGACAATAGCGTGATTGTTATTTTACATTCCGACCATGTGTGTGATTAGAATAATTTTAATAATTCAGTGTACTCATCCAAAAAGGTTTCCACCTCACCGGCAATGCGCCTAGCTTTAGTCGAATTGAGTTTACTTGCGTATGTGTAACGGCATTAAACAGCGTAAATAAATTCGTCCTGTTTGAAAAACGATCGACGGATCAATTATTCGGTATTATTTATATAAAAATACAAATTTATATAAAAATACAAATATCGCAATTAAAAATAGGAGATAGGGTTGAACATCGATAACATATAGGTAATATGTATTTTTGTCCAGCCAAGTTTATTAAAAAAAATACAAAATCAAAATTATTCAGAATTATTTTATAGAACCACCCTAATCGGTATTAAATATACAGTAATCGGAATCCTAGCGGTATCATATATAGTTTACGACCTATTCTCATGTCTACCAAGTTTTTTGAGCATAATTTCGTCGGTCGACGGTGTTCGACGATGTTCGTGGCCGTTTCGACCACGAACATCGTAACACGAGATTTTTTTATATATATATAGATGTTAAACTTTGTTCGCTACGATGATTTGCATACCAATTGAATTGGACATTCTCTGAGATTTGTTTAATGTGACATACATCATGATTCCATAATCCGTCCGTATCTGAAATAATCCAATAAAACAATTTCGGTCGTGTTCTGGACACAACCTCCTACAATGTTTTTTATTGTATATCAACCTGTCGTTCCAGTAAATTAAACAAAATAGAATTGAAATTATTAATGTTTTGAAAATCGAAAAAAAAACCATCGCCTTGTTACAGCTTATCAGCTTATCAAAATATTTTTTTTTGACGTGGGACTACGTCTAACCGGAATATATGGAGGGTAAAATGAAAACCTAAACACAGAACATGCAGGAAAAAATGAAAGATTTCGAATGCTTATAGCTCGAACATTTCGTACTGGATAGGAGAGATGTTTGCATCACTTGATAGGGAATATTTCTACGCATCTATCGCAACTAACAAAATGTTGTTTTTCATTAGATAAACAATTGAATAACTGTAAAATATTAGGCGTTATCTAAACGCCCTAACTGCATCGTTTTGATTGGCCCGATTTACGGTTTCCCTAACACAGCCATCAACACCAAGCAGCCTTGGGGAAATCGGCATTGCAAATACTTGAAAGTAGGGGGACTTTTGTTCTCATCGAAAAATGTTCCCTAACACAGACTTTAAAACCAAGCAGTGAAATCGGCATTGCAAACACACGAAAGAGCCTAGAGGCGAGTGAACTGAAAAGTTTAAACCCTCTTGAAGCCAAAAAGAAGAAAAAGAACACACGAAAGTAGGGGGAGCTTTTGTTCCTATCGAAATGTGTTCCCTAATAGAGATTTCTAAACCAAGGTGCCTGGAGAAATCGGTATTTCAAATTCATGCAAGTCGGGGGTATTTTTGTTCCGACTGGAATGTGTTTCCCTAACACAGACTTCAAATCCATGAAGCGTGGGGAAATCGGCATTGCGAATTCATACAAATCGGGGGTATTTTTGTTCCGATTGAAATGTGTTTCCCTAACACAGACTTCAAAACCGAGGTTTCTGGGGAAATCGGCTCTGCAAATAAATGCAAACTGCGAGTACTTTTGTCCTCGCTTGCCTTTGTGCAGAGTGGAATATGTCTGTCCTAACATGATCTTCTAAACTTAGGAACCTGGGAAAATCGTGCAGCCACTAGAAGCGAATGAACTTCCCAGTTTCAAGCAAATTCGAGATTCGAGAAGTATGTACACTTTTGGGATGTAAACTTCAGAGGGAAATGTAAAATAAAATAATCGTTTGATAATTTTTTTTGTCTTTATTGGAAAGATTTTCAGCCTTAGGCTGGTTCATCAAACGTTTGATAATTCTTCCGTACATATATTTTGTTCTAGTCATCATACCAAACGTAAAAGGTCCGTCATTAAATTTACTTGTAACGAAGAACAATCAATCACAATAAATGAATTGACTTTACACGGCATTTGTTCATTTTTTTCACTCACAGAGCAAATATATTGAACTCAATTGAATTTGGAAACTGTTTCATTCAATCAAGAATTTAATCAATACAAACGAATGATTGCTAAGCTAAGGTAGTTCCACGTGAATCTTGCGGTTATATCATAGATATAACCCACTCATTTTTTTTTATATCTGTATTATAGTGACTTTCAACACTTTTGGCTGGTTCGTCACTTTTTACTTCCAATTTTAGAAGAATGTTGGGAGTGAGAATTGAACTCGTGATCTTCAGCGTGAGAGGTATGGATGTTACCACTACGCCAGATCGGCTCCTCCCTAATCAAAATATTACTCAAATGATCAAGCCCAACTCGGGGGTCTCCGTAACCACATTGGTTGCGCGTTCGCTTAGTAAGCGATCGATCGTGAGTTCATAACTCAGGGCCCTCATTGACCATCTTTGTGTTGTTACAGAATAGCTACGTCCACGCAACAATTATCAGCGATGGAGATCGATCCACAGTCGAAATAAGATCGATTCATCCATACAACTGCTCTGCTCTGCAAGACACATCGGGCTGCTGTTCTATAAATAACTCAACAATGATCAATCAACTGTCTCCGCTGTCCGGTGGTCCAACTGGATAATGGAAGAACAGAAAGAATACTCTTACGCCTAAATGGCTACTGTGTGAATGTACCATATGTAATGGTATAGAAGGAATACTGGCGAATGACAACTGTGTAATGTGCTAATTATATAGATATGATAACCATGTGACATGTACACGATTAAAATTCGGCTCTGTTACATCTAAAAATGCTAATGAGCCTTAAATAAATAAATGGGATAAAAAAAAAAATCAAGCCCAACTACACGCAAAAGCTTATGCGTGAGCTTTCTGGATGCTGAGGAGAGTTCAATGACATGATTAAGCGAATCAACATTAGGGATGCTATGTTTGGATAGCTGGCTTGGGACGAGGTACCGGCTGATTTCATTATCAAGTCATGGAGAATGCTGATATCCCGTTGTCGTTTGTAAAAAAAACGCATGCTTTCGATTCTGCAGAAATTGATCGACCAGAACAATGCCGTACACGACGAGGATGTGGAGTTTGAGGCCCTGATCGATGATGGCATATTCAACATTGTTTTGGATTCAAACATATATTTCTACGATGATAAAAATACATTTTTTTTAACTACATCAGGTTGATGAGGATGAAGAGTCCGAAAATTGGGTTTCAAATGGAAAGCCTTATGTGGAATCGGAAAAGTTATCACTTGGGTTCAGAAAAATGGATTGCCATTGGAAAGATAATTCCTGCTCCGAAAATTTCGTAAAACTATTTTAGAGAAAAATGTAAATTATTTTTATTTTTGCTTTGTTGCATATTATGTACATACGAGTACGAGTAAATCATAAATTATTGTATATTAATAAATTATTAAAAATTCCTGATCAAAACTAGAATACTCCGGCTAATCGAGTCCGACCTGTATTTCCTCATAGCCCGCATTTCGTTAGGATGAAACTTGAAATCAAGTGAGAATAATCATTAATAAATCTGAAACAGAAAAAAACGACGAACAATGAATTATCGAAAAAGGTGTGAACTCGAAAATTACCCCATATTTTGTTTAGAATCTTGATTTGGAAAGCTAATTTACTACTAGTCATTCAGTTTTTCGCACATTTAAATATTCTAATACCAGAATAGTTAAATAAAAAAAAATCAAAATAAATTTCCTATAAGTATTCTCAAAGTAAACTTATCCGGTGTCAAATGTTGAAGGATAATCTGTCAAAAAAGTCCTGCGGTATTTTTTTTTGAATTTTCATTTGTTTATAAAATTAGTTACAATCATCTGTTTTAAGTCAAATATGCGCCGTTTTGTTCGATGACTTGTTCCCAACGAGACGCCAACTTCATAATACCCCTGTTATAGAAGCTCGCTTCCTTATTGGCAAAAAACTCGGAAAGCCAATTTTCACAGGCCTCTTTTGTGGCTAACTTCTGACTACCTAGCTCGTTCGCCATGAACAAAAACAGGTGGTAGTCATTTGGTACAAGGTCCGGACTATACGGCGGATGCAAAAGAACCTCCCATCCGAGCTCCCGGAGCTTCTGGCGCGTCACCAAAAAAGTGTGTGGCCTGGCGTTGTCCTGATGGAAGACAATGCGGCCTCTGTTTATCAAAGATGGCCTCTTCTTCATGAGTGCTACCTTCAAGCGGTCGAGTTGTTGGCAGTACAGGTCCGAATTGAGCGTTTGGCCATAGGGAAGCAGCTAATAGATTATTCCTTGACAATCAAACCAAACACACAGCAGAACCTTCCTGGCCGTTAATGAGGGCTTGGCCACCGTCTGAGCCGCTTCAGCGGGCTTCGACCACGACCGTTTGCGCTTCACGTTGTCGTTAGTGACCCACTTTTCATCGCCAGTCACCATCCGCTTCAGAAACGGGTCGATTTTGTTGCGATTCAGCAGCGATTCACATGCGTCGATACGGCCAAAAATGTTTTTTTGCGTCAACGTGTGTGGCACCCATACATCGAGCTTCTTTGTGAATCCAAGCTTTTTCAAATGGTTAATAACGGTTTGATGACTTATCCCCAGCTCTTGGCCGATGCTACGGCTGCTACTATACCGGTCTTTCGCGGCTAATTCAGCGATTTTGTCGCAATTTTCGACGACAGGCCTTCCGGAGCGTGGCGCATCTTCGACGACCTCTACACCCGAACGAAAACGTTGAAACCATCGTTGTGCGGTGGAAATGGAAACTGTATCGGGTCCATAAACTGCACAAATTTTATTGGCCGCTTGAGATGCATTTTTGCCTTTGTCATAGTAGTACTGTAAAATATGTCGGATTTTCTCTTTATTTTGCTCCATATTTGCGACACTATAACTCACGAATGACTTAACCAAACAAAACACTGTCAAGGGCTATATTATAGCGCGCAAAAATACCTTTCCAACAAGCTATAGTGTGACTCAATACAATGAATATAACTAGAACTACGCGCTTACAACGACACCTCGCGGAAATACCGCAGGACTTTTTTGACAGCCTAATATTAAATATTGTGTTCGAATAGAAATGACATAACAATTTACATCCAATAAAGTTAATTCGTATGATATTTTACATAAATTTTTGTCATATTTCTATTTTAAATCTAAAAGCTTATTGAGATACCTTTAATTATGCCATGTTGAACCTTTTTAAATAAACGAAATTATATTACCGGTTCAAGCCGCAAGTCGCTTTCTACGCGAGGGATACGTGGCGCGTAAAAGAAAACCGCGTAAATTCCAAAATCCGCATAAAATCGACTTCAGTGTACCAAAAAATTCAGAAACGAAAAAGACGATTTTGTTAAAATTGCATGAAACGGTATTTTTGAGCATACATATCCTTGGATAAAAAAAAAATGATTGCTCAAACCAACTTTTGATCGTTATTGGGAAGTTATCTGACCATAACTATAACTATTCAACGTATGAAGGCTGTCCTTAGCCATAATTGCTTTTCTCCTACATTGAATGGAGGGCATAATGTGCCTACATTTCGCGGCTATTGCCGCGGATTTTTAATCGATCTGAAACATATTGAAGCACAACCCATATGAACCTCCATGATCATGATCAATAATTACATTCGAGAAAATGTTACGTAAGGGCTGTGTGAAATAGTGTTCAATAAAGAAACTATTGATTATTTCCCTAGTTATGCCACATTTTAAAACCTACACCCACGTTCTGGCAAGGTGTAATTCGGGTTCGAGCGAAAGTTCCTTCGAGGCATCGACGGAGAGGCTGTCCTCGTATGTTTACCTCGTAACGCGCGGAGTCTGTAAAACAAGTGCCACTTCGGTATTTAACAAAGTCACGTATACCAAACCGGAGGCAGCGGCAGCAAAATTTCACATAATCCGCCTGCTAATGATCGTGCGATTGTTTTTCTATTGCGCAATACGGTTGTCAAATGTTGACTAATCTCTCGACCGGTTATGAATAAATTGAAAAAGCGTGTCGTGAAAGTGGACGGAAAAAGTTATTCAGTTTAAGTATCTAGAGCACGTAGATGAAGCCATTGTTGAACCTATCGGGCCGGTTTCAGGTTGGTTCTTGCAAAACGTAACCAGAAGAAAAAGACAACATTTTTTCGCGAGCAGACATCAATATCCTCGCCAGTGGTGATAATTCTTCTAGCAGTCGTTAACATAACTCACAGCATGTTTCGAAAAAATAATCAACGGTTTAAAATCAACATCCATTACCCCTCCGCGCGGCCAAGAATATGACTTCGGTTGCCGCAGTGATACCGATATGATAAACAACTCACCGCCAGCAGTTCATAAATTACGGGTAAATCAGTGCGCCATGGAGTTATTACTGGAATGACCACAACTTGTCACTTTTTTCCCCTCAGGCAATCTCACTTTTTGATACGTTTGCTGTTTCACATATCTCGGCGAGTACCTTAAATTATGGAATCCAACGCGACGGTTTTCTCATTTTTACCACCTATCCGAGTCCTTATAATAAAAATGTAATTTTCCGAGCAGCGGAGATAATCTTGTTAGTCACACGAGGCAATTGCTAGTCATCAGCTGTTGTACTTTTTGTGTTTGTTTGTGCAAACGCCAGTGCTCCAGCCGGAGTGAAAACAGCATAAAACAAATGGAAATGATTGGCAAAAAGCGAAAATACAGAGAAAAAAAATCAAATCATTCAGAGAAAGCATTGATGAATTGATTAGTCTAGTTTCCCCCCTTCACATGGGGAGCAGCATCAGCCATCGCGGCGGTCTCTGGCGCGCGATCATTGAAAGTCGCTGTTGCTGGGCCAAATCGTCTGGCCGGCGTCTGATGCTGCCCGGCATCACGATCTCACGTAACCGTTTCCGATTGGTTCGCGATCCGGTTCGTTGAGCTTCGTCGACGGCTGACGTTGGTACCGATTTCTGCTGAGTCATTTGGGAAGTGAATTGGAGCAATGGTGTGCGATTTCCGCTCCACGCTGATGGCCGTGAATGTTTCTCGTTTTTAGCTCTCTTTTTTACTCACTCTCTTTCTCTTTCTCTCGTTGTAAAACCTACTTGGTGTTTTTTACGATTTCCGTCACATATCAGATGTATAATGTAGTCTATAGTACTATATGTACGAGAGATTTTATGTGATGAAGGATTTTTACAAAACTGTAAAGAACCACTGTGAAATTTCTTGTGTGCAGTGGTATCACATGGAACAAATTTTAAACCGGTTCTCCATTCTTATAATGTTTAACCCATTGCACAATGGTCCAGGAGATGCATTTAAGTGGAAATTAGCATTTAGAGCTCGACAGTTATTCTCTAGACAAAAACTGACAAATTTGTTACATATGATAGAGCGCTCATTTTTATGTTATCAAAAATAGGGTGACCAAACTTGTTGATGAAATACAAAATAAATATAACTTTCTTATCTTTAAAGATATAGGTAAACATGGTTCAACAATGTTGTAGTCCCAGTTATTTGAGACATCTGTGTAAAACAAAGTTTTTATCTATCTTTTGAAACAACCGATATAGCGCCTTTTTTCTAAGTTACGTTACGGTCACCATGAAAAAAACTGTTTTCTTGCTCTAACCTTTATAACTTAAATTCTACATGCAAACAACATGCAAAACGAAGACTTTTAGAGCTTACTAATACAAACATTTTTCGATGCAGAACTTGTCAATATCGCAACTTTACTCAAAGTTATTGATATTTCTTCCCAAAAAATACGCTCTCTTCAATTGTTTGTCATTCTTTCTTTCTTTCTGGGGCAAACATAAGCAATGTTTATTAACAGCATTTGAAAGAGCATATTTCACTCTACATGATGTGTGATTTTCAAAACTATGTTATTTTTTGTGTTTGAGTAAATTAAAATTGAAATCATGAGTTTTTGGGTCGAAAAACATCAATAACTTTCAGTAGGATTAAGATATTGACAAGTTCTTCATCGCAAAATGTTGGTATTGATAAGATCTAAAAGTCGTACGAAGACAGTTTTGTTGTAGAATTTGAAATATGAAAGTTAAAGCAAAAAACCTCGTTTTTTCATGGTCACCCTAATGCAAGTTAGAAAAAAGCGCTAATTTGATTATATTAAAAGATAGAAAAAAGTTTTGTTCTAAAAAGTTGTTTAAAATAACTGGTCCTACAATATTGTCAAACTATTATATATGTTTATCTCTATCTATAAAGATCAGAAAGTTAGATATTTTCTTTCGTCGACAATTTTTGTCACCCTATTTTTGATAACATAGAAATGAGCGCTCTATCATATGTAACAACTTCGTCGAAGACAGTTTTTTTCTAAAGAATAAATATCTCCCACAAAGTTGTTTTTAGCGCTTTCTATCTAAGTTACATTAGGGAGACCATGAAAAAACGGGTTTGTTTACTTTAACTTTGATATTTCAAATTCTACATCAAAACTGTTTTCGTACGACTTTTAGAGCTTATCAATTCCAACATTTTGCGATGCAGAACTTGTCAATATCTCAATCCTACTTAAAGTAATTGATGTTTTTTGACCCAAAATCTCATGGTTTCAATTTTAATTTACTCAAACACAAAAAATAACATAGTTTTGAAAATCACACATCATGTAGAGTGAAATATGCTCTTTCAAATGCCGTGATTATTAACGTTTATTGTTTATGTTTGCTCCAGAAGGAATGACAAACAATTGAAGAGAGCGTATTTTTTGGGAAGAAATATCAATAACTTTGAGTAAAGTTGAGATATTGACAAGTACTGCATCGCAAAATATTTGAATTAGTAAGCTCTAAAAGCTTTTGAAGACAGTTTGTATGTAGAATTTGAAATATAAAAGTTAGAGCAAGAAAACAGTTTTTTTTTATGGTGACCCTAACGTAACTTAGAAAAAAGGCGCTATATCGGTTGTAGAACTTTGTTCTACAAAGAAGTCTCAAATAACTAGGACTACAACATTGTCGAACTATGTTTACCTCTATCTATAAAGATAAGAAAGTTAGATTTTTCATTTCATCGACAATTTTGGTCACCCTATTATTGATAACATATAAATGAGCGCTCTATCGTATGTAACAACTTCGTCAAAGACAGTTTTTGTCTAGAGAATAACTGTTGAGCTCTAAATGCTAATTTCCACTTAAATGCATCTCTTGGACCCTTGTGCATTGGTGTAATTTTGATTATTGACGCTAAAGAAACCACTATTCAAGAATCGTTTTTTTCATCTTCAATTTTCCGGGAAATGACTGTTGAAAAAATTGAACATTGGCCGAAATCCGCACTTTTCTTGCAAGTACAAGCATACTGCGAACTAAAAGTCTCTGCATTAACATTGCGTTAACACGTTGAGCCCCGCGCTAACTGACTGGGATTGACAGTTACAAAATTAGAATATATATGATTTGTTTTCGAATGTATTACAAAATGTGATCATTTTCTAGTCGAATTTCCTACTAAAGGGTGTGTCACATCAAATTGCATCACGGAAAAAACGCTATAGACATTCGCCCAGTAGACCGATCCTTTTGAAAATTTTAGACAGTAAAATAAAAACTATTAAACAACTTTTGGCATTTTCTTTTTATTCATACTTCGAGCCCAAGCCCGTATGCTCGCACCTTCCTCTCTACCCCGTCCATAAGGTTCTGTACAACGTCAGGTTGTAGTTTTTTTTTAACAGAAATCCATTTTCTCTTGAAGTCCGCCTCCGATTTGACAACTTTTGGGTTCTTCCGGAGGGCCTGCTTCATAATCGCCCAATATTTCTCTATTGGGCGAAGCTCCGGCGCGTTGGGCGGGTTCATTTCCTTTGGCACGAAAGTGACCCCGTTGGCTTCGTACCACTCCAACACGTCCTTTGAATAGTGGCACGAAGCGAGGTCCGGCCAGAAGATGGTCGGGCCCTCGTGCTGCTTCAATAGTGGTAGTAAGCGCTTCTGTAGGCACTCCTTAAGGTAAACCTGCCCGTTTACCGTGCCGGTCATCACGAAGGGGGCGCTCCGCTTTCCGCAAGAGCAGATCGCTTGTCACACCATGTACTTTTTGGCAAACTTGGATAGTTTCTGCTTGCGAATCTCCTCCGGAACGCTGAATTTGTCCTCTGCGGAGAAGAACAACAGACCCGGCAGCTGACGAAAGTCCGCTTTGACGTAGGTTTCGTCGTCCATTACCAGGCAATGCGGCTTCGTCAGCATTTCGGTGTACAGCTTCCGGGCTCGCGTCTTCCCCACCATGTTTTGCCTTTCGTCGCGGTTAGGAGCCTTCTGAACCTTGTATGCACGCAGGCCCTCCCGCTGCTTGGTCCGCTGGACGAATGAACTTGACAAATTCAGCTTATTGGCGACATCCCGGACCGAACTTCTCGGATCACGTCTAAATTGCTTAACAACGCGCTTGTGATCTTTTTCACTGACGGAGCATCCATTTTTGCCGTTCTTCACCTTCCGGTCGATGGTTAGGTTCTCGAAGTTTCGTTTTAGTACTCTGCTGACCGTGGATTGGACGATTCCCAGCATCTTACCGATGTCCCGATGTGACAACTCCGGATTCTCAAAATGAGTACACAGGATTAATTCACGACGCTCTTTTTCGTTCGACGACATTTTTCCAAATTTACGAAAAATTGACAGTGAAGCATGGCCAACGTGATCTATACACTCTTATCTGATTATAAGTGAAAGCTGAAGATATAATTCCTAAAAATTAAATTGCTACAGCGTTTTTTCCGTGATGCAATTTGATGTGGCACACCCTTTAGTTGATGAGCAAAAATCCTTCTACGCGTATGTTCGAACTTCAAAAATGACAGAGTTATTGGACCTGTTTATTATCCGTTATCTGTTTGAATTCAACTGCCTCTGCTTCAAAAAGTACCCTACGTTGGACGATTATGTTACTTCCATAAGAAAGATGAGAATATTTAGTGTAGGGTATAGTTGTGAAACACTTACAATAGTGGATTTAAATAACATTCTGGAAGTGAAAAACTTAAAAGATAGTGGTTTTGATGAAGCCATTATTAAATTTAACCCAAAAATCCATAATAAGCTTGATTGTTTCTATCAAACAAATTAAAGATCTCAAACCGCTCTACATTTTTTTCTTTGTAGCAAAACTTCTGACTTTCTTGATTTCGCTGCAATGTCATTATAATCAATTCCTGGTGAGAATTCAATCGATATCTTCAAAAACAACGATTTTTACTACATTGTACTTATAATATTCAATTGAATTTCGCCTTAACGTTGAAATTTTTTTTAAATAAGTCATATTTGGAATATAAAGAAATATGTTTTATTTAAACTGTATATAATCGAGTCCGACTTGTTATTGGGTGACACAATTCGACTATTTTAGATAATATAATAAAATGCAGTATTCTGAGCAAGAACCTTGAACAAATACTTTTTTTTCTTATTATTTCTGAAGTTCAGGCAGTCAAGAATATATCCTAGAAAGGATTTTATGAAAATCCCATTATTCTCCGAGTTATAGCCATTTTAGTGATGCGGTATCTAGTCTATAACGGCCACAACAATTAACTTCAAAAACGCTTTTCTCGAAACTAGTTTTTCTGGCGTACTGGCGTACACGATATCTCAAGTTCTACTGAACCGATTTATGTCGAATTTATATTAATACAATCTGTATGCATTTCTCTATCGCATGAACCTATGGAAAATAATATTTTTTCAGTGTTACTATTTTAAAAAAAATCTAAAACCTCATACTTTAAGCAATTTTTTCTTCAAATGATCGCCATTTTGGTAAAAAAATAGATTTTGACTTGTCCAAGGTTTATGCGATGAGGGCATCATTACTGATTCGGAATCTGTTCGATTTAGGGAGGCGATCTGGCGTAGTGGTAAAGGGTGTGTCACATCAAATTGCATCACGGAAAAAACGCTGTAGAAATTTAATTTTTAGGAATTATATCTTCAGGCTTCGCTTTAAAATCAGATAAGAGTGTATAGATCACGTTGTCCATGCTTCACTGTCAATTTTTTTGTAAATTTGGAAAAATGTCGTCGAACGAAAAAGAGCGTCGTGAATTAATCCTGTACACTCATTTCGAGAATCCGGAGTTGTCACATCGGGACATCGGTAAGATGCTGGGAATCGTCCAATCCACGGTCAGCAGAGTACTAAAACGATACTTCGAGAACCTAACCATCGACCGGAAGGTGAAGAACGGTCTTTGTAACTTTGTAACTTTGTAACTTTGTAACTTTGTAACTTTGTAACTTTGTAACTTTGTAACTTTGTAACTTTGTAACTTTGTAACTTTGTAACTTTGTTGCTTTGTAACTTTGTAACTTTGTAACTTTGTAACTTTGTAACTTTGTAACTTTGTAACTTTGTAACTTTGTAACTTTGTAACTTTGTAACTTTGTAACTTTGTAACTTTGTAACTTTGTAACTTTGTAACTTTGTAACTTTGTAACTTTGTAACTTTGTAACTTTGTAACTTTGTAACTTTGTAACTTTGTAACTTTGTAACTTTGTAACTTTGTAACTTTGTAACTTTGTAACTTTGTAACTTTGTAACTGTGTAACTTTGTAACTTTGTAACTGTGTAACTTTGTAACTTTGTAACTTTGTAACTTTGTAACTTTGTAACTTTGTAACTTTGTAACTTTGTTGCTTTGTAACTTTGTAACTTTGTAACTTTGTAACTTTGTAACTTTGTAACGTTGTAACTTCGGGTATCGAATGAAAGGGCTTGACTGGTAGAACACAGTTATTTATGAAAAATTCAAATCCAAAATGGCCGCCACGACAAGATGGCGCCATATATATTTACTTCACAACCCCAAAAATATGAGCATCAAATGAAAAGGCTTGACTAATAGAACACTGTTATTTATGAAAAATGCAAATCCAAAATGGCGGCCGCTACAAAATGGCGAATTTCATATTTTCTCAGAACCTCACCAATATGGATATCAAATGAAAGGGCTTGACTAGTTTTTTTTCGAAATGACACCAGATCTCGTTTTTTTTCGAGATGACACCAGATCTCGACGTTTCATGTAATTTTAAGACATTTGGTATCAAAACTTTTTTTGGAGTGAATGCAACTATGAGATCTTAAGAAGCGCGTAGTTAAGCAGTTTAGACGTGATCCGAGAAGTTCGGTCCGGGATGTCGCCAATAAGCTGAATTTGTCAAGTTCATTCGTCCAGCGGACCAAGCAGCGGGAGGGCCTGCGTACATACAAGGTTCAGAAGGCTCCTAACCGCGACGAAAGGCAAAACATGGTGGGGAAGACGCGAGCCCGGAAGCTGTACACCGAAATGCTGACGAAGCCGCATTGCCTGGTAATGGACGACGAAACCTACGTCAAAGCGGACTTTCGTCAGCTGCCGGGCCTGTTGTTCTTCTCCGCAGAGGACAAATTCAGCGTTCCGGAGGAGATTCGCAAGCAGAAACTATCCAAGTTTGCCAAAAAGTACATGGTGTGGCAAGCGATCTGCTCTTGCGGAAAGCGGAGCGCCCCCTTCGTGATGACCGGCACGGTAAACGGGCAGGTTTACCTTAAGGAGTGCCTACAGAAGCGCTTACTACCACTATTGAAGCAGCACGAGGGCCCGACCATCTTCTGGCCGGACCTCGCTTCGTGCCACTATTCAAAGGACGTGTTGGAGTGGTACGAAGCCAACGGGGTCACCTTCGTGCCAAAGGAAATGAACCCGCCCAACGCGCCGGAGCTTCGCCCAATAGAGAAATATTGGGCGATTATGTAGCAGGCCCTCCGGAAGAACCCAAAAATTGTCAAATCGGAGGCGGACTTCAAGAGAAAATGGATTTCTGTTCAAAAAAAAACTACAACCTGACGTTGTACAGAACCTTATGGACGGGGTAGAGAGGAAGGTACGAGCATACGGGCTTGGGCTCGAAGTATGAATAAAAAGAAAATGCCAAAAGTTGTTTAATAGTTTTTATTTTACTGTCTAAAATTTTCAAAAGGATCGGTCTACTGGGCGAATTTCTACAGCGTTTTTTCCGTGATGCAATTTGATGTGACACACCCTTTAACATCCATACCTCTCACGCAGAGATCACGAGTTCAATTCTCACTCCCGACATTCTTCCAAAAATGGAAGTAAAAGTGACGAACCAGCCGAAATGTGTTGAAAGTCACTATAATAAAGAAAAAAAAAATCTGTTCGATTTATTTGTTCCAAAAAACCAGAAGGGCTGGAATCGTGTACGCCATGGCATACCTTTTATTAGAACCTCCTCACTTCATCAGTTTGTAACTTTTCTAATCATGAATATTTTTTTTCCGTTCAATTTTTGTTTTATTGTTAAAGGATAGGTAAACAAATAATGATATAATGTATATTTAAAATATTCTTTGTTTTATATTTTCGTAGCTCAAAAACACGTCCCAAATTCTTGACTCTACACTAGAATACCACCTTAAGTAAAGCTAAATATACTCGACAAAACAATTAGAGGAACTGAGTGAGAAGTCGAAATTTATGTGTTTTTTGAAACGCCTTTTTTCATCCCATCTGTTTATTTTATTAGGCTCATTTAGCAACTCAGCTGTAACAGAGCCGAATTGATTCGGGTACATTCTTATCTTACGATTTTGTTGTATATTACACAGCAGTCATTTGGAATATTCTTATTGTTCGAATGTTCACAGTTGGACTATATATACAGCGGGACTGTTGATATGAAGCTTCTATTGAGCAATTCCGAATGAAATCGACAAATGACAAAACATTAGTATTTTTGATTCGAATGAAAGTTCGTATTCCGTTTGGGTTGGAGGAAATATGAGTTTTCCACTGCATATGGGATTTTTTTTTACTCAAGTGTTACTTTTGAAAAGGGCCTACCGATTTTAGTAAGAGAAATCTTTGACAATTTATATCGTAAAAACTATGACTCCTACCGAAATGGTGTCTTTGAAAGAGTTATAGAGTATTGAAGTCCAAACGTGAAAAAATATACTCTGAAAAAAGGGAATATCTGAAATACATATTTTAAAATTTTTTAAATTTTATTTTCATTTAAAATGTTATTTAAGTTATGTAGAAATTAAAAAAATGGGTACCAGACGGTAAAACTATTTTTGATGAACTTTGTAGAACATCGAATTTTTATGGATTTTCGAAACATAAAATTTTTGTATGTTGACAATCTTTATTAGCCACCAATTATGATGTGATTTGAAACAAAAAAGCTCCACATCAATCTCCTTCAAAATGTAGCTATCATCGAGATATTTAATAAAATATTCCTAATTTATTGTCATTTTCTATAGTAAATATGCTCTTCTAATATGTTTGTCATGTTATACAACCATGTTCATGAAATTTTATGAATTTGCTTATAGTTTTCAGCAACTTTTCCAAATACATCGTTTTGGTAAAAATATATGTTTAGGAGTAACGTTGAAAAACATTTGTCATAAGTGATTTCAGATTGGCTTGGTTCCTTTCGCGAATATGGATAGAAGCTTGTACCTATTTATGACATTCAATTGTAAAAAAAATATGCTTGTAACAGAATCAGCTCGTACTTTTAGACTCCATTTTATGATACTCAATTATATTATTGTTGAATCTATATATATATAAATCTCGTGTCACGGTGTTTGTTACCGAACACCTCCGAAACGGCTCGACCGATTTTGATGAAATTATGCACAAAACACTTAGTAGGCATGAGAATAGGTTGTAAACTATATACGATACCGCTAGGATTCCGATTACTAAATATTTAATACCGATTAGAGTGCCTCTATGCAGAAAAAAACTGAATTTTTTTTTCTTAAATTTTGCATCAAACAATACATATAACCACAAATTTAAACCCCCATACCTCATATTTAATCGCGATTCAAATAGTTTTGTACATACAATATTCAAATAATTTGACCGTCGATCGTTTTTCAAACAGAACGAATTTATTTATGTTGTTAAACGACAGATGGCACTAGATCGAACTATCATCCACACATTCGCAAGCAACCTCACTAAAGCCAGGCGTATCGCCGCCGAGCTGGAAGTATTTTTGAATGAGCACAAGGATTTATCGATATACTTCAAATCAGAGAGAAATTGTGATTCGAAGAAAAAACAATAATTCATCGAATCGCACATTCATCGTTAACGTACATCGTTCATACGACTCTCTCCATGTTCTTCTTCAATAGCACTAACGTTCCCAACGTTCCCCTTCTCATCGTAGTATTACTTGCATCAAAAAAAAAAAAAAAAAATTAAATGAAATAAAATGAAATACGTCGATGACCATTAGGGTGCCAATGAAAATGGTCATCTCGTATTTCAAAAAGTTACCCCATAAAAAATGTTCACCGCCTCGAAAAAACACGCTATGCAAAATATCAGCTCAATCGGACTTAAGGAAGAGTGGCACAGAGCAGTCAAAGTTTGAGTTTTTCGAAAATCGAAAAATCACCCAAGGGGTTTTCGAAAAAAAAGTTTTGATACCAAATGTCTTAAAATTACATGAAACGTCGAGATCTGGTGTCATCTCGAAAAAAAACGAGATCTGGTGTCATTTCGAAAAAAAACTAGTCAAGCCCTTTCATTTGATATCCATATTGGTGAGGTTCTGAGAAAATATGAAATTCGCCATTTTGTAGCGGCCGCCATTTTGGATTTGCATTTTTCATAAATAACGGTGTCCTACTAGTCAAGCCTTTTCATTTGATGCTCATATTTTTGGGGTTGTGAAGTAAATATATATGGCGCCATCTTGTCGTGGCGGCCACTTTGGATTTGAATTTTTCATAAATAACTGTGTTCTACCAGTCAAGCCCTTTCATTCGATACCCGAAGTTACAACGTTACAAAGTTACAAAGTTACAAAGTTACAAAGTTACAAAGTTACAAAGTTACAAAGTTACAAAGTTACAAAGTTACACAGTTACAAAGTTACAAAGTTACAAAGTTACAAAGTTACAAAGTTACACAGTTACAAAGTTACAAAGTTACAAAGTTACAAAGTTACAAAGTTACAAAGTTACAAAGTTACAAAGTTACAAAGTTACAAAGTTACAAAGTTACAAAGTTACAAAGTTACAAAGTTACAAAGTTACAAAGTTACAAAGTTACAAAGTTACAAAGTTACAAAGTTACAAAGTTACAAAGTTACAAAGTTACAAAGTTACAAAGTTACAAAGTTACAAAGTTACAAAGTTACAAAGTTACAAAGTTACAAAGTTACAAAGTTACAAAGTTACAAAGTTACAAAGTTACAAAGTTACAAAGTTACAAAGTTACAAAGTTACAAAGTTACAAAGTTACAAAGTTACAAAGTTACAAAGTTACAAAGTTACAAAGTTACAAAGTTACAAAGCTACAAAGTTACAAAGTCACAAACAAACGTATGAATCTAGATAAAATCAGATAAAAGATAAAAGTTACAAAGTCACAATACAAACGTATGAATCTAGATAAAATCGTGTAATAAATAAATGCAAATCATAATTATATAACGTTTACCGAGAGAAAAATCCTTTTTTTTATAATTCGATGATCCGGAGTGAAAAAAAATCAATCAATAAATTTATAGTAAAATGAATTTGTAAAGGGTCAAAATTAACCAATGACAATGAACGTACATGCGATTGAACCTATGTACGTTCGATTAGTAAGAAAACTTGACTATTTGAAAGTATTTATAACAAAAAAACCATGTTGGGCGAGACGAAGTTTGCAGAGTCAGCTAGTGATGTATAAAATAAGTATCTGAAGTTGTATCGCTATTGCGATCAGATGAAATGCCCAGAATAGCGGCTATTCCCGTGCTGAAGGTTTACAACGTATATGCTGCACATCGTAAACTGTTACCAAAATAAAAATAATAAAAAGGGCACCATGTTCACTGTATTCGACCGATATTAGCCCCTATGACTTGTTTCTGCCCCGAAGCTGAAAAGAAGAAAACAACAATGAACAGTAAAAGTTTTTCAAAACATTATGGCATAAAGTGTGTCAATAAGCTTTCGCTAGTGAAAATGAACTTTTAAACCATTTGTTTTAATATTGGTTGATTGCATTATTCGGAGCGGTTTCCTCCAGCTTCAACAGGTGTTTCACATCGATTTGAAAGCGACTCAAATACGTGTTCTAGACTATTTGAATCTAATGTATCTGAATGTATCTAATGTTATCAAAAGTGTTCTTTTAATTCTGCTTCAGTTAATAGAAAAAGAGAAAATTATCAAGTTTATAAAGAAATGATGAGGACACATATTAAATAAAAATTATGTTGAACAGATTTTAGAAATGTTCATGTTCCTCTGTGAAGAAAACATAAAGATGTTTATCAAACAAATTAAAGTTAACTAGGATATTGAAACAAGTTAAAATTACAGTTACAATTAATTAGTTCAATTTACGATAAAACCTCACTTACTCAATTGATATGTGCCAATAAATACATTCTCCTCATGATTCGCCCACAAATAAAACGAGGCAATTTTTAAGTAAAATTCTTCATTAAAAGATCTATTTAAAAACATGCAATCCTCACATCCATCATTTTATCATCACCTCGAACCGCTTTATGCGCAATGCAGAACTCGAGGCAAATTATGCAAAATATCCCTCCCGCTGATCCACCTGCCGACGAGACGCAGCATAATTTTACTCGTTCGATCAGCGATCAGCAACGCGTTCGAGAGTTGACATCATTCAGCTGATTAATTGCCGTCGCAATGCGAGACATGTTATTCAACGCCGCTGCACTCAGTTCTGGTATGCTAATTGACCATCTTGGCACCTTGAGGCCCATCCGCACGACATCGTCGTGATCCAAATTTGTTCTAAGCTGTGTCATATCGTGCCTCACACGCTGTGATGCATCCAGTGGCACGACACGCTGCCAAATAATTGATACGCAACCGATCAATTGACGACAGCTTGGGATATTAGAAATGTTATTGCTCCGACCGATCGCGTTAATTTTTGATAGCATAACACGCTTCATAGCATTCCAACGGTGTTGACCTCTAACCGGAGTCTCTCTGGTCATACGCACCTTAATTGCAGAACGACCCAAGGAACACATTCGATGTCGCGATCCGTCCGCCCGATCTGTCGAACTGGGGCAAACTCCAAGACACGTTTGCAATTAAAGATAAATTACGGCGTATTAATCCACCACCACCACCACCAATCCACCGAGGTGTCTCCGTTGAGAAACCACACGACGAAAGTGAGTCACACAATCTAATAATCATACATTTAGAAGCCATTACCGGTTGCAATAGTTGGACCGCCTCCCGGGGAGCTGCGGGGGTACCATCTGGTGGTGAAGAAATTCATTCCAACAAAAACTCAGAATTTCTACGATGAATTTTGCAAAGTACTGTCGCTCTGAACATGACCACATTTGATGATCGCCAAGTTCAATATGTTGAGAAAAAAGTAGGCCGATTTCAATTTTTCAGATTTATCAACGAAAACGAAAAATAAGTTTTGTCTCAAATTCCGAACAATTAAGTTTTGTTGGCCATTAAAACAGCGTCTCATTGCTCAAAATGGTACTGTTATGCGAAATTAATTTGATTTTTGGATACAATAAAGCGTTTTTTTTTCAGTTGACTACAATAAAATTGGAAAAAGGAAAGCAAAAAACTAGAACTATGTTTAATTACATTTGTCTCAAATTCCGAACACCATTTTTTTTCACTGACTCATATTCCGAATACTTTTGCTAGTCTTTTTTGGGAAAATATTACACTCGCAAGGAAATTGGATCTTGTTTTAGTAATTATCATTTGTGTTTGGTTTTTATAGTTTACATGATTTCAGGACCAAGGGCGCTATTTTTTATGTATTTTTTATAGCTGAGATTTTTCTTATATAAAATATTCAAAAACCAGAAATGTTATTTTTATTGCTTTTGAGTTATGATTTGTAAAATTGGCCCCGATGGTCCGAAAAATAAAATTTTCTACTTGTTTTTCAACAAATGACTGTTTTCAAGAAAGAAGAAGCTTTCAAATAAAATATAAAAAATATAGCGCGCATTGTCCCGAAACCATGTAAACTATAAAAGACAAATACAATCAATAATTTTGAAAACTGGGAAAAATTGGCTGTACAGTAGATCCTCGATCATTCGCGAGCGGATGATTCGCGATGCGGATTGTCTGCGAAAGCGAGGTCCCTAGCAATTCTATAGACCTTTCCGAAATTTGTCATTGAGTGGTAGCGTCTTGCGGTTAGATAGATAAGTTTAATTGTCTTTATTGTCTTTATTATTTATTCATCATTTGACATCAAGGTCTTTATGAAACTTACTACATAAATTAAAATGGACACGCGGAAAATAAACGTTGACGAAATGTACAAGTAGACACATTAAAATCAAACAAATTGTATGCTACATGAAGACGTCTACAAACAAAATCAATTGGATCGTGTGAGCCATATCGGGTATTCCTGCGTGTAGCTTGGATAATTTGCCTAGATCGCAGAACTCGTTCAGGTGCATTTTTGGCGCATGCGACCCAGTAGCTCAGAACTGTCAATTTCAGCCCGTAGGATCTTCGCGCATTAAAAATCCCAAGCTTTTAAATTTTTCGCTTCCAAATTGTAATTTAGATGTTCCACTACTACATCCTGTACTAAATTTCCTCATCTTTCAACTGAAAGCAACAGAATCGTATTCCGTAGCGTACTTTGTAATGTAGAGCCAGTTTGAGGCAACAGTGTACGAAACAAAAAAAAAATACTATAACTTTATCATTATTGAAATTCGAACATATGCGTAGAAGGATTTTTTTCATCAAATATGATTATCTATCACCTCCAGAGAGATTCTGGGAAAAAAAATTGTTTCATGTGAGAAAGGTGTTTCCTGACTTTAAGGGGATGAATCAAAAATTAAATTCTTTTTCTTTCAATAAACGAAAAAATATATGCATAAAAAACAAATAAAAAAAAATTTTTTTGACTTGATTATATACAGGATTCGATTATATACAGTGCAAAGAAATCAGAGACTGTATATAATCGAGTTCGCGCTGTATTAAACTTTTTTTTTATCAACGGGGTTTTCGAAAAAAAATTATGCCAAATGTCTTAAAATTGCATGAAACGTCGAGATCTAGTGTCATCTCGAAAAACTTTTTTTATCAAAAATCGACTCTCTGGGACTTTTTTTTCGGAGTACGAGGCGAAACATATGGTTTCAAGTGCCAATAAAAATAATTACCTCGTTTTTTCATTCGGAACTTGTTGCGAAATTTTGATTTACACGATAATATGCCCTATGCAAAATATTAGCTCATTTGAACTTCATTTATTTGTGTTGCAGACGTTTAAATTTGAGTTTTTTGAAAACCGATAAATCACCGGAAATTGGGATTTTAAATTTTTTTTTTATGCCAAATGTTTTAAAATTGTATGACACATCGAGATTTACGGTTATATCAAAAAATTTTTTTGTTTAAAATCGACTTTTCAGACGGAAAAACGACCAAGCGCCAAAAATTAAAAAAAAAATTTACAATTTTTTTTGTTTCGAGATAACAGTACATCTTCCAGAACGTCGATTTTTGACAAAAAAAAATCGAGATGACACTAGATCTCGACGTTTCATGCAATTTTAAGACATTTGGCATCAACATTTTTTTTTTCGAAAACAATTCTTATGGAGTAACTTTTTGAAATTAGAGATGACCGTTTTCATTGGCATCCTACTGTATATACTAGAGTCCTAAATTGTACATAATCGAATCATATATAATCGTGTCAGTATATAATTGCTTCTGCTCTCGTTGATTTACGCCTGCGACCTTTTGTAAGGAAAAAGCTTACAAACATTTGTTTACAAATTGTGTTAGGTCTTTTTATATTGTTGCTCCAGGATTGTACTGTCCTTGTACCTTAATTTGTGAACTTTTGTTGTATTTGCCTGTAAATAGAGTGTTCAAACATTTACTGTTCGGAATATGAATCTTGTGTCGAAACTTGATTCAAATTCCGAACACTACTTTAATACTACACCGCGGTTTTTTTTACGAGGTTTGTTTACGCGGATTTTCCAATTAACGCGGTCTTTTTACGCGGATTTTCCAATTAATGCGGTTTTTTACACGGATTTTCCAATTAACGCGGTTTTTTTACGCGTTTTTTTACGAGGTACGTATCCCCGCGTAAAAAAAAACCTGGGTGTACTTTGAAGATTTCTTTGAGATTTCTGCATAAAAGATCATTTTGTCATCCATTCATAGTAGATTCAGTAGATAGAAACAACTACAAAACAAAAATTAATTATGTTTTTTATGGAATTTTCTAACGCAAACATTTTGTCACGGGCTTTGACTGTCATTTTTTCGCAAATACTTATGTTATTGAAATTATAGGATGTATCGATACCTGTGAATGATGTTAAAATGTAGACTATACCCCAAAAAAGTCAGCTCTTTCGTTATTCAATTATTCATAACATTAATGTTTAGTAAATTTACATTTAAAAATATGAGAGAATATGAGAATAATATGAGAGAAAACGGTACATTCCAGGCTAGTGATAGTTCAATAGGTACGTTGTTTTAAATAATGGATAACTTACTTGAATCAATGTCATATTAGTTTGTTTTCAAACCAAGTATTCTGCAGCTTGTGGTACAACCCGCATATCTTTGAACTTGTCTCTCAATATGCAGTCGAAACGCTATATTTGGAATCGAAATCTAAAAATAAGGGTCATAATACGGATACTTATCTCTCCTGAGAAAAAGTAAGAAATGAAACTAAACAACAGGTGCTTTATTCAACCACTCGCATTTTTAATATGCCGATTTATGTCTTAGCTCCTTTTACAAAAAAAAAGTGATAACAAATGTTTTTAACAGCTTTATTGGCAAAGATAAACGATGCAAACCACGCAGTCGCGCATAGTGAATTAAACCCCTTGGAAAATTGGAAAATACTTAAACTATCCTAACACGAAGAACATAATAAACATTCGTAATGCATAACGTGTGATTTTTCATCTTTCTTCACGTTTTAAGCGGTCAGTCATCTGAAAAAAAAAAAGAACAAACACATACTTTGTATCAATTATCCAACTATGGTTTTGATGGAAAACACTTTACCAATTTTGATAAGATGTGATATGATGTTTCTAACGTTTCTAGGTTAACGATCTAGCTTTCCTTATCTGGGTTTCGATCTGTAAGATACACATAGTTTTTATTAAAGGCATTTCATGACCATCATCAATACAGTTACTATTTAGGAACTTACCTTTATTCAAAAATTCAAATTTCATGGAGCATTAATCTTTTGGACAAAATGCCACGGCAAAAGCAAAGTACAAGCCAAAGTGCTTGGCGGCAATAAAAATAGAGATTATGACAAAGAAAGAAAGATCAATATTTAAATAACACGCGCTTATAAAGCTGTTCACGATAAGATATTATAGTTCATAGAAAAAAACAAAGAAAAGCTTCGCGAGATTGTTAGTGATCGTTAACAAACGAATAAAAATATTACATGTCAGCTCTTCATTTTAGACCCCTCTTTTGTGTATTTTCTTTGAATGTTCAAATTGCCGTCTTCGTCACCGAAGCATGTCTATAAAAGAATGGTTAATGGATGAAGGGGTTGAACGCTTCAGGAATTCTGTTTCGATCCGTTACCCTTTAGACCTTGGATTTAAATTCCAACAGGGTGGGTCAACTTGAACGCACAATGATAGTCAAATAAATGTCATAAGCCCAGTCGACTCACCTCGAGTGAGGCTCGAGGAGACAGGTTTAGGGTTTATGATACATAGTTTCAAGAATTGAATACGATTTCGCTTTTTGGAGAAACAAACTCTCGGCATCGTTTTCGATTCGGGAAACGAAAACCAATCAAAATTACAAAACAAATCTGTAACATGCACCATGTTACCGTGAAGGAAGGACACATACATAAAGATGATTAAAGGGTAATTCAAACGAAGCCAGTGAGCATGCAAGTTGAGAAAATTAAATATTAATTGAAGTTAAACTTGAATATTAATTCGGTGATATAGCCTCTAAGGCCATTGTTCCTTCCAAACCATACAAAGATTCACCTGAGCGCAGGTTAATCATATGTGACATCAACTCAGGTGGAACTGCAGATGGTGGCCTTAACAGCTTATAAAGAAAACATGCTTGACTTGTCCGTCCGTTTGTATGTGCCATGTGTTATCGCTGGATTGCACTTGGAAAGCAATCTAATATCCCCAGGGTAATGAATATTTGCGATTACAATTAGCATGATCAGAGGTTCGTGTTATGAAAACCTTTCGTATGTAACCTCACGCCCAATTTCACACATCGTATCGTATACAGCAGGGTTTCTCAAAGTGGACGATAACGACACGTATTTTTAGGTCATTTGACATCAAAAAAAAAATTCGATTTCCCAAATTTCCTTTACTTTCCTTTATGCAGACGATTTTTGAAATTTTCCTTATAACATTCGAGATGCATCAAAATGACGCGTCCCGTAAACCTAGTGTTAATAACGGAATATATACTGAGCATTATCATTTTTTACGGTTCGGATAATGAATTACTGGCTGGATTTCGCATGTATTCAAAATCTCTTGAAATTTGTGAGGTAACGACCGTATGGACAGCAAATGCACTCTGAGATAAGAAAAGTATTATTTCGACAGTGCTAGCAGTCTTAGGGCATACGAAACAGGCTCTCCAGATCCATGGATTCGAGTTTGTGGAAATATTACGCTGAAGGAAATTTTATTGTTTTGGGTACATGGTCATGCAGGCACTCCAGGAAATGAAGCAGTGTACTTTTTAGGTTTGACCCCAACAGACAACAAAACAATGGGAAGCTTGATAAAGAGACTAGAGCTCGTGTAATCCGCGGTAAAAAATAATGATGGATTAATCGCTTCTTTCTTTATGAGATACGTGCTCAAGCTAAAATTGGAGTTGGTCAGACCCGTATGACTCAAGATTTTTTTCTTACACCATATGATCGGGGTTCTGCCAAAACGAACCAAGCGGCATTTTTTTCAAAATTAAGTTACTTACACTATTGGATGCAGAAAATAATAATCTATCGACTGTAAAATGATCATGTCATTCGGATAATTGACAACAGCTCCAAAACAAAAATTCTGTGCAGCAGACTGTAAAAAAACGAAACTGCATTCAACCAAAGCGAACCATAAACCCACAATAGGGCATCGGATGATAGTGATCGTTTTCTCCAAGAAGGCAGATCCAAATCTGCAACAAATTGTTGTGCTTCGGACAGCTCCTGGAATCGAATGTCGTCGGGATATGGCAAGTAAGACAGTATACGGGCTGCAATGAAGTTTAGAAGCGCTGATCAGCATTTTTCAAAATTCCGTTCAACCAAAGCGAACCAAGTGTAATGCATTCTTAAATCAATTTATAATCATTTATCAAGATATTGTTTTGTCATAAACAGCAAAAGTGAGTCAATATATATACCACTAGCTGACCCGGCAAACTTCGTCTCACCAAAAAATTATTTTTCGTAATCACATTCACGTTTTCTTACTAAGCGCACGTTCATGGGTCCAATCACATAACTGTTCATTGATTGATCTTCTAATCTACCCTTTAAAATTACCTTTTACTAGAAAATTCCTTCTACCAAAACTCTTCATTATAATATCAGATTATTTTCAGACACAATTCTCGTTCAAGATTTTTCAACCACCTGCCAATAACATGTTCTCCGTTACATGGCATAAATGTTTGATACAGAAAATATGATAGAAAAAAGACAGCCCTAAATCGGACAATTGCTTCCTCGAGTTTTGTCGTTATCAACACATTCGGCGATCCATTTTTATTTATATAGATATAAGAAGATCTAGGAGTGCGTTTTATCGCATTGAAATCTATTTCGACCTTCGAACAAAGATCAATTTCGCTTACGCAAGCATCAAATGGACTAACAACGCTTATCACTATGCAATCGTAGAACACATGCGAATTGAATTTTCCCATTTTCCCCCTTTCCTTCAGAGTTTTCCGAAAAATTTCAATTGTCATGTTTGGTTGGTATAGGTTTGGATGAAATATGTGTATTATTTTTACGGGACCACCTCTCCATTCCAGAAGAAGGAGGAATGTCATACCATCATAGAAACATTTTACGTACCAAAAAAGCCCCTCATCCCAAATTTGGCTTGATTTGCTTGAATAGCTCTCGAATTATGCAAAAATTTGTGTTTCATTTGTATCATAGCCTCTCCTTAGAGAGAGAGGAGGAGTGTCGAACCACCATAGAAACGTTTATCGAGCCCTAAAACCTCTGTATGTCAAGTTTGATTCCATTTGCTTGATTAGTTCTTGAGTTATTCAAACCCCTCCCCCCTTTTTTTGAGAGGGAGAGGAGTGTCAAACCACCATAGAAACATTTATTGCCTCTTAAAACCTCCACCTGCCAAATTTGGCTCGATTTGTTTGATTAATTCTCGAGCTGCGCAGAAATTTGTGTTTCATTTGTATGGCAGTTCCCTTAGAGAGGGGGTGGAGTGTCTGACCATCATAGAAACATTTATTGCACCCTAAAACTTTTACATGCCAAATTTGGTTTCATTTGCTTGATTCATTCTCGAGTAATGCAGAAATTTGAATTTCATTTATATGGCAGAAAACCACCACCCCCCTCCCCAACGGAGACAAGGGTGGAGAGTCTAACCACCCTAGAAGTATTTATTGCATCCTAAAACCTCATTATGCCAAATTTTGTTTCTTTTGCTTCATTAATTCTCGAATAAAGCTGAAATTTGAATTTCATTTGTATGGCAGCCCCCCCTTAGAGAGAGGTGTGGAGAGTTTAACCACCATAAACACATTCATTGCACCCTAAAACCTCAATATGCCTGATTTGGTTTCATTTGCTAGATTAATTCTCGAGTAATGCAGAAATTTGTGTTTCATTTGTATGGCAGCCCTCCCTTAAAGAGGGGGTGGAGAGTCTAACCATCCAAGAATTATTTATTGCACCCGAAAACCTGAATATGCCCAATTTTGTTTCATTTGCATCTTTTAGACCGAATCAACGCCTGCGATGCACTGCTGAAACGGAACGAACTCGACCCATTTTTGAAGAAGACATTTTGACTGGTGATGAAAAGTGGATCACGTACGACAACCTGAAGCGAATAAAGGCGTGATCGAACCGCGGAGAGTCGGCCCAAACCATCGCCAAGCCCGGATTGACGGCCGGGAAGGTTTTGCTGTGTGTTTGGTGGGATTGGAAGGGAATCATCCACTATGAGCTGCTCAACTATGGTCAGACCCTCAACTCGGTTCTCTACTGTGAGCAGCTTGACCGTTTGAAGCAGGCGATTGACCAGAAGCGGCCAGAAATGTTCAATAGGAATGGTGTTGTTTTCCACCAGGACAACGCTCGGCCTCACACATCTTTGATGACCCGCCAGAAGCTACGGGAGCTCGGATGGGATGTCCTTTTCTTCTTCTTGGATGGCTCTAACGTTCCAGTGGAACTTTTGCCTTCTCAACGTAGCATTACTTGCGTCATTTTTATTAGTAATACTTGTTTGAGATTTCTATGCCGAATAACACGCCTTAAATGTACTCTGGAGTGGCAAGCTCTAGAACACGCGTGACCACAGTGCAAGGGGGGGGGGGGGACGGGGTTTATATGGGTTGCCTTCTAAATGGCAACAAGTTTGCGAACAAAACGGCGCATATTTGACTTACATTGGATAATTTTAAGTATGTTAAATAAAGCGTCAAATTTCGATCAGAAATACGACATTTCTATTTCCCCAACCCAATATAAAGATTCATGAAATTAGTCAAGAGCCGTTACAAAATACTAATGTGTTATGTAATGATATTATGTTAATAGCTAGCATGGACTTGGTTCGCTCTGGCTGCAAAAAAAACAAGTTTTGCGTGTCAAGCAAAAATATAACTTTGTTTTTTTTATATTTCTAAAGGTTCTGAATCAGAAATTGACGAAGATGTGTGCTTACAGCATGAAAGGAAGTTTTATGTTGGACATCCTGTTTGTAACACGTGAGCGATAAAATGATAGATTTGATCCGACACAGTCAATTAGTGGGAGCCCAAACTTCAAACTGAAATATCTCAAAATAATGTTTTTGGCGCTTGGTTCGTTTTGACAGAACCCCGACCATATCAGGATGCACGTCTTTGTCCGTAATGTGCAATGATGGAAATTTATCAGCTTGTATGGATAATAGAGAAAGTACAATAGAGAACAGATATATTTACACTTGAACAAATTCTTTTGAATTAATGAGAAAGGAAGATAGATGAATCGACATTTCAAATGAAATACATATAAATGAACATTTGTAAATAATTTCCTATTGCAAATTGACTTTTTTATAGATGCAAATGACCTCTAACGTCAAAAGATTCTAATAAAAATAATTTCGATGTTGCTGACTGGTTCTTATGTCAAACTCGTAAATCCATGTATCATTAGCAATTATAACGAGTTTTATAAACGTGAAATCATGATTGGTTCGCACTAACATCTCTTCAGCGATCTTTACGTCATTGAGTTTTTAAGGAAAATTCTAGACTACCGGGCCCAATGGAACGGCAACATGTTTCGTTCCCAAACAATAATAGAAAATGGTATGAGAATAATATTGTGAACGCACATAGTTCGGGGTATATCACTCACAAACTTAAATGATGATTTTCAGTTACTATTTCCATTACTTTATCGATGTTAACATCAGTTGGAACGTCGACTATCAAGTAGAGTGAGGTAAACCTTTATCACATCTCGACAGATTTTGAATAAACCGTCCCCTTCATATGCAAAATATGCAAATACAAGCATAAGTTTGAGAAGAAAGTTATGCTGTACATTGCAATCTCCGACTAAGGGATTTCAAAGCTCTGGTTTAACAAGCCGAGCGGACTTGTCATCAACCAGAAGGTGTACCAGGAGGAGTGCCTGGAGAAGATTCTGGTTCCGTTCTTAAAGGAACATCATTCTGATGGGAAGTACGACTTCTGGCCGGACAAGGCGTCTTTCCATTACGCCAAGAAGACGTTGGCGTACCACGAGGGAAAACAGATGCTGTACGTACCCAAGGAACGGAACCCGATCAACTTGCCCCAGGGCCGTCCGATCGATGATTTTTCCGGTTCCCTCAGTGCCCTGGTGTACAAGAATAATTGGCGGGCCACGGACACCGAGCAGCTGATCACGAGGATCTGGAATTACGTTTGAAACATGGATGTCAGTGCCGTCTAGCGCTGTTGTGAGTGCATTTCTACCAAGTTGCGCTGCACGGTCCCTTTGCCAACATTCACAGATTTTTTTTTTGAACAATAACCGTTATGTTTTCAATAAAAAAAAAACTGAATAGCTTGACATATTTTTTTTTTTATTTTACTATATCACTGAAAAAATTCTCATTTCTTATTGAACACCCGTTAAATGGGAGGTTTACGTAGACATTGTCCAATCTCGTTCAGTTCACATCGAAACCAAAGCTACATAGCAGTGCACTATGTAGTGGTGTAGTTCATCAATATTTCATCACAATTTGTTCCTAGGCTCTCATATCATATGTCTATTGTCATAGTCTTGAAAATACCTTCTTTGAAAGTCTCAATTGAGTTGCGGTCAAACTTTTAATCAATGAACAGAAGTGTTTTTTATGCGCAGAACGTGATCAACATCGCTAACCGTGTGTACAGGAAAACCAGAAAGTAAAGCCGAACCAAAAGCAGTGAAAAAATAAAACAAGCTCTTACAGTTGCTATCCACGTGCGCCATCTCTCAAAACGGCGCAAAATCCGGCGAACATTGTTTGAGGCAGTTTGCATGAATTTTGGAAAATTATTTCACCGAAAGTTCACATCCTGGAAGTCTGCGTATTTGGGACTGTCATTTGAGATACATTTAACCGAGGGAAAGTCTGTTTTGATTTAATTCAAAGCGTTTATTTCAAATCGATAGTTAGTGCCCGTAAGCATATATCCGATACAGATAGATGGAAGCAGAGCGATGGACGGCTTCGCGAACTCACCGTTTTTTTTGGTAGCTCGCAGCTGATTGGTGGTTAAACGCGGGTTAGGACGCGGCTTTATTAATCTTCTCCTCCTGCGTGTTGTTAAAGATGATAGAAAATCGCTTTAAAATCACACTTGAACAAATTTTGCTTGTGACACTGCTGAAGTATGACACGCGATTGATCATGATTAAGGCGCTGTGAGATGTATGAGAGTAAAAGTAATGATGCGACTCTTAACAAACTTATCTTTATTCCATAACTAGAGCAGTAAAACTAAGAACCTCACACGACTGATGATTCCTTTGCTTTATGTATGAATGGCGATTTATTTTTTTGATATTTGTTCGGAAAAAAATGTACTGATGCCTGTTTTATATTTTAATTTGCTCAAAGATTGAAACTTCTTCCCTAATGTTATTGATATCGAACCTTTCCGTTTTTTATCGCAACGTTGCCACCTGTAATTTACTTTAACCTACAAACCGTAAATATTAGAAAAGCATCAGTTGAGGCTAGAAACCTGGAAACCGGGAAGAGGTAAAATAAGTCAAATAAGCTTGAGCATAAGCATTGCCAGTGTAACGTGAATGCTTCAGGACTAGGGACATCAGAGTTGTTCGAAGTTTTGGGTAACAGTAGCGCGACAGACTTTCTTTACAGCTTGTTTACCCTACGATTGATTCATTTGTGATGTGTTCCTTGAAACTTCCTGTACCTCTCAAACTTCTCCGGGAGAATCTATAAAAATCAAACCCTGCATTTCGAACAACTCACACTACACCCAACTAACCAAGGACAAGCCACATTTGTTTCCGGCTCGGTTGTTGTGGTTTTCCGACTGAAAAACTAACGAACACCAGCCGAAACGAGCAAGCAGGACGCGCACAGGACGTTACATCTCTACATGATGCCTAAAAGAAATGGGTTGTGGGATGTGCGTGTGTTTATTTTTTGTGGTGGTTTAAGAAAATGCAAAAATGACGCATTAGATGAGCAGCCTACAAGCAACAAACTAACCATTCAAACGAAGAAAAATGTATGTCTTGTGGAAATGAAAATGATATGTATTTTATTTGTAACACAAAAAATAAATGCAATGATGTATGCGTGAATGTTGGATTATATGCGTTTTTTTCGCCAGCAAACATATGTGCTAACATAAAACAGTCACAGCACAGATCACAACCTCGTCTTGTTAAAAGCTGAATTAATACATATTGTTGTTTTTCCATTGAGTGTGCCTGTTTTTTGCTATTTACCACATGTTCAGAACTTTCGATTAATTTCGAAATCGCCAATTCGTTAGGAGGGTGTGCAAAAGCTCGGCGAAAGCTTAATGCAGCGGCCAACAGAGAACGAAGAAGAGGGGGAAAATGTCTATTCACCTGTCATGACCTCCATAAATTCTGCAATACCCAAAGAAAGAAGTATTCGTTAGTTGTTTATTTTAATCCATCACGAGAGAATTTATTGTTTTACCTTCAAAATCTACCGTTCCTGAACCGTCGGCATCAATCTCATCCACAATATCGTCTAGTTCTTCTTCTGGTACCGCGCCATCCAATTCTCTCAGGATCTGTTTGAATGCGTCTACTGGAATAAAGCCCTTAGCTGAAAGTGGAAAAATGCTAACGTTAGTCGTTTCGTTCAGTCATTCTAATACGGATGTGCATGAGTGCTCAACATTGTAGCCAATTTCTACTCGGCGATTGGCCTTTCAAGTCAAACCAGCTAATCCTAGCTCGCTCGCGAAATTTTTGGCAGCGATTCAGAAACGGAGTGCAGCGAGTAGTTACATACGATGATCGTGTTTACAGCCGCTTGCAGAAGATTTCCCACACTTCGATCGACGTAAACCGAATCGACTATCAGCAACAACGTTTGCTTCTCGATAGGAATAGAATATGTGTCCGCATTGGTCGACGAGTAGCTTTGATATTGACTGTGGCATCTTATCTAATAGCATATCTCTTGGCACGACTTCTCGGCTACCTAATCGAAAAGATAGTATGATGCCGGAAGTGTAACAACTGCGACCAATGATTGCAATCGATTGCATACACAACTGCTGATTTTATTTCTGTTTACGCGCCGCAAGCATTAGAATCTGCTTGAGTTGAACAGTTATTTTTTCTATTCCAATATGTTATGAACAAAATGAAAATCGATATTCAACTTGAACCTTTGAAAATCCCGGGAAAACAAATATTTCAAACCATTTTTTTTCCATGAAAAAATGTTGATTTGTGCAAAATTTTATTTGTTTAAAGATGATAAGGTACGGTAAAAACGAACAATCTTCCTCTCAGAAATCAATACCACAGCAGAATAAACGAAAATGACATGTCAATTGGTAAAAGAGTTTCTGTCTTATTGGCTATTAAAATTCACCTAAAATATACTTCTAAAAAATATATTTGACAATAAAAATTTGACACAGCTAAACAGCACTTCTTTGTTTTCTTAATTTCATTTTCCGGATGTTTAGTTAATTTTGGATGCAGTGCCGGGTTCGAAAAACTCAACCAAGTTTATGTTTTTATCTCAGAATTGTAGTTTTCAACCAAACAGTACAAACACACATTAAATTGAATACACAGAATTCGCATGAAATTTTTCTTATTTTCTAATGATTACGTACATACTTTAATCTTTAATCTATTATGTATTTCCACGAATCGACCTATCAACGCCTACTCTATCAGCTAGTCAGCCAGCTCAAACTTGAATGATCTTCCATCGGTGGACTTCGGAGGTCACCAGGCCCCCAATCCAGTTGAGTTAATGCCTTTTATGAATTTACAAAAAGATCATTGGGCCTGATCACGAACATCACTCCCACATACGCTTTCACGTCACTTACACTTCACTTAATCTTTTTGTGTATATCATCGTTGTCACGGACAGTTGCGTGTAAAAATAAACTCCGTGAAGTGAAAGAGTTCATTCGCGTTTATAAGAGACATGTCGGTTGCATAATTTCGGGCGTTTGAACGTTATGTCGGCTGCATAATTTCGTACGTTTGATCGTTATGTAGGTCAAATTAATACAGTGTATGATTGAATATTCCATTTAATTAAGCGTATGTTTAGAATGACAAGTTTGCAATTATACCTCGATGATTCGGTATATCAATGCCATCTCTATTCTTCATCCCATGATCCATTTGTTTGGTGCGTTAATTTGCTGAATCAAACGCAGGTTCAAAGATGAGGGATACTTGGTTGCTCGTGAATAATGTAGTTGTTGAACAAATGGGAATGTAATTTTATGTTCCCTTCTATAAATTACTCTAGAGGTAAAACATGACTATTATATGTAATGATGAACATCTCGCATACTCTTTTTCTTAGCTCTGTCTTACTCGTTTGAATATTGAGAAGCATTTAGTATAGGTCAAGGTTAGAATCATTTTATAAGAACCATTTCTACAATTTTGTTGTATAATAATTCCTTCTCTAGCTCATAGAAAACCCGAATTTATCCATCTCACGATCAGTATGATCTGAGCTACTCCCATATGGGATTCTGAATTTCTGTAATTTGATATACGGGACATGAAGTTTGATTTAATTATTTAAACTGAAACTGGTCTGCAGCGTCGGTCAGAAGCATAATCTTCATATAAAATAAGTGATGGGTTTCAGGGAATTTGCCAAAAGCAGGAAGTAATTCAGGATTCCTTTAGACGGATATCAAAATTATGGAAATATAAATAGAGAAGAATTTAAAAAACAGTATCTTGTGAATACTTTGCAATGATAGACTAATTTTTTCCTTGTTTGAACCTTATTATCACATTTTTAATACTCTTTCATTCAAAGAATGTCTTCAGAACAATATCGTTGGAAATATCTATTACGTAAAAAGAAATAAAAAACAATAGCCTTATTGTTACAACTACCGTCCTGATTCGGGTCTTGTCCACCAATTGCGAATGTTTGAATTACAAAAACCTGTTCTGCAATGTTGGAAAAATTTTACAGTTATTATTTTATACTTAAAATACCTACAAATCAATATTATACTTAATCATAATAATGAATCGATTGATTGAGTAATGATCATTCTTTCTAATAAGAGATTATTAAGTAGCCTCCATTGCCATTGTATGGTGTTGCAACTCTCTGTTAGGCTAATCCTAAGAATAGAAACAAAAAAATTCTATTCATTCAAGACAATCGGAAGTAGACCTCTCGCCATGTTTCGATGGGCCTACGGGAGCTACATCTTTGGTCCTTAATTACATGCCATAGTGCATTTACCGAATACAAATAAACAAATGTATGTCCTTTGGATACGTCAGAATCTCGTTCCAAAAATGCCACCAGACGGATAAATTGCTGTTTGTTTATCTCTTCTTTCCCAAAAAGCAAGACAAGATTCAAAATGTTAACAAAAAAAAAACGAAACGAAATTAAACTTAGTCCATTCCGCGTGACTAGTTTTCACCACTTAAAACAATAGTGACAAATATACTTGATTTTCTCCGTGACATGACAGTATCGTGGTATTCATAATAACACCGAGTTCATCAAAGTTGTCACGACGGATGAACTCTTCCGGATTCTACACACGCGGTGGCAGCCGAAATAACGTTGTATACAATTCACTTCGTTTCACCGTGAAGTGACGTTCGTGATCAGGCCCATTATGTCTCTTTCAGCAATAGCTCATCATTTGCCGACGTCGCTGCACGTTTGCCTCAGTCGAATGTTCCTGTAATAAGTCGCCTGGAGGCGGTGCACTTATTATTGTTAAAGGCAACCGACGGGGACCTCTAAGTTGGCGATCGGTGTTATTTATGTCCCACCCAACCTATACAATGAAACTGAAGTGATCGAACGTCATATATCGTCAACTAATAAAGCAAATGAGGCTCTTAACTCTAATGATGATAGATTGCTGTTTGGAGACTACAACCGCGCTGGCCTTTCTTGGAAATGGAATACAAACAACATATATTAGGCTGTCAAAAAAGTCCTGCGGTATTTTTTTTTAATTTTCATTTGTTCATAAAATTAGTTACAATCATCTATTTTAAGTCAAATATGCGCCGTTTTGTTCGATGACTTGTTCCCAACGAGATGCCAACTTCATTATACCCCTGTTATAGAAGCTCGCTTCCTTATTGGCAAAAAACTCGGATAGCCAATTTTCACAGGCCTCTTTTGTGGCTAACTTCTGACTACCTAGCTCGTTCGCCATGGACATAAATTTAAAAAAGGTGGTAGTCACTTGGTGCAAGGTCCGGTCTATACGGCGGATGCAAAAGAACCTCCCATCCGAGCTCCCGGAGCTTCTGGCGCGTCACCAAAGAAGTGTATGGCCTGGCGTTGTCCTGATGGAAGACAATGCGGCCTCTGTTTATCAAAGATGGCCTCTTCTTCATGAGGGCTACCTTCAAGCGGTCCAGTTGTTGGCTGTACAGGTCCGAATTGAGCGTTTGGCCATAGGGAAGCAGCTCATAATAGATTATTCCTTGATAATCCCACCAAAGACACAGCAGAACCTTCCTGGCCGTTAATGAGGGCTTGGCCACCGTCTGAGCCGCTTCAGCGGGCTTCGACCACGACCGTTTGCGCTTCACGTTGTCGTAAGTGACCCACTTTTCATCGTCAGTCACCATCCGCTTCAGAAACGGGTCAATTTTGTTGCAATTCAGCAGCGATTCACATGCGTCGATACGGTCAAAGATGTTGCCGGTCTTTCTCGGCTAATTCAGCGATTTTGTCGCAATTTTCGACGACAGGCCTTCCGGAGCGTGGCGCATTTTCGACGACCTCTACACCAGCCAGAAAACGTTGAAACCATCGTTGTGCGGTGGAAATGGAAACTGTATCGGGTCCATAAACTGCACAAATTTTATTGGCAGCTTGAGATGCATTTTTGCCTTTGTCATAGTAGTACTGTAAAATATGTCAGATTTTCTCTTTATTTTGCTCCATATTTGCGACACTCTAACTCACGAACGACTTAACCAAACAAAACACTGTCAAGGACTACATTATAGCGCGCAAAAATACCTTTCCAACAAGCTATAGTACGACTCGATACAATGAATACAACTAGAGCTACGCGCTTACAACGACACCTCGCGGAAATACCGCAGGACTTTTTTGACAGCCTAATATTTAGTTTTCGATACTCAGCATTCTCTTGTAAATGCTGGCAGTTCCTGTCTTTTAGATGGCGTTGCCTTAAGCGGTCTCTACCAGATCAATCCAATGTTCAATCAAAATGGTAGGCTCTTGGATTTCAAATTTGTCAATCATAGTTCCTTGTTAGCTTAACCAGTGACTACTGCATTTAACATGCTGTGCAATATAGACCCTCATCACCCGCCCGTCATGGTTAGATTTGACAAGCCTATCGGTGCCTTATTTGACGATGATTTCGATCCCAATGCGTTTGACTTCCGGCGTGGTGATTATGATGCAATTAATGCTGCACTTTGCAATGCCGATTGGACCTTTTTGACGAACTGTAATGATGCTGATGATGCAGTTGATAGCTTCACCGTTATGATTCATGAATTAATCATGCAACATGTCCCACGGGTTCGTCCACGCCGTAAACCGGTATGGAGAAATCAAGAACTTGGCCGTCTCAAACGCCACAAAAATACCTGCCTTCGCGCTTATCACTCACTCAGATGCGCTCGCAACTGTCATCGTTTCAAGTTGGCAAGCCGGGAATACAATACGTTGAACAGAATATCATATTTCAACTATGTGCGTGAGACGGAACGTAATCTTCGAGGCAACCCGAAGAACTTTTGGCGATATGTTAATAGTAAACGTAAAGAGAAAGGCCTGCCGTCGACTATGTTTCTTGATGAAGAAGTGGCGACTTCCATCAGTAGTAAATGTGCTTTTTTGCAAAATACTTCATGGGTGTTTTCAGCGAGGAATCAATATCACCATAAAATACAATTAATGCTTTGCGTTTCGTTGCAAGTGTTTTTCAGCTGGTACTTTTTCCGTTCTTGCAGAGGACGTTTCTTACGCAGTATATAAAATGAAACAGTCTTATTGCCCTGGGCCTGATGGTATTCCTGCTGCTTTGTTGGAAAAATGTTGTGAAACACTGAAATCTCCAATCGCTTCAATATTCAACATCTCTCTAAGAAGGCAAAAGTTTCCTGATAGCTGGAAATCATCATTCATGTTTCCTGTGTTCAAGAAAGGCAACAAGCACAGTGTGGAGAACCATCGCGGAATCACTTCTCTGTGCGCTTGCTCTAAGGTGTTTGAGGCCATTGTTTATAAACATCTTCTGTTTCGGGTCAAAAGTTACATCTCCACTGCTCAACATGGTTTTTACCCTGGCCGATCAGTTTCAACTAATTTATTGGAATTCACATCGCTGTGCTTTCTATGGAACTATGGAACAAGGTAATCAGATCGACACCACTGATTTGAAAGCGGCATTCGACCGTGTGGATCATGGAATCTTGCTGGCAAAACTCAACAAATTAGGAGTATCATCTGGCCTGCTTTCGTGGCTACGCACATATCTACTCAATCGCCAATTTTCCGTTAAAGTGGGTTCTTCCCAATCGAGGTGGTTCCAGAATGGTTTCGGAGTACCGCAAGGTAGCATTTTAGGACTTTTGCTATACTCGCTGTTCGTTAACGACATTACTCGACTACTGCCTCATGGAACCAGGGGTGACATTGCGCATTTCGAAACGAGTAACTCGTTTCGAGATAATTCAAACTCGAATCGAATTGATTTTAGCATTATGTATCTTTTTCGAGTTATTATTTTCAGTGTAATAGATTTCGAGCAAAATTTGTCTCGAAGAGAAATGTCAAATTTTTGGGTTTGTAAACAAAGCACACTTCACGACTATTGCAAATAACAATGCTGAAAAACAAATCCAATTTGATATTATATTGGAATTGTGATTAAAAAGAAAAGATTGCGAAATGATTTTTGACAATGGCGATAGTGAACAGGAGAGTTCGCTTATTCCACAGAGGCGGGAGTTGAGGTATAAAAGTGACTATCTTTCGCTAAGTAAAAATGAGTGAATTGAGTGAATGAAGTTTCGGCAGTATATTAGACTTAGTCGAGAATCATTTAAAAATATTTCGGATACAACCGTGTTCCAAACAACTTTCAGAAGCACTGCTACTCCTGCAGCTTTGAAATTAGCGGCCGTTTTGAATCATCTGGCTTCTGGTCGTACCAAATTAATGTTATGAAGGAGATAATTTTTCACTTGGTGTGGCTCAACCAACAGTTTCATCAGTGTTCAATCAAATGATGTCACTTCTGGAAAAAAGCTAATGCGAAAAATGGATCGGATTGGATACATCGTTTAACGAAACAAAGCAATATTTCTTCGACAAATTCAAGATACCCGGTATTGATGGTACTCATATACCCATTCTAAGGCCTACGGAAAATGAACAAATGTACTGCAAATGTGACGCTTATTGTATTTCTTTGTGATTCCATAGTGCTGAAATAAAAGTATTGTATTTATACTCACATACTTGTACAAATAGACGTCAAAACCAAAGGAAATGCAATTGAAATTTTCTTTGATGTAAGGTTCAGTATTAAAATCAACGTTTGACGAACATTTTCCTATACGATGATCAACCATTTCTTGTCGAGACATTTGTTCTCGTTTCGAGTTAAAAAATGCTCGAACACAATGTGACCTAATGTCAAACTTTGCTCGAAACTCTACTACTGCCTTTTTTTATTTCGCTAGTCTCGAGCTCGCTTCGAAATTCATAATGGCAAAAGTGGTCGAAACGAACAAAAATCACTCGTTTCGAAATGCGCAATGTCACTCCAGGTTATGCGACGCTGACGATGTAAAAATTTATCTGCCAATTGAGACCGCCTCAGATTGTCTGCAACTCCAAAAATTTATTGACTTATTCGCGGAGTGGTGCAGCATGAATCACATGACTATCAGTATTCTGTTCTGAAATGCACTTCTATCAGCTTTACTCGTAAAAAACAGCCCATAGTTCTTGACTATAGCATTAATGGCTCGTTACTCCAGCGCAGTGACATCGTCACGGATCTCGGTGTTATTTTGGATAGCCCAATGTCGTTTAGACTGCACTACATCTATATCATCAACAAAGCGTATCGTCAGCTTGAAAATATCTTTCGAATTGGCAGAGAATTCTGTGATCCTGGAACTCTACGAACTCTCTATTGCTCTTTAGTACGTTCCATCCTTGAGTCTAGCTGTGTTCTTTGGAATCCGCATTATGACTATTGGATACTTCGTCTCGAACGGATACAAAAATGCTTCATTCGTAAAATTTGTTGTATGCTACCTTGGAGAAATTATGATGCTTTACCACCTTATGAGGAACTTTGCCAGCTAGTTGGCATAGCTACTCTTGAGCAGCGACGCAAGGATATCACTGCAAAGACGGTTCATCAAATTCTGTCAGCACATTTTAACACATTTTCAGTCTTTGAAATTGATGGTTTGGCTTAGTAGACTGAGAATTTCCCACAAGCAGAAACACTTTTTTACTCAAGAGAATTGCGTATGCGTTTCAGCATGAAATTTCATTAAAAAATTTCCACTCAAAAACTATTGGTTGTACATAAAACTGTATTCGACCGAGTTCTAGGAAACTTCAAAATATGCATTGAGATTTTTTTCATTGAAAATTAACATTAAATTTGGAATTGCTCGAGAACGATTCTTCCTTTTCTTTTATATTTTAAGCGTGAAAATTGTTGATGTTGATCGCATTTTTATGATGGAGAAATTCATAGAAAAAAATCTTTAATGGCAAATTTTAGTGATTTTTGAATCTTGAAATCTCGACTATTCACAAGAGCGATAAAGTAATATGATTCAATTGAGTATATCGAGCCATAAAGCTCGCAATGATAAGACTTCTTAAAGCATCCATTTTGGAGATATGTTAAATATAAATTTGTATGATTGATTTACTAAACATGATTGATCTACCATACTTGAGTCATAGCGTTTCATGTCATGAAAATCAATAAAATAAAATTGTATTGATATCAATACAATTATTATTTGGGTTTAATGGGTCTACAATGTAAGTTTTAGCAAACTTTAACAATGGGTAAGAAAAAAAAAATAGGTGGGTTATGTCTATGATATAACCGCAAAGTTGACGTGGGACTACCTTAGCTTAGCTCAATATATTAGACTGTCAAAAAAGTCCTGCGGTATTTCCGCGAGGTGTCGTTGTAAGCGCGTAGCTCTAGTTGTCTTCATTGTATCGAGTCATACTATAGCTTGTTGGAAAGGTGCGCGCTATAATATAGTCCTTGACAGTGTTTTGTTTGGTTAAGTCGTTCGTGAGTTATAGTGTCGCAAATATGGAGCAAAATAAAGAGAAAATCCGACATATTTTACAGTACTACTATGACAAAGGCAAAAATGCATCTCAAGCTGCCAATAAAATTTGTGCAGTTTATGGATCCGATACAGTTTCCATTTCCACCGCACAACGATGGTTTCAACGTTTCGTTCTGGTGTAGAGGTCGTCGAAGATGCGCCACGCTCCGGAAGGCCTGTCGTCGAAAATTGCGACAAAATCGCTGAATTAGCCGAGAAAGACCGGCATAGTAGCAGCCGTAGCATCGGCCAAGAGCTGGGGATAAGTCATCAAACCGTTATTAACCATTTGAAGATGCTTGAATTTACAAAGAAGCTCGATGTATGGGTGCCACACACGTTGACGCAAAAAAACATCTTTGACCGTATCGACGCATGTGAATCGCTGCTGAATCGCAACAAAATCGACCCGTTTCTGAAGCGGATGGTGACTGGCGATGAAAAGTGGGTCACTTACGACAACGTGAAGGGCAAACGGTCGTGGTCGAAGCCCGCTGAAGCGGCTCAGACGGTGGCCAAGCCCTCATTACGGGCAGGAAGGTTCTGCTGTGTGTTTGGTGGGATTGTCAAGGAATTATCTATTATGAGCTGCTTCCCTATGGCCAAACGTTCAATTCGGACCTGTACTGCCAACAACTGGACCGCTTGAAGGTAGCACTCATGAAGAAGAGGCCATCTTTGATAAACAGAGGCCGCATTGTCTTCCATCAGGACAACGCCAGGCCACACACTTTGGTGACGCGCCAGAAGCTCCGGGAGCTCGGATGGAAGGTTCTTTTGCATCCGCCGTATAGTCCGGACCTTGCACCAAGTGACTACCACCTGTTTTTGTCCATGGCGAACGAGCTAGGTAGTCAGAAGTTAGCCACAAAAGAGGCCTGTGAAAATTGGCTATCCGAGTTTTTTTTGCCAATAAGGAAGCGAGCTTCTATAACAGGGGTATTATGAAGTTGGCATCTCGTTGGGAACAAGTAATCGAACAAAACGGCGCATATTTGACTTAAAACAGATGATTGTAACTAATTTTATGAACAAATGAAAATTTAAAAAAAAATACCGCAGTACTTTTTTGACAGCCTTATATTTGATTTGTGAATAAAAAGATTGTATAATGCCATGTGAGGTCAATTCATGCATTTGGATAGATTATGTTCTTCGTTACAAGTAAATTTAATGAGTCCTTTTACGATTGGTATGATGACATCTTGGTTTTGAAGTCTGTGTTAGACAAACACATTTCAGTCGGAACAAAAATACCCCCAACTTGCATGAATTTGCAATGCCAATTCTCCCACGCTCCTTGGATTCAAAGTCTGTGTTAGAGAAACACATTTCAGTCGGAAGAAAAATACCCTCGACTTTCATGTATTTGCAAAGCGAATTCCCCCAGGCACATTGATTTAGAAGTCCGTGTTAGGGAAACACAGTTTTTTTGGAACAAAAATTCCCGTACTTGCATGTATATTTGCTAAGCGGATTCCCACAGGTACATTGATTTTGAAGTCTGTGTTCGGGAAACCGTAAATCGGGCCAATCAATACTAGACAGTTAGGGCGCTTTGATAACGCTTGACATTTCACAGTTATTCAATTGTTTATCTAATGAAAAATAACATTTTATTAATTGCGATAGAAGTGTGGAAATATTCCGTATCACTTGATACAAACATCTTTCCGATCCAGTAAGAAATGTTCGAGTTATAAGCATATGGAATCTTTCATTTTTTCCTGCATGTTCTGTGTTCAGGTTTTCATTTTACCCCCCATATACTCCGGTAAGACGTAATCCCACGTCAAAAAATTGTATTGCAGAGCTCGGAACACTGCCACGGCTGCCTCTGCTGTCAAAAATAGTAAACGGAAAAGTATTACAAGCAATCAAAATACCTCGGCCAACGAAGAGAAGGGTTAAAGCTCTCCAAAGTGAATATGTGAAAAAATGTGATCAACGAAGGAAAATATTAAGGAATTTTCAACATCGAGTTACTGTGCTTGTTAATACCAAAAGAGTCCCAATTCGCATGTGTTATAAATTTGTTCTTGTTACGCTCGCGTATGATCAGAATTTTACATCATATGCAAATACAACTAATGTATATAGGTACAGCATAATCGGTTCAGTCATAGGATCGTTTAAATGAATCAATATACGATTGGCGGTTTACTTAACTTGGAACGAAAAGAATAGTTTGAGCTCTTCAAATTGTTCAAGATTTCGTTTAACAACTGCCTCCAACGAAAAACATTACATTGCGTTGGACCTTTTTCATAAATCAATTGGTTTGTCATTAATGGGTTTGTCATTAATGGGTTTGTCATTAAAGGAAATTTGGAAAATCGAAATTTTATTTTCGATGCCAAATGACTTCAAAATGCATGAAACGTCGAGATCTCATGTCATCACGAAAAAAATTTTGGCCGAAAATCGAATCATGAAGAATCCTTGCACAGAGATACAGAAGCACTCTCCATCAGACAGCATGGTAATCGACGCGGCGCCTCCACCGAATAAATTTGAACCACTGTTTGCATTATCTACGTTCACCCTTTGTATCGAGCAAAATATATACGACATCAGCATTGAGAAAGACTGATGTCTGCTAGCAGTAGCTAGACTGTTTTGACATAGGACTATGTCTTTGATTTCTATAAAGGGGGTCACTCTACGAAAAATGTAACGATTCATTAAGAGTTTACAAACGCATATTACTCAAAATCGTTAATGCGGCATATGTTGTGTTGTATACCATACTGTATACTATTACAATGGGTATGTTATTTTATGTTATTGGCTAAAAGGTTAAACTTGATAGAGATTTTATCAGACTGAAATTCAGGTAGTAGTCCAATCAATTCGTGCTCAATTCACGTTTTATCGTGTAGGTCATGCTACTAACAATTTATGTAATTGTGGTCCAAGATGTCATTATACCGAGCATGTTGTTTGGTTATGTAAAAATGCAACTAATGAATTTAGCTGGCTGCTGATTTATAAGTTCAAAAGGGTATACTCATACATATTTTCCAGGGCTTCCATTTGATATATCAATAGAGAAAAAATACAGATGTTGAACAATAAAAAAACTCAATTCAAAAGCAGTTACCTCACACAATCATAGTCCTATGTCAGGATACCGTCCGTGCCCCTAGGCTCAGACCCATAATTTTTTTTTCTATTATAGTGGCTTTTAACACATTTTGGCTGGTTCGTCACTTTTACTTCCATTTTTGGTAGAGTGTCGGGAGTGAGAATTGAACTCGTGACTTTTAGCGTGAGAAGTATGGATGTTACCACTGCGCCAGATAACCTCCTCGGGCTGTGACTTGAATAATGATGATTATGGTGTTAATCGTAATAATCAAATAATTTATCAGTTCATTCTCCCGTAGCCTTGAAAAATGACAATTTGGATACTAAACTAAGCTCTAGGCCTTGAGAAAGGCCATTTGGAAAACCTCGCTATCGCTTTATCGCTGGCTGGATGACTGATCAATCGAGAAAGCTGTGAAATTGCGAAAAGGTTGTTTATATTCAATAAATTGAAAACGAGCGGAGCCTCAATTGCAATATTAGAGAAAAAAATTGTCCGTAGAACGAACGCTGCATTTGCTATTGCTATTCAATGAAAAATTCGAATGATTTCTAAGTTTTTCGTTATTGTTACACATACAACATAGCTTGGACAATAAAAAGTCTGCAGTCTGCGAAAACTTCAAGGCCACTGTTCTACGAATAACATAAACAACGATCCACGAGTTTTCATTCTGTTGTCATCTAATGGACAACCGTAACCCATCGATTTCATGAAATAGATCCAGAACACAGTGATGATATTGATGCAAAATTCCCTGTGGCTGCATTCAGATTGTCTAGAAAAGTGCATTGGCAAAACGAGGACACGAATTTCGACATCGCGGGAACAAGAATTGGCGCTTTTCAGGACCACCAAACCTTTCACAAAAGAGTTTTCAAAAATATATTTAACAAAGGCTATCCTATCCTTTGTGTAGTCCTACGACACTCCGGTTAGGTCCCCGACATGACCCACCTGTCGTTTTTCTTCCGATGTTGAAACGGAAATGTCGAAGTGATTGTGTGCAACTGATATTTCTCTAAATTTGATCGAAAGTACATCGAAAGAACGTTCGCAGTATTACTCCGTTCGCAGAGCATATTCGATCCTTTGAAACTTGCAATGATTTTCGTCGCTAGGGAGATTCTGAGGTATTCAAGTAAAACGAAGCGTAATCATTTGCGTCAGACGCTTTCATTTCGAAGATGTATTCCAAAATTCAGCAATCTAGAGAACAGCATGAAACAGCAATGTATATCAGTGAAATATTTGGTTATATAGTGATAGACATTCGTTTAGCCGCACTTGAAAAAAAAACATGAAACACTTACAAAACAACTAGGAATGTTCTTCTTATCGGGATACTTATTTGCTGTAGTGATAGTATATTTAAGTCACTTTTATTGAGCACGTCACAATCACACACACACACACATAACATATACATAGTATAAACAACAAACGTCGTTTTTCCCGAGACATACGCTAAGCCGCAGGGCATAAAAATCGAGTTTTCGCATAATCACCAAGCCTTTATCTGTGTTTTTTGAAAAAATACTTGGGAATGTTCAATTTACAAGATAAATATTAGATGTGCAAGGTAAGAAGTTGGTCAGATTAGTGATTTACGTAGAATTTAAAGGAATGGCGAAAGGTATTCTATTGATGGAAGAGGGGCAGAAAATAATAAAGATATTCAGTGAACAAAAGTTTTCTAATCGCTCGATCGTAACAAAAATTGGTCTATCTGAGATAGTGGTGCGGAATTTCTTTAAATAGTGCCAGAAATATGGGATATAATGACCAACAAATGGGAACACCAAAGTTACTTTGCGTCTTAAAGGTCGAATCAGACACAAAGAAACCAGGAAACGATATCCTGCTCATACATTAAGGCAGAATCGGTTGTTTCAGTAACGGAGAGGCATATTGCGCGCATCTTGAATGAGTCACCAAACATCATGTGGAAGAAACCTCAAGGGAAGCCGAAACTGACCGTCACCCATAAGCAGAACCATCTCATTTTCGCCCGGCAATACATGGAATGTAAACAAGAATGGAGAAATGTTGTATTTTCCGGCGAAAAAAGTTCAATTTGGATGGTCCGGACTGTTACAGTTTTTTTTTTTTATAAATTCGTTTATTTTTACAGGCTCAGTTACATAAGTTTAAAGGAGCCGAAATCTTAAATATATTTTTAAAACTATATATATGAACAATTTTCTTAAATCTATGGTTAGTAATGTGGGAAACCGATTACTCGTGGTGGACTCGAGATTAAAAGGGTGACATTTTCTCAGGAAAAGGATGGGGTATAAGGAAATTATTACAATGTTGATAATCACACACACTCAATTCTTAAATCTATTCGTACATCAGTTGTGAATTTACATTTCATTCTTCTGTTTATAGCAAGCGGACCAATTACTCACAAAGGAAGAAATGGAGGGTATAAGGATATAAGGATAATCACACACGAACATCGATAGATTTAAGGAAAACATATATTTGGGACATGTAATCAAGGTCTAACCGAGCCAACACATCTCTCACCGGCACATTGGGCTGCCTTCCTCTAGCCCGAAGGGAGTTCTCTAAATTCGATCTGGCAACAAGATACACCTCACACGACCAAACAACGTGTTCGATGTCGTGGTAACCTCGGCCACAAACGCAGATATTGCTGCCGGCCAGATTGAAACGAAAGAGTAGCGCGTCTAACGAACAGTGATTGGACATGAGTCGGGAGAAGGTGCGAATAAAGTCCCGACTCAAGTCCAGACTTTTGAACCATGGTTTGAGGCTAACCTTAGGGATAATCGAGTGAAGCCACCGGCCCAATTCATCTTCGTTCCATTTGCGTTGCCAGTTATCGATGGTATTTTTACGGACTAAAGAGTAAAATTCATTGAAGGCGATTTGACGCTGATAAATATCGCCTTCAATTGCACCTACCTTTGCTAATGAGTCAGCCCTCTCATTACCCGGAATTGAGCAATGTGAAGGGACCCAGACAAAGGTAATGACATAACAGCGTCTGGATAAAGCACTCAAAATTTCTCGTATTCTCTCAAGGAAGTACGGCGAGTGCTTTTCCGGCCTCACTGAACGGATAGCTTCGACAGAGCTAAGACTATCCGTTACAATGTAATAGTGTTCAACAGGTCGTGAGGCGACGCTGTCCAGCGCCCAGTATATCGCTGCCAATTCAGCAATATATACCGAGCAAGGATTCTGAAGACTGTGTGAGGTGCTAAAAAATACGTTGAACACTCCAAATCCTGTGGACTCATTCATAGAGGACCCATCAGTAAAGTATATATTATCACAATTGATACGCCCATACTTTGCATTGAAGATTGTAGGAACGAACCCCAATCTAAGATAATCTGGATTTTCATGGATTTTCTCCTTCATGAACAGATCGAAATGTACAGAGGAATTGATGTAGTCAGGAAAACAAACACGGTTGGGAATATACGAAGAAGGAACAACCTGCATAGAGGTGAATTCATGATATGAACTCATGAATCTAGAATGAAAATTTAGCTCGATCAATTGCTCAAAATTTCCGATCACCAATGGATTCATAACCTTACACCGGATGAGGAACCGAAGAGATAATAAATTGAAGCGATCTTTTAGTGGGAGTACGCCTGCCAAAACCTCGAAACTCATGGTATGTGTTGAGGGCATACATCCCAACGCAATACGGAGACAAAGATACTGAATTCGCTCGAGTTTAATGAGGTGTGTTTTGGCAGCTGATTGAAAACAGAAACTGCCATACTCCATCACTGAGAGAATAGTTGTTCTATACAACATTATAAGATCTTCGTGATGGGCTCCCCACCAGGTGCCGGTAATTGTACGGAGAAAATTTATTCTTTGTTGGCATTTTTTACTCAGATACCTAATATGGGCCCCCCAAGTACATTTGGAGTCGAACCAGACCCCAAGATACTTGAATGACATAGCATGAGTGATCGGTTTACCCAAAAGTTGAAGCTTTGGTTTTGCTGGTCTATGCTTCCTAGAAAAAACCACCATCTCTGTTTTCTCCGTGGAGAATTCGATCCCTAGCCCAATGGCCCAGGTTGAAAAATTGTTCAAAGTATCTTGTAAGGGTTCTTGTAGGTCGGATTCTGTTGATCCTACGACAGAGACCACTCCATCATCTGCAAGTTGTCTTAGGCTGCAATTTTGTGTAAGGCAATTGTCGATGTCGCTTACATAGAAGTTGTACAAAAGGGGGCTTAAACATGAGCCCTGGGGGAGGCCCATGTAAGAGACCCGACTTACTGCCGAATCTCCGTGAGAAAAGTTCAAATGCTTCTCACAAAGCAAGTTATATAACATATTATTCAATAGAGGCGGCAGACCCCGAGAGTGTAATTTGTCTGTCAAAACCTCTATTGAAACAGAATCAAAGGCCCCCTTCATGTCCAAGAATACTGAAGCCATTTGTTTTTTTCCGGCGTAAGCCATTTGAATTTCTGAAGAAAGCAACGCAAGACAATCATTCGTCCCCTTGCCCCTGCGGAACCCATATTGTGTATCTGAGAGTAGGCCATTCGTTTCAACCCATCGATCAAGGCGAAACAAGATCATTTTCTCCAACAATTTCCGTATACAAGACAGCATTGCTATTGGGCGGTACGAATTGAAGTCGGACGCGGGTTTTCCGGGTTGCTGTTACAGTTGCTATTGGTACAATTTAAGTCAACGGCATGTCGTGAGATCGAAGCGAAACTTTGGGGGCGGAAGTTTGACAGTGTGGGGAGCCGTTTCCTATCACAGCCATCTTCTCATTTGTTTCATTTTCACCCGAATGAACTCCGAAAAGTATTTTCAATTACTGGAAGACGTTTTGATTGGCCATATTGAGAATAACGCTACCGAGGATGTCGTTTTTTCAGCAGGATTATGCATAGATCCACGTTTCCAAGCAATCGAAGGCATGGTTTGCCGAGAAGGACATTCCGCTTCTTGAATGACCTGCTGGCGGTCGATTGCTATCCTATAGAGAACCTATGGAGAATCTTGGCCGAGATGGTCTATGCAAACGGATGACAATTTGACAACATTTCCAGTCTCAAAGCAGTAATTCAGCAGGAATGTAGGGCTATAATCAAAATGGCAATACTTTAAAAGCTGTCTGACTCGATGCCAAATCGAGTTTTCAAAGTGATCCGAAATGGAGGTGAACATACTTAATATTATCTACCGGTTGAACTCGAAATTTTCCGCACAAATTTTCTTTTATTGAAATTTTAGGATGCGGCTAAACGAATGTCCACCCTGATTCCACATATTTGAATTACTTAGAAAACAAAAAGTGAATTTATACTTTTTTTTTTAGAATGAATTCGATGAAAATAAACAATAATCGTCTTTTCTGAGCAAAACTGTACAAAGAATTGACTTATTTTTAAAAATATTGAGGATAAATATGATGCGGCTAAACGAATGTCTACCACTGTAGAACCAAGAGCCTTAAATGCTTAGAAACATGCGAATAAAACATGTTCTTGGAACGTGAGCTTTGAATCCGTAAGAATGCCAGATCTCCAATATAATTAGTTCTATTTAGAACAGATCCAAAAACCTTGTGTTTGGATTCTATCGTGGATCGTTTTGTATCAAGAAGCTTCTTATATTTGCTGTCGTTAAGTTACAGTAGGAAATCCAAGGCCCATGAATACCTTAGCATACGTCCTTTCCTATCGCTCGATAGTAAGAAATAATTGCATGTATCGCCTCATCAGTACACATTGGTTATTTGGCAGAGAATCTGGAGCATCACCTACACATAATCATTTCTACGCTATCATCAAGTGTCTGGCTTATGTCAAATCACTACACGTCACATGAGCATCTCTTTACCATTAGAGAGGCCGCAATTCTATGTAAATGCGATGATGGCTGATACAATATCGAGCATATTATCTGATCGCGACTCGAATGTCAAGCTGCCTAAAAACGAGAATAATCCTACGAAAATAGCGCAGGCTTGAATTCTCGGTTGAAACTAAAAAAAATGAAGTTTTCTAGCCCCAATGAGCATTATGAAAAATTTGGATGATTTATCAAAAACGTTCTCGTTGCCAATGTAAAAGGCCTCTTTTTATCATGTATTCAGGCGAAGAACGTAGATGAAATATTATATTACCTTTTCCAGAATGTTATTAGGTAGGTCGCTTCGAAATGACGCACAAGATAAATCAGTCCAATTATGTGGCCTACGTCATTTGCATAAAGTCGCATTTTTATCGATGAATCCGTGTTGCAAGTGTGCTGTGTGTGTGCAACACCGTGAGGCACCCAACGTGGCTGAATTTTTATTTTCTGTATTTTTTTAGGATTTGAAACATGTTTCACTCAAAACCACGTACACATTATATTTTAGTAAGAGATTGTCAGAGAACATCAACTCTCATAGAAACCGAAACAGTCGCAGATGTTATTCCTATCGCACGTCTAACAAGAGCCTCTAAAATAAAGAAACCACCGAATGCCCCGTAGGATACACTCGTATGAAAAAATGTTTCAACAAAACTTAAAAAACTATATATTTTGAAGTTTTTATAAAACTGAAAATTGAATCGTTTCTCATGATGAAAACAGTCTATGAAATAATGTTAGAACATGTCACTACCTGTATGTCTTCGCGGTGTATTTATATCAAGGAGTTTTCGATTCATGGACTTGTCTAAGGTAATCACCGAAAGGTCGCTCCCACTAAGAATAATAGAATCTCTTTTCTTTCAGTAGAATAATTTATAACTGTTTTTTTTGAATCCAACAACCTTTCCGAGATTGTTTGCACGACCATAAGAACAGATAAAAACAACTTCTCATCGTACCATTTTTTCGCCTGCGAGCCTCAGCCAATGCTAATTATACACCACGCTGAATATTTCAGCAGCTTCTTAATTTCCCACGTAACGCAGAGCACGAGTCAAAGAAAAATTTAAAAAAAACCCGAAACTTTTTTTTCACTTACCTTCCTTATCGTACATCATGAAAACCTCGCGCAGTTCGCTCCTTAGCGCATCGTAATCCTCCTCCGGCTCGACGTAGTTCGACGCTAGTTCCACGAACTCATTAAACTCCAGCTGTCCCGACTCGTCCTCGTCGTACTCGTCGATCACCTCCTCCAGCTCTTCCTCGCTCAGCGTGTGGCCCAGCAGCTCCAGGATTGTGCCGACGACATCGGTTGGAATGCTGCCCGTTTTGTCCTTGTCGAAAGCATCGAAGGCTTCTTTCAGGACTGTGGTTTATTATTTTTTTTCCGTGTGCACAAAGAAAAACGAAGAAGAAATATTTATTAGTCTTAAACGGTTTGCGAAGTTTTTTTTCTGTATTAAAGCTAATGAAAATATTCTTTGTAGCAAAGTGTGTTTTTCTGTAAAATTGGTTCCACCAGTTCTTTTACGTTCAACAATCTCAATCCAATAAATGCATCATTTTGCTACTTTATTCGCATAGTTAATGGGAACTCCATGTAAAACGATGAATACCAACGTAGACGAATAAGTATCGAAATTAAAATTCGTTTTTATAATCATTATTTTTAAATGCAAGACGCTTCGTCCTTGACGTTCCGTTCATTATTCCCTTCACCTGCAGCACTAGTTTCAGTGCCACTGAAACGCCTACGCAATTTAACTTTATCTTAGAGCACGTGCACGAGCGGAATGAGTTTCATTTGCAGTTTCCCACCGCACATTCTGAATGGTGCAATTTGGTGTGGCTTTGCATGATGTGTCATAAATGATAAACTGTTTTTGGGACGTGTGAATTGACCTGAAAACATGATTCGTGTTTATGATTATTATAGTATTTTATATTCCTTCTATAAATTTATATACTTTTTTGAAGGGTAGTGAAAAAAACACATCTCAATTAATTCTGATTTATTCACTCTAGTCATAAAAGAAATCAAAAGTTTCCGAGAATGAGATAGTATAATTGTATTTCTGTCCGAACATGTTGGACATGTTTAATTTTATAAGCATTCTTCGAAGTGTTGTTCTTTCGAAGAATGTTCCCTTCATCAAAGCTTTCCCTATTTTTACTGAAAATAACTTTGAGCTTCAAAGTACAACAGCAATAAATGCAAAATTGAACGTGATATTCTATCTGCCAGGAAAAACTTTTCCGACTTTCGGCATGAGACCAAGTTTGACAAATTGTCTCATCAATACAAAGGGGGAATGCATGCGAGGATAATCCCCAACCGAACGCGTCAGTGGTTTCCATTACCCTTTCTGCAGTATTGAAGGAACATTATCTGAGACAAATTAATGTTTATGTCGCTGTTTTCCTCAAATTATTGCAAAACATAGATATTGATCGCAAATCTCTCTTTCCAGTTTCCTCTTCCGTATAAAGACAAAACATTACTGAAAACTATGCTGCTCTGTGAAACTTGTTCTATTGTGAATTGATCTCGGATGTCAGAACAAGAAAATGACAATAGAACTACAATAAACTAGTACATACTGGTATAATGCAAATAATACAGGGTTTTCCATTTCGGGCTTCCGAAAGTATACAGCCCTGCGCTGACAACCGTTTGACACAGCTGTCAATCAAAGCGTCATATCGTTAGTTGAATGTCTGCCATTTTACAATATGGATCGTTTTAGCATCGCACATCGTGTTAATTTTGTTAAAGCTATATATATAAAAATGGAGTGATGTCTGTCTGTCTGTCTGATTCTTATAGACTCGGAAACTACTGAACCGATCGACATGAAAATTGGTATGTAGGGGTTTTTGGGGCCGGGGAAGGTTTTCGTGATATTTTGAGACCCCTCCCCCCTCTCTAAGGGGGGGGGGGGCTGCCATACAGATGAAACACAAATTTCTGCATTACTCGGAAATTAACCAAGCAAACGAAACCAAAGTTGGCATGTGAAAGTTTTAGGGTGCAATAAATATTTCTATGATGGTTAGACAGTCCTTCCCCCACTCAAAGGGGGGGCTGCCATACAAATGAAACACAAATTTCTGCATTACTCGAGAATTAATCAAGCAAATGAAACCAAATTTGGCATGTGGAGGTTTTAGGATGCAATAAATGTTTCTATGGTGATAAGATACTCCTTCCCCCTCTCTTAGAGGGGGCTGCCATACAAATGAAACACAATTTTTTGCATTACTCGGAAATTAATCAATCAAACGAAATCAAAGTTGGCATGTGAAAGTTTTGGGATGCAATAAATGTTTCTATGATGGTTAGACAGTCCTTCCCCCACTCAAAGGGGGAGCCGCCATACGAATGAAACACAATTTTCTGCATTACCCGAGAATTAATAAAGCAAACGAAACCAAATTAGGTATATGGAGGTTTTAGAGCGCAATAAATGTTTTCACGGTGGTTAGACACTTCACTCTTCCCTTAAGGGGGGGTGGGGGTGTTTTATGTCTGCCTTACATATGAAACACAAATTTCTGCATTACTCGAGAACTAATCAAGCAAATTGAGTGCAAGTGGTTGAGAAATTTTGAATTTTTGTCTGAAAATAATCTTCATATCATAATGATGAGTTTTAGTAGAAATACTACGAATTTTTTTTGTAAAAGATAAATTCAACGGGGTCGATTAGAAGATCAATCAATGAACAGTTCTGCGATTGGACTCATGAACCTGCGCTTAGTAAGAAAACGTGAACGTTTGAAGGTATTGATAACAAAAAACAAATTTTGGGCGGGAAGAAGTTTGCCGGGTCAGCTGGTAGAAAATAAAAAGCAATTTATAATTTGCGATGACGTATGTGTTGTATGTTGTTTTATATATAAGATTTAGATGCAAAATCTACAGACTGACTCGAATGTTATATAAATAAAATTGATGAGTTGGGAAAAAGATATTATTGAAATCAAGCCATAATCAAGGATCGTTATTTTGAGAAATCTGTAAATCTGTATGGTAAGCAAACAAATCTGTAATCTGTATCTACAGATTCTTGGTTTCAAAAATACTGAAAAATCTGTATAGATACAGATTATTCTGTAGATATGGTAACCCTGGGACTTAGTGGTAATAGTACCTGACCATTAATTTGTTTGGATTTTCCAATTAAATTGCGCCACAAGAATTGAATTGAACTGAATGTGACGAAGTTAGAATACTTCAAAGTTGGCAAAAATTTGTCTATTCTTCTTGTTTTTGGTTCCTTCTATAAGTCTGTACGCACTCAATGTTATAATTTTAGAGTTCGAATTATTGCGAACTATTGATTTTATACATACACTGCGTTTCACATCTATAGAACCACTCATTTTTTCTGAGTTTCCAGAGATAGGTAAGAAGTCGGTTAAATTGAAGTATATAGTGTAGGATATAATAACTATTTTCATTTAAAAGGCTGGCCATTTGAACTTTATTGTTGTTGTTTTTTATAGTGTTTCATAACTATAAAACCAGATGGAGAAACGCTCACTCCTTTACAAAATAATCGTCAATGTCACATCAATTACAAAAAGTTTCTAATTCGTAGGTCATCTTTAGGTCTCAATCGGATCAAATAACCCATTCGGGGTGATTTTTACCAAGTTGCGCCATGTTGTAGTGTGTATCTCGTTCTACACAGAGGATACTACTCGTTTAAGCTCTTCAAATCACTCATTTATTTAATGTTTTAATCTGTTAAACAAGCTGACCATTTCAGAATCCGAAGCACTTATTCATCAAACCATGCCATAACTTTCTGGATTTCATAAATTGATACCAAATTACCGAATTATCACATTGTTTATGATGTAAAAACAGCAGTAAATAATTCTGAAGTACTTCATTGCATTTCTGGCTATTCATTTTTTTTTATCCCATTTATTTATTTTAGGCTCATTAGCATTTTAGCTGTAACAGAGCCGAATTTTAATCGTGTACATGTCACATGGTTATCATATCTATAATTAGCACATTACACAGTTGCCATTCGCCAGTATTCCTTCTATACCATTACATATGGTACATTCACACAGTAGCCATTTAGGCGTAAGAGTATTCTTTCTGTTCTTCCATTATCCAGTTGGACCACCGGACAGCGGAGACAGTTGATTGATCATTGTTGAGTTATTTATAGAACAGTAGCCCGATGTGTCTGGTCTGGCAGAGCAGAGCAGTTGTATGGATGAATCGATCTTATTTCGACCGTGGATCGATCTCCATCGCTGATGATTGTTGCGTGGACGTAGCTATTCTGTAACAACACAATGATGGTCAATGAGGGCCCTGAGTTATGAACTCACGATCGATCGCTTACTAAGCGAACGTGCAACCAATGTGGCTACGGAGACCCCCTATGGCTATTCATTCGTGTTGATAGTAAGCTTCCTAAACCAGACCATTTTGAGAAGATTATCCCCAAACCATAAAAATCTCATCTCCGAAGCTACGGGTCCAAAAACTAATGTAGAAGCTAATCCCGTGGATTTCACTATTTCAGGAGAACTTCTCTGACAAGAAATGCAACTTGAATAGAATTCCTCCACACTGGAAGGATTTACGGAACATGTCATGTAATTTTTCAACTCGTAACTTTGCAGGCGGCAGTTTGATGGTTTAAGGAAACTATTTTCAAAACGGTCCGGATAGCTTTTCATCAACACCAATGTACAGTCAGAAGCGCAATGAAGAACTTCAGAATCATTTACTTCTGTTTTTGCCCGAAAAACACCGTGATAATTGCGTAATTTGGCATCAATTCATAACATCCGGAAAGTCAAGGCATGGTTTATTGAATGGGGGGCTTCAGATTTTGGATTGGTCAATTCTTGTTTAACAGATTAAAATCCTATCAAGAAGTTGTGAGGAGAGATTGTACGAATAGTAGATGCAGCTTACAATCAGTATGAGTGATTTGAAGAGCTTAAACGAGAAATATCCTCTGCGTAGAACGAGATACACTCTACAACATGGCGCAATTTGGTCAAAACCATCCCGAATTGGTTATTTGATCTGGTTGAGAACTAAAGATAACCTACGAATTAGAAACTTATTGTAATTGATGTGAAATTGACGTTTATTTAGTAAAGAGTGAGCGTTTCTCCATTTGGTTCTATAGTTATGAAACGATGTAATTTAAGTTTTTTTGAATCTTTCGCGCCTGAATAAAACAATAAAGTTCAAATGGCCAGTCTTTTAAATGAAGATAGTTATTATATCCTACACTATATACTTCAATTCAACCGACTTCTTACATATCTCTGGAAACTCAGAAAATATGAGTGGTTCTATAGTTGTGAAACGCAGTGTATTACACGTTCAAAAACAAATACATCGAATGTGTGCAGGTTTGCATACATTAACCATTCATTCAAATTGGAAGGTCAGCTAATTTATGTTACTTCACGTTGTTGTTTTAATTGCTGCATTTATCAATCATAAAAGCTTTACTCATGTGTCATAAATGATATTTCTATATCAAACTATTCCAGACATAATAAAAGGTAACACAAATGTAGCATCGCATAGAATTCGTGGACACAGCGCACACTCAATGGTCACGCTGACATTTCGCACCTCATTTATCCTCATTCTATTTCTAAATAATTGACTGTCCAGTCGGGAGAGAAAGAAACAAAAAACAACACTAGGCATTCGCAACATATCCAGCATCCAGTAGATACGGTTGTTATTGCTGTGGCCGGCCCACCCCAAACACCAGAACCCTTCAGGAACGAACTTTCGAAGGTCACTCACTTCACTCAACATTCCCAGCTGTGGGCAGAGTTTATATTGCTATTCATTTATCACACCACCATCGCAACCGTGATCGAAGCACTTTATCATAAGCGGCTTATGTTCTTTTTTTCATGTCGGAATTTTTATTTTTTTTCACTCTCTCTCTTCTTAACGAGTGTTATTTTTATAGATTTTCGCTGGGTTTTTTTTTTGTTTTCCACTGGTACCAGCGAGGTGCGTGTTTTTCACCACTGATACAATTTTCCAAATTGCTGACCACTGGACTGCCTGTTGTTCATTTTCTTCGAGTTTCGTTCTCTTCCAAGGGGTTCTGGTGGACGCGATTTTTTGACACTTTGTTGTTTAAAAATGTGTTTTTCGGGTATTTGATGGTAACTGCGAATGGCTCATGACTGTACCTTTCAGCTGTTCTTTGCTCAATTCCTGTGGATGATAGAGAAGAGACACAAATGTCAGCAAATAATGCAGCACTTGGTGCGAACATTTATAACGCGCGGTTGGAAATATTATTTATAGGATGCACCTGGCCGTCGCGCCAACTGCGTCACGGCGACATCCAATTCCACATTTTTCACCGGACAATATCAGATACTAACCGTTTTCTCCATGACGAATAGATCCTTAGGTGCAAACTTTCAATTAGCGAATGGCGACCAAGCAATCACAACTATCAATCACTTTTCACCGCTTCCGCCACCGTTCGCCAAGTGTATCTTTCCTTTCTCTTCTGGGCACGACTTGGCCGCTGGCGAGAAATCAATTAATCGTTGGGACAGACGCGATCTAGCCTTTTGTCGCCGAATCTGCTCTTTTTTCCCTTCTGCACTTCTCGAATCGATACAGCCGCGAATTACAATTGATTGCTAAAAATGTCCGCGATTTCCACGCGACGTTCGCTCGCGCTGCTCCTCGTCTGTGATCAATTGTAATGCTGTCTATTTTAATTTTGTTTTAAATCACAAGCCAACTAGCAACTGCGCCAGCAAACGGCGCATAACTGCCAGTGTTGATCGATGAGCGGAACGGGTGCAGGAATTTTTCGCGTCGAGGAAATCCGGGATTAAACAGTGCGCCACTCCAACGAACAAAGCAGAATCCGCCGAAACGCCGGATTCAACCACCGAGACCTGACCAGCCGAGCAATGCCACCGCCGACGAGTATTTCCAATGGCATAAGTGGCAGTAAATGGGAAAAAAAGAACGATTGAAATGAAAGAAAAATCGCGAAATTGATTCCGCGGCGATAGGCAGCAGCAGCAGCAGCAACAACGCGCGCGATCCTGCGAGATGATCCACATGCGGGCCAAAACGCGACACACACTCTCTATCGACTGGCGTTATTCTGCCGTGGTACGAGCTGACCCAGATCGTCGGACATTCAGAGTCTCAATCCCCTGGGGGTGGTCCGCCATGCTGCTGGAATGGAATATAACGTGTTAATTAAAATATGCGAAAAAGCCGGTTTTCGGCGCGATGAGTTCAACCCTGCGAAAGCATCCCCGCGCTGGATTGCTCCTGTGTAGAATCGCGGTTGCGATTGCGGCGACCGTTGTCGCCGGTGTTCGTCCGCGTCGTCATTACGGGCGTCGTCGTCGCCCCACGGCTTAATGGCGGTATCGATGAGGAATTTTATTATACGTGCCAACGTCGCTTTTCCGAGTCGTGTCCTAATTGCGTACGATGCGCCAATGCAATGCTACAGGGGCGCGGGGACGGAGTAGGCAGAATGGGCCGTCGCGTGGGCTGGCGGGGAAAACCAAAGAAAAGAAAAGCTTCGAGGAATTTCCGCCGATTCCATACCACATAGTATGTTGTTGTTTTGGTTTACCAAGAATATGACCATGGGAGAGTTGTTAGTCGGAGAAGAGCCGGGGAGAATTTTCCAGTTGATTCATCTATTTGTCTGTGTTTCCCCCGGATTAGTGAGAACGAATGATTTCCCTCCTCATTTAATACACAGAATCGGTTGATGTAAATAGAACTGATTCGAGTTTATTTTCTCACCGTCGGTTTCACACCTATTCGATGTTGCGAGACGGTAGCTATAATCTACTTAGCATTAGTTTTACGGGCGTTGATTGCTATTTCCATTCAGCATAGGTGTCCAAATATGTTCTGTGATGAATGGTGAGATCAATTGTTGATATTTTTACCTGTTTGCTATGGAAAATCTGCAATTGCAGTAATGACTATTGTATTCAAACACGTGGAATTTTTTTATTGCCATACAAATGAAACAAAAATTTCTGCATTACTCGAGAATTATTCAAGCAAATGAAACCAAATTAAGCATCTTGAGGTATTAGGGTGTGCAATAAATGTTTATATGATGGTTAAACTCTCCACCTCTACCTGCATAACTGGAGAATTCAAGCAAACAAAACCAAATTTGGCATGTGGAGGTTTTAGGGCACAAAAAATGTTTTTACGGTAGTTAGATACTCCTCCGTCTTCTCTAAGGGGGGGCTTCCATACAAATGAAACACAAATTTCTGCATTACTCGAGAATTAATCAAGCAAATGAAACCAAATTGGGCATATTGAGGTTTTAGGGTGTAATAAAAGTTTCTATGATGGTTAGACTCTCCACCCCTCTCTCTAAAGGGGGGTGGGGGGGTGGTGCGTCTGTCATACAAATGAAACACTAATTTCTGCATAACTCGAAAGCTAATCAAGCACAATCAGGGATGTGAGGGTTTCTACGTATGAGAAATGTTTCTATAATGGTATGACAATGCAATGCTACAGGGGCGCGGGGACGGAGTAGGCAGAATGGGCCGTCGCGTGGGCTGGCGGGGAAAACCAAAGAAAAGAAAAGCTTCGAGGAATTTCCGCCGATTCCATACCACATAGTATGTTGTTGTTTTGGTTTACCAAGAATATGACCATGGGAGAGTTGTTAGTCGGAGAAGAGCCGGGGAGAATTTTCCAGTTGATTCATCTATTTGTCTGTGTTTCCCCCGGATTAGTGAGAACGAATGATTTCCCTCCTCATTTAATACACAGAATCGGTTGATGTAAATAGAACTGATTCGAGTTTATTTTCTCACCGTCGGTTTCACACCTATTCGATGTTGCGAGACGGTAGCTATAATCTACTTAGCATTAGTTTTACGGGCGTTGATTGCTATTTCCATTCAGCATAGGTGTCCAAATATGTTCTGTGATGAATGGTGAGATCAATTGTTGATATTTTTACCTGTTTGCTATGGAAAATCTGCAATTGCAGTAATGACTATTGTATTCAAACACGTGGAATTTTTTTATTGCCATACAAATGAAACAAAAATTTCTGCATTACTCGAGAATTATTCAAGCAAATGAAACCAAATTAAGCATCTTGAGGTATTAGGGTGTGCAATAAATGTTTATATGATGGTTAAACTCTCCACCTCTACCTGCATAACTGGAGAATTCTTCAAGCAAACAAAACCAAATTTGGCATGTGGAGGTTTTAGGGCACAAAAAATGTTTTTACGGTAGTTAGATACTCCTCCGTCTTCTCTAAGGGGGGGCTTCCATACAAATGAAACACAAATTTCTGCATTACTCGAGAATTAATCAAGCAAATGAAACCAAATTGGGCATATTGAGGTTTTAGGGTGTAATAAAAGTTTCTATGATGGTTAGACTCTCCACCCCTCTCTCTAAAGGGGGGTGGGGGGGTGGTGCGTCTGTCATACAAATGAAACACTAATTTCTGCATAACTCGAAAGCTAATCAAGCACAATCAGGGATGTGAGGGTTTCTACGTATGAGAAATGTTTCTATAATGGTATGACACCCCTCCCTCCTCTGGAATGGAGAGGGGGTCCCATAAAAATATTACACATATTTCAACCAAAAATATTCCAACCAAACATGACAATTAAAAATTTTAGGAAAACTCTGAAGGAAAAAGGGAAAATTCGGAAAATGAAATTCCCATATGTTCTACATTTACATAGTGACAAGTGCTGTTAGTCCATTTGATGTTTGCGCTAGCGAAATTGACCTTTGTTCGAAACTGGAAATGGATTTTAATGTGATGAAACGCACTCCTATACCGTCTTCTATCTATACCAATAAAAAAGTATCGCCAAATGTGTTGATAGGAGCAGAACTCGAGGAAGGAATTGTCCGATTTAGGGCTTTTCTGTAAAAAATATTCTTATAGAAAAGGTTAATTCAACGGAGTCGACTAGAAGATTGATCAATGAACAGTTCTGCGATTGGACCTATAAACTTGCTCATAGTAAGAAAACGTGAATGTTTGAATGTATTGATAACAAAAAACAAATTTTGGGCGGGACGAAGTTTGCCGGGTCAGCTAGTGAAAGAATAACTGTCGGAAGAATTAGAGCACGAGTTAGAAACTTCACTGTGGTCCTGTGTTGCGCGAATCGATGCTTTCGATTAATAGGAGAAAGAAAGCTGTTACAGTCAGTTGAACACCGTGGTAAAGAAGATTCTGAATGATGACATTCAATTTCATCTAGGCGACTGCAACGCAAAAATTACCTCCAACATCAATGAGCGCGTCATTGGACGCCATGGTCTAGGAGAGATGAGCGAGAACGGGGTCTATTTGTAAAATGTTGTACCAATAGGGGGTCTTGGTAGCCTAATTGGTTGCGTGTCCGCTACTAAGCAAACAATCATGAGCTCATAACTCAGGACCCTCACCTGAGTATCTTTGTGTGTTATTCTAGCTAAATACTACGTCCTCGCAACAATCATCATGTGTCGGTTATACCAGTCCCTTACCGCTCACATCAAGGTCTGCTGCATCGGTAGTTAGTGCTATTTGTAGCATAACAATGGAAGGCTCATATTAACAGTCACGCTGTGTATATAGCCCAACTGTGAACATTCCAACAATAGGAATAATCTTACGCCGAAAAAAGGCGACATGTGTTGTACATCGATAGAATAGGAATACTCTAACAAATAGAGTAACGCGTGAAGGGGGTGGGGGAGGGGTATTCTCTCATGGGATCGATTTCAAATGGGCCTGAATTTGAGACAATTCTGCATAAATGAATAATGAAACCAGTAATCATAATTAATGTGGACGAAGGACCCGGCGAGAACCCTCGTTTTGAGAAGGTCACAGGTCACAGGTCACAAGGTCGATTTATCATTTTGATAAATTGAATATTGATGCAATATTCGTTGCTACAAATTTCCCAGTACGCAGTGTTTTCAACCGAGTTGAACGTCGGATGGCTAGCCGTTCCCGGAAGTCATCAGGTTCAATACTTCCTCATGATTATGAGAGATCTTACTTGGATGAAAAACAAGGAACCTGAATCTGGTATTCCGTTTCGAGTAGAGTAGTGCGGGGCAAAGGTACGCACGGGGCAAAAGTGCGCATTGGCCTTTCTGAAGCAAACGAGCACAAAAATTCTACAACAGTGTATTCGTTTGATACATTATTACACCAGCAGCTCACACATATAAACACGATACATTTCATGAAAGTGGCAAAAAGTTATGAGCTAAAAAGAGTTTTGCAATGTTTTGATCTATTTTTTTCAGTTTTGGAGATGACGATTTACTTACCTGAAATAACTGGAAAGTTCGAAACTACACTGTCAAGGAAATCTTCATTCTATAGTAGATGATAGTGCGTATTCGTTTTTGTGGAAAAGTTCAAGAGCTTTTTTCAAAAAGTCGATTAGTTCAAAAATTGCTTATGGGGCAAAGGTACGTACTGGCTGTGGGGCAAAAGTTTGCACTAGCGTTTTGCTCTGAAAAAAAATTATAAAATGTTTTCAAAAAAATGTTTAACCCACAAGAAGAAAGCTGATTTGAAGAAATGCACTCTAGAAATGTTCAAATAACCGTACTGTAAAATTCGATTCGATTAAAAAATTACCAACAGAGGCTTCGGGAGGGAGTCTCGAAGCGTCGGATTGCGGTAGACCTCGGTATTTCTGAATCAGCTATGAGGAAGAGGCTCATATCAGATAGTGATTTACGATTTGAATCTTCTTTTATTGACATTTCTACTTCTACTAGGATGTGTCAGCGGGCACCTAGGGCGGTTCAGATAGGTATTTACGAGTGAGCAGTCTGAGGATCTGGCGGATCACTGCAGGGCACTGGACAAAGCTTAATATGGTATGACTCTAAAAGATTTACGGCGTCTGGCGTTTGATTTTACGGAAGGCAACAACCTCCAGCAATTTGCAAAATTGGCAGGAGGAGATTTTGATTCTAGCTTCATGAGGAACCATCGTCTGTCTCTTCGAACCCCACAACAACACATCGAAGCATCAGCGCTCCAAGGCAAAGCGTCGGAATCCTCAAAACCGAAATCCAAAATGAGGAAAAAAAATAAACAATTACTTTTTTTTGTGCCTATTTTTACTGTTCTATTAATAGATATTTATGCCTGCAACAGATCCAGTTCGCTTTGTTTTTTCTATAATACTGCTCTCTTGATATTTTTAAACTTAATTATTATCTGTAAGATAAATCGTCCTGCTCAAACCTTTGTAGGGGTATGAGGTGGGCCATCATCATCATCATCATCATTTATACACAGGGTTTAGCAGTAAAGCATATGCTTTCTTTATTTGTTCATAGCTTGTGTAATGAAACGCGGTATCCCTGAAAATTTTATATGCGTTGCTCTTAAACGATCAATTTTTACAACGGTGATATTCATATGCTCAACTAGCACCACCATATATGATAAACAATATTCATGAAAAGTCAATAAAAATATATTTTGAAATCGATTTCGATTAACAATTTAAACTAATTCATACAAAAACCTTCGTTTTACGTTGGAACCAATTTTTTCATGATAATCAACCATTTTTAAAATGGTCACACTTGCGGCGTGAATAATTTTTACAAAAATCGACCCTATATTCGTATTGTTTAACCTACTTAATAAAAAGTTTTTCTAATTTGCTTATTCTATTGCATCGGCAATTCGCTATTTTTCTCTAATTTTTTGAACTCCCAGATTTCAAGATGTCGTCACTGACCAACTTACCCCTATGACCAACTAGTCCTGCTCTACCCTACAAGGTAAAACATTTCATAGAATGATTCTTTAATACCTTGTCTAGATGAATCATTGTTGTTTTGAACAGCTGCAATGTACATGCAAAAATTTACTAGTTGACTCACAATTAGTAGCAATCCTCCAAATTTAATGTTCATTACATCGCCCCTAGACGTGGTTTTTTTCGGACCTTTAAAGAGGAATTGGAGGCAAATTATTTGCACGTATAGGGAGAAAAGCGTTTTCTTAGCGACAACCTTACAGAATTCACATTTTCCAGGATTGCTGAAGCCGCTAATAGATCCTTAAAGGTCTCAAAGACAATCAAGCAACTTGATTTCGGAATTCAAGAAATGTGGCATTTATCCGATTACCGTGAACCCACTACTAAAGAGCATCTTACACGTTCCAAGTTCACCACGTTCCAAGTTCACCGGATTTCCTCAATGCAAAACGAGATATATTTGAAGAAGGCGGCACACGAAGGCGACGAAAGAAGATTGATATCCCTCCAGGAACCGGTATCACGACAGAAGACATCGCCGTCGGTAGAATTAATAAAAGTCTTCAAATGTAATCATTTCCATCGCACTTCTAGGTAGATTGATACTATTTTCGTAACTCAAATAATCATTTAAGACACTCACATGTTGTCAAATTATCTTGAGCTTATTGAAAAATTGTTTTCTAAACATAATTCTTGAAAGAAAATAATATTCTTTTTTTTGCCCATTTTCACCCCTTCTAAGGGGTGAGATTAGAAAAAAATCGAGCAGTAAATGAAACAAATATAAAAAAATAAATATATTAATAATAAAAGGGGTCATTTGACCGATCTAGTAGGTTTATTGTTAAATCAGCTGGGTGCCGCTCAAATGCAAAGGGTTAATAATCTGAAGAATGTGATAATAATTTTATAACAGATTCAGAACGAATTATGATAGAAGTATAAAATCATAAAACTTAATTCCAATTACCGCTATTTTCATTTCTAGTAATAAAGCAGTTAAAAAACAGTAAAATTCTGTACCGAGGTTGTCGTAATTCGAATCCAATGTCATTTATACCGCTTCCCTCCACGGGGTAACACATATTAAGTGTGAGTGACATTTTTCGCACGACAAGCGCAAAATAACCGGTTTTATAGCCCTCACGGGGATATCCCAGGGATGATAAGGGGCGTTAGTAAGGGAAACGATATGCGACACTTGACAATGGTTATCACACATCTGTGATAACGAGGGACGAGGATTTTTACCCTGGATTTTTTTTTTCGTGCAATGTTGTTGCTTGTTCGTTGCTGTTTTCTGGTAACTGATAAGTATATAACAGTATAAGACGATATGAAGTGTTCGTTTCCATATTTTATTTATACCGGCAAAAATTACAAGACCCATTCAAAGGTACCGTAAATATTGTATTCAAAGATGTATGAGGAAAAAAAGGTATATACAATGTTTTGAAAAACTCTTTTCGGTCAATGTTACTTCAATCTTAATTCGTTTTTAGTTAGCGAGAATTTCACTTTTCTAAAGTGTTTTGTCAAATCATCACATCCATAGAATCATCCTTATAAAATTCATTCTTAAAAAACAATCGACAGTTCAAACAATCAAACGACAGTTCGATCACGGTATCACTAATTTGTTATTTCCATTCATCAGGCGAATATCCTCGATGGTCAAATACGAACACAGCTGTCGTATAATGCACTCCCATCCAATATCAAACATTTTCGGTGAGCTAAAACGACCCGCCGGAAATAAGATTATTAAAGAAATAAGGTTCTCTTGCGGTGTCCACACAGCTCTACGGGCGGAATGGAATTTTATTGACACTATCCGACCATGACGAATGATAACATCGTTGAAAATTTACATTCCTGTGCACGCTCGGCGGAGTCTGCGATGGGAGCGTAAATACACACCACGCGCGATCTGTCTGGCTCAGTTTTTCTGGTTGTTGTTGTTTCCGCTTCAACCTGTGACACCAGCCGGAGGTGGTCTACGGAATGTTCTATTCGGATTGGAGTCTTTATTGAAATTTGTTGCGATTTCTTTTCTCTAGAAGCTTTTTTGACCAGTTGTGAAATTTTCGAAACATAATTTTTGTTGTGCATTTGATGAGCTCAGAAAATACGATCAAGGAGATGCCAGGAGATGCATTTAAGTGGAAATTAGCATTTAGAGCTCGATAGTTATTCTCTAGACAAAAACTGTCTTCGACAAAGTTGTTACCTATAATAGAGCGCTCATTTTCATGTTGCCAAAAAAAGGGTGACCAACATTTTCGATGAAATAAAAAATCTAACTTTCTTATCTCGATACGGCTAGATTTGTAGAAGGATAACTGCACTACTATTATGTACCAACTCGATCATTGTGAACTAATTTTTGATCAAAATGACAGAAATGTGATTGAGCAGGCTCCGCACTCTTCAGATATGGCCTCGTGTGACATTTTTCTATTTCCGAAACTTAAATAAACGTTTCGTAGGACCCGTTTTGACAGCATTAAGAACATAAAAACAAATTCACTACGTGAACTGAAGGCAACTCCTGAATACACTAATAAAAAGTTTTTCGATGACTGGACTGTTCGTTGGTAAAAAATGTACTCCTTAAGAAAAAGCCTATTTTGAAGTCGATCATATGAATTTAAACATTTAATAAAGCATCTTCTCTAAAAACACAAATTCTTGATATATGTTCGACAGAATGTATGTGACATTTGAATAAAGCATTCATGTTTCATAAGAGTTTGTGACGTTTTTAACGTTAGTAGTTTTGTATGATTTTTGCGTTTTTGTATTTAATTTCAAAAATTAGAACAACTTGTTTCAAGTTACATCATGGTTTAGTTACTATATAAATAGATCAACTTCATGTTAAAAACGAACAACTTTCTAAGCAAATTAGATTATAGCAAAACATCAATTATGTCTGCAGAACGTTTTTCGTAAGCCCAATTTTACCATTTTTAACCAAAAAAAAGTGTGTGGCTGCACGAACCTTCAGTTATTTAGAAATGATATTGTTGACAGATGAAAAAAAAACAACAACAAAAAAGATGAACGACATATATTTCAATCTTTTCTTTAGCATGTGTAACTATGAATGTCTCAATTCCGGTACAAACATTTTGTACAAACACCCACGGGGCAAAACGGACCATGACGGGGTAAGACGGAGCGATGCTATTATCAAACAGTTTAGTCTAGTAAAAATAACAGGAACATTGTTGTCTAAGGTACTACATGTTTAGGGTTGTTCATAAACTACACACAAACTTCTGAAAAGGCCATCAATATTCCACGTGCAGAGTTTTGCAAATATTCGTGAAAAATTTACCAAATTATCGGAATCTAAAAGGACGATTATTCGACAACTTTCTTATGTACTTTCGTGGCATTTGTGTGTAAAGAGACGAGCAAAAAGATGGTATTTTATTTGATATGAAAATCATTCAATATCACAACGTATGGCGCTTTTATCCCATCGAAAATGGTCTGTCTTCCCCCCAGAGCACCTTTTGCGTTATTTTACACTTTCCACGCATTTTATTTTACATTTTACATACCTTTTAACGCAGAAAGAACCGGAACAATCTACTGTAGGATTGGGACACTGACAATTAACTGAACACACAGTTTTTGCTGAAAAAATCCTTATTTTGGTTGCCTTGAACATTAGATCGCTTGCAACCGCAATGGACGAGAACTTTGCTTTGTTTACAATTTCGATCTTTCGTGCGCTCAAGTGTTGCCAAGTATTTCGAAACTACAGAAATAGGCTAATCATGCTTCTTACGTAACATATTCGCCAAAAAACTGAGGATTTCTTATAAAACCACGCCGGACGGTCTAACCCCATCTTCCCCTATCTCACGTTTTCACGCTGTGCAATTGTACATCATAGAACGCTTTTGAACGCTCAGTAGTGTTGTGAAATAGCACTCAGCGTGTCCGATCGAAGCATATTTGTTTGATCCAATCTGTTGAAAATTAAATCTAAGATGATCCGAAAAAAATCCGACATATTTTACAGTACTACTATGACAAAGGCAAAAATGCCACTCAAGCTGCCAATAAAATTTGTGCAGTTTATGGACCCGATACAGTTTCCATTTCCACCGCACAACGATGGTTTCAACGTTTTCGTTCTGGTGTAGAGGTCGTCGAAGATGCGCCATGCTTCGGAAGGCCTGTCGTCGAAAATTGCGACAAAATCGCTGAATTAGCCGAGAAAGACCGGCATAGTAGCAGCCGTAGCATCGGCCAAGAGCTGGGGATAAGTCATCAAACCGTTATTAACCATTTGAAGAAGCTTGGATTCACAAAGAAGCTCGATGTATGGGTGCCACACACGTTGACGCAAAAAAACATCTTTGACCGTATCGACGCATGTGAATCGCTGCTGAATCGCAACAAAATCGACCCGTTTCTGAAGCGGATGGTGACTGGCGATGAAAAGTGGGTCACTTACGACAACGTGAAGCGCAAACGGTCGTGGTCGAAGCCCGCTGAAGCGGCTCAGACGGTGGCCAAGCCCTCATTAACGGCCAGGAAGGTTCTGCTGTGTGTTTGGTGGGATTGTCAAGGAATAATCTATTATGAGCTGCTTCCCTATGGCCAAACGCTCAATCCGGACCTGTACTGCCAACAACTGGACCGCTTGAAGGTAGCACTCATGAAGAAGAGGCCATCTTTGATAAACAGAGGCCGTATTGTCTTCCATCAGGACAACACCAGGCCACACACTTCTTTGGTGACGCACCAGAAGCTCCGGGAGCTCGGATGGGAGGTTCTTTTGCATCCGCCGTATAGTCCGGACCTTGCACCAAGTGACTACCACCTGTTTTTGTTCATGGCGAACGAGCTAGGTAGTCAGAAGTTAGCCACAAAAGAGGCCCGGGGAAATTGGCTATCCTAGTTTTTTGCCAATAAGGAAGCGAGCTTCTATAACAGGGGTATTATGAAGTTGGCATCTCGTTGGGAACAAGTCATCGAACAAAACGGCGCATATTTGACTTAAAACAGATGATTGTAACTAATTTTATGAATAAATGAAAATTCAAAAAAAATACCGCAGGACTTTTTTGACAGCCTAATATATATATAAATGGATTTCTGTCTGTCTGATTCTTATGGACTCGGAAATTACTGAACCAATCGACATGAAAATTGGTATGTAGGGGTTTTTGGGGCCGAGGAAGTTTTTCATGCTAGTTTGAGACCCTTCCCCCTCTCTAAGGGGAGGCTGCCATACAAACTAAACACAAATTTCTACATTACTCGGGAATTAATCAAACAACTGCAACGAAATTTGGCATATGGAGGTTTTAGGGTGCAACAAATGATTCTATGGTGGTTAGACTCTCGACCCCCCTCTCTAAGGGGGGGCTGCCATACAAATGAAACACAAATTTCTGCATAACTCGATAATTAATCAAACAAATAAAACCAAATTAGACTTGTGAAGGTTTTAGGGTGCAATAAATATTTTAACGGTGGTTAGATACACCTCCCCCTCTCTTATGGGTGGGCTGTCATACAAATGAAAAACAAATTTCTGCATAACTCGAAAACTTATCAAGCAAAAGGAGCCAACTTTGGCATGTGAAGATTTTAGGGGGCACGAAAAGTTTCTATGGTGAATAGACACTCCTTCTCCCTCTCTAAGGGGAGAAGAGGGAAGGGGTCTGTCTTTGTTCTATCATATTTTCTGTATCAAACATTTATTCCATGTAGGGTAACACGGGGTGATTTGGTATAAAGGGGTGGTCCAAATCACCCCTTTAATATTATTCAAATTACAGCTCAACTTGGATTTTTTATAATGTCATTTCCTTCTATTGTTGAACCGTATGTACCTAAAGTAAAAAACCTTTGGTAAAACTTCACAAGTAGAGGTAAACGGTAGCATAAACACGTCAAGCACTTTGATCGTCAAAAAATGTGAGTTTTCCGATAGTGGTTTTAGGGTTTTTCCCGCTTATTAAACAAACTTTTCATGTATTGTGCAGTACAGTTCTGTTCGTCTACAGAAGAGGAACAATTTGATGTAGCGAAACTGTAAGTTTAATAACAATAAATGAAATTAATTGCATTTTAATTTTTGCGTGTTGTGTGGGGTGACATGGTCACGTTTCTGTGGGGTGAATTGGTCCTACATGTTTGAGACTTTTTTGGTCTAATTGATTCAAGATGCCTCTGAATTACAAAAAGAGGATGGACAGACAACGTTGGAAGAAGGAGGAGCTTGAAAGAGCAACACAGGCCATCGAGAACGGATTTTCTTTGACCAAGCATCAAAAGTGTTTGAAAATGCTCGACCAACAGTGAAAAGATTCATGCAGAATTCGAGATGGTGTCAATCCAACTTTTCTGGTCTGGAATCTGGCCAATACACACTGGACCAAATCACCCCGCATCAAATTTTAATGTCCAGAAATCATCTCTTTTATTTTATGATATATTTGGTAGATTGAAGCTTTATATAATGATTAAACATTATTTATTGAGAGAAAACAAGTATAGCTCAGTATACAATGTAACATTTTTCATTTAGACCGTATTGGTTTGGAAATATTAGGCGATTTGCTTAGGTGGTCAAAATTCCCCCCTTTTCCCCTAACGGAGAAACATGTTATTTGCAAGTTTTTGAAAAATCTTGAACGAGAATTGTGTCTAAAAATAATCTGATATTATAATGATGAGTTTTGGTAGAAGTACTAGGAATTTTTTAATAATAGGTAAATTCAACGGGGTCGATTAGAAGATCAATCAACAGTTCTGCGATTGGACTCATGATCTTGCGCTTAGTAAGAAAACCTGAATGTTTGAAGGTATTGATAATAAAAAACCAATTTTGGGCGGGACGAAGTTGCCGGGTCAGCTAGTGAATAATAAATAATGAACCTTGTACAGTATTTATTGGAATTTACAAAACTGCCTTCTGATTTGGAAATAATCGCATTATTGAAAAAGTATTCATTAGAAAAAGGGAAATTTTCTTTTCAGTATTGTTATCCACTACACTTACACACAAAAAGATAGAAGCATTCAAGTATTACATCTCAAAACTTGAAGCTTTAAATGAAGCTTCAAAATAATATATCAATATTTAAAATAATATACTATCTTCATGCGTTGGTTTTTCACAAAGTTTCAGCATTTCTAAAATCACTTAAAAACTTCGATTTCACGCTCCGTTCCCATAATTTTTGTCGATTGTAGAATCAACGACATAGTATTGCATACTAGGAACAAGATTTAGAGTCATAGTTTTATTTAAAAATCTTTATTGAAGTATTATTTGAATCCTGTGTTAATCCGTGTCGGAAAAAATGTAAATCCATGTGACACCGACTATAATAGGTACTCTTAGGTACACATATTGCGAAACTCCAGGAACACTATTACCATAATGGGTACATGGAAGTGGCACTTTCAAGCATGTTTTTTATACAACGATTAATCATCGAAATATTAGTGAAAATCTTCAAAAACAGAGTTCAAACTGCTAGAAAAAGTAAACCTTTGTATACTTTTGAACTAAAATAGAGTATTTACAGGGAAACTTCGATATAACGTACCCTTGTTATAACGTACCCTCGATATAACGTCACTCGATATAACGTACATTTTACCTCGATATAACGTACACATTTCCAAACTGTAAAGAAAATTTTTTTTCAATATTTTTGTTCTGATAGAACAATTAATTATCTGTATTATGATGCTAAAACAAGTTTTGTATCTTCAATCAATTCCGAAATACAGCTGGTTTTGTTATTCCGGATTCTAAATGAATCAAGCTTTAATCAACAGTACGAAGGGAAACATCATGTGAAAGGCTGGCTTCGTCTTCTGATTGAAGTTATTCAGTTATTACTAAAACAGCAACACAATAATGTATTATAGACTACGTTTGTGAGTACTTTATTATGCTTCGATATAACGTACAATTCGATACAACGTACAATTTTGAAAGTGAAATGTACGTTATATCGAAGTTTACCTGTATTCGCCAATTTCTGCAAGTTGATGACATATGTACTCCATAATTGGTACACTTATCCTACGTACACCGTGTCTTTCTCAGGCGTGGCACGATTCACACCAACAACGCATATAGATGCTTTGATATAGAAAGGTCTTAGGTTTTAGGTAGGTCTCCGCCACAGAAGCTCGAAACCATATCAGTTAGCTTTTCAAATATATTAGCGAAAATATAGGAAATGAATTCAGAAAGATCAATCGAAAATCACATTTATAGTTACTTTCGCAGTTATCAACATTCCACAGTAAGCGTGTATAATCGTTCGATGAATGTAACATTCCCAAAAAGTACACCTTCAAAGGTTATTATTCCCATAAGTTTCGACCGGAAAAAAATTCGCTTTCATTTTACTTCGATCTGCCCACATCCAGCTGAATGGGAGAGGGCGGGGAAAAAGCGAAATTACACATCCCCCATCTTCCTGTCCACACTTCCGCTCATCACTGCACAACCATTCAACTGAAGATGTTTTCTTGGTTAGCCAATTTAGCGTGAAAATCTAAAATAAACACGCTCCATTGGACCACCATTCCATAAGGGCTGGCAATGGGGAATGGTAACGGGGACGACCGAAATGTGGGCTGGGATTCTGCTTGATTTGCTTTTTTGTATTCCACGGCATCGCTAGCATTCCTAGAGCTCCAACCCAAAATTCATGTATTATTTTTTTTACCTTTGATCCGTTTCGTAACCCCCTTTCGATCTGGGAAGGAAATTCCCCCCTTTTTCACTCTCTGGAAGAAAGAGCAAAACTTTCCGATGAAATTGCTGTGGAATATGTTTTTCGCCTCGCTTAAACTGGTGAAGTTTACATAAGGAATGCATTTTAGAGGTTCGGTTTATCGGTTTTTCTGGACCCGTTGACTAAGTTTAAGTGGTTTTTATTAGATGTGAAATCATCATTATTTATCCTTCATCGGATCCTCCTAACACTTGGAAAGTTTGTTAAGTAGCTCTGATTGTTTCTCCTATCCTATTCAGTATTATTTATTCTATTGCGCCATATATTCTTCTCACGTTTAGATTGTCGAAAATCGGAATCATCACATTTAATACGAATATTGATTAAATATCTTATTACGTTTTCCCTTGAAAGAAGACCGGCATGATGACAATGCCATGAAGGAACGTTCTCATAAAGGTATGTTTTGACAACATTTTGTGTTACACATTCATCGAATTATTATCTACGAAAATTGAGGCTAATCAGATGCTCATAATCATCCATCACCCAACGTAAATGTCAGTATAAAAAATATGCTACAGCATAGCTCCGAACAATGTTGAGCGTTGTGCAAAGTATACAAAGAACTGTCAATAGTTGTAAATAGGGTTATTAAGATTAATGATTCAGCGACTCTTTTACTCTATATAAAGTTGATACTCTTCCCATGAAATTAACAGTGAAAACAGAAGCTGGGGTTATTCTCCTCATCTTCTGCATGGTTAATACCAACTTGTGATTTTTTTTAAATATTGGTTTTGCTCATTATAGTTTGTTTGAATACAATAATTTAATAAGTATTCCACATCCTGGAAGATATGGAATCTTTATAATTCGTTCCTCAGATCTTGTGACCTGTTCCATAGGTTATATGCAAAGCGATGTGCACGCTGAGAATGATTTGACAACTAAATGAATATTTTGAATGAATTCTGCGAAAATTTTGATGCTTCGCGGATCAATATCAATTTTGCAGTAGGAGAAGACGGAATAAGGCTGCCCCCATAAGAAAAACTATTTTAGTTAAACGTCCTCTAGGATTTCCCCTATTTGTTGTGTTGCATATCATTGAGTATATAATAATCTACTATTAAAAAACATGTGTAACTGTTGATTGCATAACTTTTTTGACGTTTTTTTATTAACTTTCGAAATGATAAAAAATTACTCTTTATTTTGCTGGCGGGATAAGCCCGTGGGGTAAAACAGACCATGACGGGGTAAGATGGACCAATACTATTTTCAAAAAGCATAGTCTAGTAAAAATAACAGGAACAGTGTTGTCTAAGGTTCTACATGTTTTAGGGTTCATAAACTACACACAAACTATACGCATAACTACACTCAAAATCTGTTCGCGTGAAGTCTGAATGAGCCGGAAGTAGATATTTCTAGTTCTTATCCGTTTAAAAAAGTAAAAGACCTTCTGATAGTGTTTCATTCAGTTTAGTTTAATTACTCTTTATGATATATAGAGTTTTTTTTATACAAAATTATACAGGGTAACTTCGATATAACGTATCCTCGTTATTACGCACCCTCGATATAACGTATAAATTTTCAATGTATAGAAATTTACTTCAGAATCGATACTTAGAGTTTCATTAACATTTAATTAAATAATCCTGTCGGTCTTACAGTTTCATAGAGATCATTTAGTGGCCGTTGGGCGTTGTAATTTTCATAAAAATAATCTCGTGTTTCGCATGTTTCAAAATATGTGTACAGTTGTATTAATGAATAAAGGTACAAATTGTTATTTCAAAATTCAGTGTCAATATGTTGTTCCATTGTTGGATGTTGGTAGCACTGCATTGTTTGTGATATATTGATTTAAGTTTAATATTAATATGAAATGTACTCAGTGAAAATGGCTCCGAAAGTTCGAAATGACTTTTCTGGGGGAATAGCGATCAGTTGTTCTTTGGATCGCTTTTTCAGGAATTTTGAGGACGCGGTTCAAGGGATGTTAATTAAGTCAATTATGCGAAAGTACAACATCAGATAGAGTTCTAAAGTCAGTAACATTAAACGAGCCAGGAAAGACAAGTTTTTATTCGACAATTATGTTTCAGCAAACCGAAAGCGTTTCAAGAAGGTCTAGCATTCGGAGGTAGGCGCCGCACATCTGGTTTCCTCAAAAGCGCGAAGGCACTGCAAAGTTTCTAAAATGGTTGGAGTGGGTGAATACAGCCGTGAGTACGTTGACAAAATTTATCAATAAGTTTTCCAGTTGTATTTGGGATATTGGCAAGTGTGGGGAACAGTTCTGTGTGGAAATGTGGAGCCTGAGTTGTTAACCATGTCAAATATTCAATGCATACGAGAGCGAATCATGCTTTTAAGTCATTCAAAAAAAAAAATATTGGAAAAAATTTTCCTTTACACTTTGGAGATGTGTACGTTATATCGAGTGACGTTATATCGAGGGTACGTTATAACGAGGGTACGCTATATCGAAGTTTCCTTGTAGTGGACAAAGATATTGAAAAGGAATAAAAAATCGACTTCTTTCTGTTTTTACAGGAATTTCATGAATTTACAAAAAAATTTGCTAACCAGTTTAATAGCAAATTTAATTAACCTTGCCAAACAGCTTTCATTTCATTCTTACAACGTTCATGTAGGTCCTTTCCATACAGAGATATGTTTGTTTGAATGAAAAATTACCCCTCCTTTTTTGATGAACAATAATTCAAAAAATAAAATAAGTGAAAAAAAAACTTTTTAAGATCAACGGTTTAATTGTGATTAAACATAATAATGTACTAAAAGCTAGAAAATAATTAGGCAAGTAGCAGTTAGCAGTTATCACACCTCTCCTTCATTAGTCCAGGGCATTGATAAGACTGAAATAAAATCGTGGGACATATGATGAAGTCGCAAATTGTGGATAATGGAAATCCATTTGTAGCGGTCGCCGTCTTGGATTTTCAAGATCATGAAATACGCAGTTTTATAATGACTACAGAGATAAAGGTGTGTTCCAAATTTCAGATCAATCGGTCTACAGGAAGGGTTTCAAATTTCTATTAATGTGGTAAAGCGTTACAGACAAACATGTTACAAACATACAAACAGTTTACAGGGCAAGCTAAATAAAACCGTTTAATAAACATGATAAATTTAATTCAAAATTAAACATCATGCTAGCACACCATTTGTATCAGATTTACATAGCCAAACCATGTAGTTAATGCATTTCGATGACCTCAATTTTGATCATGAGTTGTCCGTTTTACTAATGTTGTTTTGTCCGCATGATTTCTATGGCAACCGCTTGGCGCACTGCAGTTTGTTTATGGCATCCTTCGCGCATAGCAAAAATAAAGTTTCTCTGTGTTGAGTGTGTTGAGCTGAACACTTCTAGAATGCCCAATAAAAGGCAATATTCTGAAGAAAGACTAAACTATAAATGGATCAATATGATGACAGTAAACTCAAGCAATGATGAATACAACATCTACTTGAAAATTCGATTTTTTTCCATTCAAGAATGGTGATTTCTAAAACCGGACAAACCATGATCATTTTTTGGGCAACCATGATCAGAGGTGGACAAACCATGATTATAATTTCTTTTTGAGGAAAATCGTTAAAAAACATAAACATTTGAGTAATTTCAACGGCTTATGGTAGTATCAGAAACTAGAGACTTGGAACTTTTCAACAAACCAAAATATGTATTGATTATATATGATTTTCATGTAGAAAAATCGATTTGCATTTATTAGTTGCGTGAAAACACCCTGAACCGGGCAAACCAAGATATACAGTGTAGGATATAATAACTATCTTCATTTAAAAGACTGACTATGTGAACTTTACTGTTGTGTTTAGGCACGAAACATTCAAAAAACTATAATTCCAGTGTTTCATAACTATAGAACCAGATGGAAAAACTCTCACTTTTTTACAAAATTAACGTCATTTTTTCACATGAATTACAATAAGTTTCTCATTTTTAGGTCATCTTTAGTTCTCAATCAGATCACTTCCAGGCCTTTTTGAGAAAATTCTCCTCAAACCATAAAAATTCCATTTTCAAAGTTGCGGGTCCCGAAACTAATGTGGAAGCTAAAGCCATGGGTTTCACTATTTCAGGAGAACTTCTCCAATAAAAAAAATCCAAATTGAATAGAATTTCTTCACACCAGAAGGACTTACGGGACGTGTCATTTAATTTTTCAACTCGTAACTTTGCAAGTGTCAGTTGGATGGTTTGAGGAAAATATTTTCAAAACGGCCTGGTTCAGATAGCTTTTTCATCAACAACAATGTACAGTCAGAAGTGCAATGCAGTACTTCAAAGTCTTTTTCTTCTGTTTTTGCATCAAAAACACCGTGATAATTGAGTAATTTGGCATCAATTCACAATATCCGTAAAGTCAAGGCATGGTTTATTGATGGAGGCTTCAGATTCTGGACTGGTCAGCTTGTTTACCAGATCAAAACCCTATCAAGAACTTATGAGGAATGATCGTATGAATAGTAGATGCAGCTTACAAGCGATTTGAAGAGCTTAAACAAGGAATATCCTCTGCGTAGAACGAGATACACACTACAACATGGCGCAACTTGGTCAAAACCACCCCGAATGGGTTGTTTGATCTGATTGAGAAATACAGATGACCTACGAATTAGAAACTTATCGTAATTCATGTGAAATTGACGTTAGTTTTTTTTCCATCTGGTTCTATAGTTATGAAACACTGAAATTTTAGTTTTTTGAATGTTTCGCGTCTGAACACAACAATAAAGTTCAAATGGCCAGTCTTTTAAATGAAGATGGTTGTTATATCCTACACTATATACCTCATTTCAACCGACTTCTTACATATCTCTGTAAACTTAAAAAAATGAGTAGTACTATTAGTGTGAAACGCAGTGTATAGTTATTTTGAACAATTGGCGAATTGGGTAGGCCCAACACATGGTGAACAAAATTTCCACCTGATGAAATTTCTGTTCAACCACGAATGCTTTCGATAGTGCTTGGATAAATTCTTAATTTTTTTTTATTAATTCGTTTATTTTTACAGGTTCAGTTACTTAAGTTTAAAGGAGCCGATTTCTTAAATATAATTTTAAAACTTTATATATAAACAATTTTCTTACATCTATGGTTAGTAAAGTGGAAAACCGATTACTCGCGGTGTACTCGAGTTTAGAAGGGTGACATATTTTTAGGAGAAGAATGGGATATAAGAAAATTGTAACAATCTGGATGAACACTCAATTCTTAAATCTATTCCTATATCTATAGTGTATTTACGTTTCAACTTAATCTACTATTTATAGCAAGGGGACGAATTACCCGCAAAGAAAGGAAAGGAGGGTATAAGGATATAGGGACAATCACACACGAAGATCGATAGCTTTACGGAAAACATATATATGGGACATGTAATCAAGGTCTAACCGAGCCAACACATCTCTCACCGGCACATTAGGCTGTCTTCCTCGGGCCCGAAGGGAGTTTTCTACATTCGATCTGGCGACCAGATACACCTCGCACGACCAAACAACGTGCTCGATGTCGTGATAACCTTGGCCACAAACGCAGAGATTGCTGCTGACAAAATTGAAACGGAAGAGTAGTGCATCTAACGAACAGTGATTGGACATAAGTCGGGTGACGGTGCGAATAAAGTCCCGACTCAATTCCAGACTTTTGAACCACGGTTTAAGGCTAACCTTGGGGATAATCGAGTGAAACCACTGGCCCAATTCATCTTCATTCCACTTGCGTTGTCAGTTAGCGATGGTATTTTTACGGACTAAAGAATACAATTCATTGAAGGTGAATTGACGCTGATAAATGTCGCCTTCAATTGCACCTAACTTTTGCTAATGAGTCAGCCTTTTCAGTACCCGGAATTGAGCAATGTGAAGGGACCCAGACAAAGGTAATGACATAACAGCGTCTGGATAAAGCACTCAAAATTTCTCGTATTCTCTCAAGGAAGTACGGCGTGGAGAACAACACCATTCCTATTGATCATTTCTGGCCACTTCTGGTCAATTTCCTGCTTCAAACGGTCAAGCTGCTCACAGTAGAGAACCGAATTGAGGGTTTGGCCATAGTTGAGCAGCTCATAGTGGATGATTCCCTTCCAATCCCATCAAACACACAGCAAAACCTTCCTGGCCGTCAATCCGGGCTTGGCGATGGTTTGGGCCGGCTCACCGCGCTTCGATCACGACTTTTTTCGCTTTAGGTTGTTGTACATGATTCACTTCTCATCACCAGTCACCATCTTCTTCAAAAATAGGTCGAGTTCGTTCCGTTTCAGCAGTGCATCGCAGGTTTTGATTCGGTCTAAAAGATTTTTTTGCGTCAACTCGTGTGGCACCCATACATCAAGCTTTTTTTGGAATCCAATCTTCTGCAAATGGTTCTAAACGGTTTTATGGTCTATACCCAGTTCCTGGCCAATCGAGCGATTTTATCGGTTTCCACGACGATTGGCCTGCCAGTAAGTAAAAACGTAAAATATGGCGAATTTCTTGCTTGGTGGACTCCATCTTTGACGCGCTAAAACTTGAGACTGAAAAGGACAATCACAACACTGTCGAAACGACACTTGTAGCACAGATTGTCGTCTTTAAATAGCCGTATTGTATGACCCGATGCGATAAGTACAACACAAGATATGTTTAAGTGTTGCCATATATTGACAATATACGACATTTCTTTTTCCCCAACCCAATATGCATTTCAGTGCTATAAAAGCATATTTGCGTCTCAATTATCCACTTCTGAAATCATTCCCCTCCTCTCATCAAATACTCTAAGTTTTTGCATGACATGATTTCTAACAGCAACACGTTTCGACATGCAACTAAAAGCACAAAACAGCCACGCGCAACCGAAAAGGCAAAGTGTCCCATCGCAAAGCAGGGAAACGAAAGGAAATTGAACGGTGAATGGCGTGGATTTGAGTTATTTTCTTGGGGGAAACTTGTTTATGCGGTCCCTATCTACCGCAAAAAAAAAGTTTTATTCAAAATGTGTACCGAACACGATTTTTTTAAGCTGGTGGTGAAGTTTCGCACGATTTTTTTTATGCGACTTTGTGGTGCGGTCCCTATCCCCCGCACAAAAAAAGGATTGCCTGTATACGAAGAAGGATCAACCTGCATGGAGATGAATTCATGATATGAACTCATGAATCCGGAGTGAAAATTTAGCTCGATCAGCTGCTCAAAATTCCCGATCACCAATGGGTTCATAACCTTACACTGGATGAGGAACCGAAGAGATAATAAATTGAAGCGATCTTTTAGTGGGAGTAGGCCTGCCAAAACCTCGAGACTCATGGTATGCGTTGAGGGCATACATCCCAACGCAATACGGAGACAAAGATACTGAATTCGCTCGAGTTTAATGAGGTGTGTTTTGGCAGCTGATTGAAAACAGAAACTACCATACTTCATCACTGAGAGAATAGTTGTTCGATACAATATTATAAGACCTTCTGGATGGGCTCCCCACCAGGTGCCGGTAAAATTCTTAATTTTGGTTTGTTCTAACGTAAGAATATTTATCACCACTCACGAGACGCGACACTGGACCATGTAATTTTAGTCGCTTGTGATGTATGTAGGGACTATAAGTGTTGTTTCCAAGTCCAATGTCGCGTTTCGTGAGTGGTGCTTGGATAGATCCACAAATGCCCACGGTTCTCTGTTCCATTCAGAGTGTGATCTAGAAGAAGAAACAACGGAGCACGTAGTTTTGAATGATTCTTGTGAGCTTGTATCCCGATATAAATGTGGTAAACATTACACATATAATGTGCAGGGAAAAGAGCACGAGGAATGCAGTAAACTGTGCCATTTGTAAAATAATGATAGTGTTTCAATATAGTGGATAGTGGAGAGAAGATGAAAGAATAAACAGAACAAGGATAGAGTAATGCATGCATAAGTACAGCTTCAGTAATACTAAACGGTGGACCCGGGGCAAAAAAGCCATGGGCACATGAGTGTAACATTTTCCTTCGCTTTGCTCACTCCATAGTGAAGGAAAATGTTGCACTCTTCGAGTCAACATGGTGACCGGAAGGTTTTGAATGTTTTTACATCCTTGATGAACCGATGTAATAACTGCCTTCAGCCGATTAAATAATATTGAAATTGAATGCGACCTTTTGCTGAAAGTTATTATAGGAAAAATTATTTGTAATTTTCCTCTCGAAATCTCCTGTCTTAGCAGTAGATTCAATATCAGAAGAAAAAAAAACAGGAAAGTAAAAGGATAGCGACGGAAAAACACAGCAGCAGCAGTCACATCTTATGGTGACCCGTGGCAACAGCACCACCAGAAGAGAAGTCAACGAGCAGCACAAACGTATCAACTTACATGCGCAACAGTGTGTTTAAATAATAAATTGCACTCATAAATGTTGATCAAATTTCCAATTCCGACCCGGGGATGGTGACCCCGGTTATGCCGAAGAGCATTGCATTGTTCCTGGATCGAAGCAAAAAAACGGGTGTGAGTCGCAAAATGGGCCAGCAAACGATGCGGGATAATAGGAAAATAAGATGAAATCTACTGTGTGTGGACTGCTGATGGCGGCATTATGTAGTGCCAGAAATAACCAAACAAAAGACACAAAACACTCCCGGTAGATTCTGCACCAGGCACGGCACTATGTGTTCACGGGGACTGGTCTGTCCTCTCGTTTCTTGGTCTCTGTAAGCATCTCCGGAAAAATGCCAGCCGGCGGATACATGCGACTTGCTTTCTTGTTAGGTAGGTCCTTTTCCACAGAAATAAAATTTCTACATCCATTCTGGAGGGAGAAACGTGGGAAAATCGGTTGTGTCAGCAAATATCGGTGTGGAGTGAATAGAATACATAACTTTTACAGGTAATTGCAGGAGTGTCGGTTTGGGGTACTTAGCTAAAAATTAAATTAGTGCTATGAAGTTTCTATACGAGCTTGCAAAGCAACAACCAAAATGTTCTTAAACTTTAATTTAGATCGAGGTTGACCTTAATTGTATAAATTGACCACAGACACATTTGGGAGTAATGATTAAATACTCTGTGGTTCCTGTGACTAGAGACGTCGGTTAATCGTTCGAAGAATTTAAATAATCGAATATCTGCAATTTAAATCGAGTAATTTTGTATCGAATACTGAAAAATCAAAATATGAATACATCGAATAATTATCAAAGTAATCGCGATTAATGAAAAAGGGAACCATTTGTTCAAAAGTATTCAAATTCAGAGTGCCAAGGAAAATGTACCATACTAGTGGTCAATGATTCTATAAATATACTTCTTTTGAACTAGTGGCTATAAGGACCAAGCAGAAATATTCAAACAAATCAGCTATTTCAACAACATTCGAAGGACAGGTAATTTTGAACAGAAAAATTTTTATGTTGGTGCAATAAAAATATTGTGTAACATTTAAATGATGTGTTCTACAAGAAATAAATATTCGCTCGAATACTTAATCGAATACTGAAAGACAATTATTCGAATGAATCGAATATTTAAAAATGACCCCACGATTAATCGACAATCGAATAAACGAAAAATTTAGACATCTCTACCTGTGACCATGTGGTCAACTAATCGCTCATATAGGTAGTAAATTCAATGTATTATTCGATGAATCTCTGTGAAGTCATATGGAAAAAAAAAGTATACAGCCTAGTAATTCCATTTATGTTGATGAACATTACACAAATTCCAGTAAAGCGGGCAGAGTTCATACGATAAATCTATTTTCATAACATAACAGTTTTCATACAATTGATTTGTTTAAATTGGTTTTGCTTATTAGAGAACAATGTTCCATCAACTCATGATTTGGAAATTGCTGTCAGTAAATTAAAGCCAGATTGTTATTAGAATCACTGCCATACAATCTGATGTCGCCGTTTCTATTGATAAATATTACAAAAATGTCAGGAAAGGAGGGAAGAGTTAACACGGTACAATCAACTATGTTGAGCAATTAATATTACTATTGGAGTTCTTTCAAATATTTATTCATGGACTTAGTCGGTACAAATCGATTTTATTTTGTACCCATTTTTCTATAAGGATGGAAACATTTTGGTATTGGTTTGTTTTGAGAATTTCACAAATTGAACTAGCTTTCGGGCTTTCGACAGGAGCAAACGAAAACATTGCTATCGCCCATTCTCTCGGCTGACTGTTGATTACAGTTTTTTTTGTTCTGCCTTTTGTTTTGCTACATTATTTGGTATCAGTTTTCTTAGAGCAACGTAGAATTTTAAGCTAACATTAACGAGTTAGAATAGAAGGTAATTAAATATTAAACGAACATAAAGCTAGCGATGTTTGGTAGCAACATGAAGAGGAGTTTAATCGTCTCCACCGGTCATGACTTCCATGAATTCTGGAATGCAAAAAAAAACAAATAAGTTTGGATCGGACTTAGGATTGAATTTCTGGAACTTACCATCGAAATCAACAGTTCCGGAACCGTCAGAATCGATTTCCTCGATCATCATGTCCAGATCCTCGTTGGACAGGTTGTCGTCCAGCTCCTTCAGGATCTCACGCAGCACCTGGGTGGTGATGTAACCGTTTCCCTCCTTGTCGTACAGACGGAAGGCTTCCTTCAGCTCCTGCTGCATCGCTTCAGCATCCTCCTCAACCAGGAACCGGGCGGCCAGGGTGACGAACTCCTCGAACTCCAGCTCACCGGAACCGTCAGCGTCGACCTCGTCGATAATTTCCTTGAGCAGCTTGTCGTCCAGCTGGTGACCCAGCATGCTCAGGATGGTACCGACCATCTGGGTGCCGATGCATCCCTTCTTCTCCTGATCGAAAGCGTTGAAGGCGTTCTTCAACACTACAAGTTTCGAAAAAGAGAAAAAAAGGATATTATTAGACGTAAATAGTAAGATCAAGATCTTTCTCATGAATAAATTGAAAATAAATGTTTCTCATTTAATGTGTTTTCCAACACAACGACCAATCGGACATATCAATCGGTAAAGTCAAGAGTATTGCAATTCAAAACTCACTTTTTGCAATAGCATTACTTCATTGAGCGAAAATGAACGATTTGACCAGGTCAAATAATAAACGAGTCTCATGAATTGAATTCCAATATGACATTTTTTCAGTTCATGTTGTCTTCAGGACTTTCGTGTAAAAATGATCATGGCGAGGAAAAACTACTTGAAATTTACATGACACATTGTCATAACATATTGCCCTCACACAGCACTCAACATTTGTATTGTCATATATCAACACAAAGTATTCAGACGGCGCCAGTGGTTGTATGGTTAGCGTAACAGCCTCACAATCCGATCGGCCTGGGTTCAATCCCAGCTGGCGTCGTTGGGATTTTCTGAGGCGAAAAATCTCTGGTTACGTCTTCCTTCGGAGCGGAAGTAAAAGAAGTTGGCCCGGCTCATGAGTTGTTGAGTCTGATAGGTAGGAACAGGTGGAGTCGCCTCCCTGATGTCGGTGATTGGCACTAAAGTGGCGGAAATAGGCCGACGAAAAATAAGCGAAGATAAAAAAAAAAAAACACAAAGTATTCGACATTTTCTTTTATTTCAAACGGAACATTAGTTGGTCATCATGGAAAAAAATGATCATTTCAACAATCGGGTAAAAATATGTCGTTTGCCACCCACAACAACAACAAACACGTATCACAACGAATATTTGCTGCAAAGTACGGAATTATTCTTAGTGCTCACGTGCTCAAAATGAGCTATTGCACTGATGTAATGGTTATCCGAAAAATTAAGAAAATTTTCTAGCTTCCGGTAGAATGAAGAATCATTGTACGAGGAACATTGCAGCGCAAAGAGATTGAAGGGCATAGTCGCAAGCAAACTACATGAGTTCCAAGTATTAGATGTTTCACTCGATTATCCCTAAGGTTAGCCTTAAACCATGGTTCAAAAGTCTGGACTTGAGTCGGGACTTTATTCGCACCTTCTCTCGGCTCATGTCCAATCACTGTTCGTTAGATGCGCTACTCTTTCGTAATAATCTTGCCAACAGCAATATCTGTGTTTGTGGCCAAGGTTACCACGACATCGAACACGTTGTTTGATCGTGCGAGGGGTATGTTGTTGCCAGATCGAATTTGGAAACATTGGATGCCAGATGAAGGCAGCCCAATGTGCCGGTGAGAGATGTGTTGGCTCGGCTAGATCTTGATTACATGGTCCAAATATATGTTTTCCTTAAAACTATCGATCTTCGATCGTGATTGTTGTTACATCCTTTTCCCCTCCTTTACGTCCTTTGCGAGCTATCGGTTCCCTTCAATTAGAATAAGTTGAATTGTAATAATTAGATGTAATGATAGCTTTTAAGAATTGAGTGTGAAGTGTGAATGTGAATGTGAATGAGAATGTGAGTATGAGTGTGAACATTGTTACAATCTCCTTACATCCCATCCTTTTCCTAATGAAAATGTGTCACCCTTCTGAACTCGAGTCGACCGCGAGTAATCGGTTTCCTATTTTATTAACCATAGAATTAAGGAAACATGTTAATATATGCTAGTAGAAATATAGTTAAGAGTTTGGCTCCTTCAAACTTTTATAACTGAGCCTGTAAAAATAAACGATTTAATAAAAAAAGTATTAGAGAGAATATCAACAAGCCTGTTGAATTCTGGAAAGGTGTTTTGTGACCAATGAAGTAAAGCTTGGAATCTCCAATCAAACACGACGAGTAAAAATATTGACTATAAAACACGGTGGTGGTAAACATTGGTGTAGAGCTAGTGCTTTGCATGGTCTGGAGTAGGTAACTTGGTCCGTCTCAAAGACATCATGACAGCTGACGCTTATCAAACTGACGCTTAGCAGAACTGGGACTGGGGCGATTTTTAGAAGATTCTCAAATTTTCTAAAAGAAAGGGCATCTTACATCGATGTATCGGGAAGTATCGTAAAAAATTTCCATCGAAAATTCATTTTAATTTTTTCACCATTTTTTTTTACCTAAAACCTATTATCTCATTGTTTTCATGGTTTTACAGGGCCTGGCATAATAAGCATGTTAAAAGTGCCCCTAAACCGTGTCACCAGCACTATGGAAAATATTTCATAGGAAACAAATCACTACCACTTTTCACGAAAATCTGAGAACGAAATCGGCACCAAAGAATCGATCTCCGCTGAAACGACTTTTGGCAAATAGTTTTATATGACTTTCAACAGGGAATGAAAATGAAATATTTCTTTTCAGACATCGAAGCATATTACAGGGAAACTTCGATATAACGTACATTTTACTTTCAAAATTGTACATTGTACTGAATTGTACGTTATTTCGGAGCATAATAAAGAACTAAGAAACGTAGCTTATATTACTTTATTGTGTTGCTGTATTGTGTTGCCTTACCCAAAGGTTTATGAATAAATTCAACTAGAAAACGCTAGCCTTTATCACGATGTTTCCCTTTCGTACTGTTGATTAAAATTTGATTCATTTAGAATCCAGAATCACAAAACAGTTGTACTTCGGGATTGGTTTAAAGCGCAAATCAAGCTTTAGTATCAAAATACAGATAATTTATTGTTCTTTCCGAAAACAATATTCAAAAAATTATTCCTTTGGACTTTGAAAATGTGTACGTTATATCGAGGTAAAATGTACGTTATATCGAGGATACGTTATAACGAGGGTACGTTATATCGAAGTTTCCCTGTATTTTGAGCATAAATGTCACAAACTGATAAACTGATAAACTAATTTACTAAAAGTTTGTCTACGATCGAAAAGATAAGATCGATTTTCGCCATTTTTCGAGTTCAAAGAATCGATGGAAAAAATCGGAAATCCAAGTGGAAAAAATCGATCTCCTAAAGATCGGTCCAAGATCGCCAACCCTAATCTAAACCCACTAGAACATATGGCGGCCTTCTTTCACACCGTGTTTTCAAGCAAGATAAGACATGACACGTGGGCAAATTAGAATTCACACATCTTAAGAAGATTCATAGAATCAATTCCACGCCGCCTCCAAGAAGTTCTAACCAAGAGGGACGATGAATTAGTAAAAACCCATCTGACAAAGCTGTAATGAAAAAAAAATGTTCCCTCAAAGAATTTCAATATTTGTATTTACTTCTTTCCAACTTGGCCCACGATTAACACAAACCGACACACAGATCTAGAGAAATAAACTGCAATGATTCCTAGCAGTGTATACCAGAGCGATTTCTATTATTTAAAATACATTCTTCCAAAAAAGTCACTCGGTTCGATACTGATAGTGAAGAGTCTAAAGTTTAAATAGAATGTATTGTCAGTTGTGCTCACAGTGTTTTTAATTCATGGATTCGAAATTGGAAGTACCACAAACGCTGAGAGACAATTCGTGAAGTGAACGAAAACTGATGACAGAAGGGAACTTTCATGGAATTTGGCATATCTTGAAACACGACAACTTATGCGTCGCAACAATTTTCAATTTTACTTTTCCAACGATTTCGTAGTATTTGTAGCGATTTTTCAACTGAACATATTATTTTCCACTTGCCGAGTTCTCTGTTATTGCCGGTAGAAGGTGGTGTTGTCAAAATGTCGGTAAACAGTGTTACAACAGACAAACAAATTAATTTTTGGATTTCCACCCGATCGAACGCTTGCGATAATTTTAAGCATTCTTGTGTGGTTTGCGTTTTTGTGCAGAGACCTTCTAATAAATATTATATGTTTATATAATATAAACCCTCTAATGTACAAATGCTCCTGATTGGTTGCAAATCTTTGTCCAATACTGTATACATAGAAATAGCCTGGCTCTTTGTTGCTTTTAATTCCGCAATCCAATCTTCGAAATAAGAGCACAAACCCTTCAACGCAGCAGCATCAGCGGCGGCAGCCGCTTTCTGCTGCCAAACTGGTTCGTAATAAAATTTTGAGTAATGACCGGTCATTAGAGTGAAACCAGACGGTGCTTTATGCTCAAAACGATCGAATCAAAAGTGTACCGGGTAATACACACTCGGCACCTTCACGTCCAATTAGAACCCACTTTTGCGCCACGTTCGTTAGTGGCAAGAAGGCAAGAGAAGAGATGTACTTGGACCACGGTAATGGTTCATATACGTTTTTTGGTGTACTTGCCAATTTCCCAATCGATTTCGGACGGTTTATTGCTGCGAGGCTCACAGCGAAAAACTTAATGGTAGAGGGGGTTAATGGTTGTGTACGCACTCCACTGGTGGATGGAAATTTGAAAGCATATTTTGGTTAAGTCCGTCCTCAATGGGCCCATTTGTGAGAGATGGGAGATGAAATTGTGTACCAGTAAGTGCCACTTTCCCTTCACCCTTATTTTCGGAAAATTGATCACTTATCAATTCATTCTCTTCAAAGTCAATCGGCACAAACAGAAGGAGAAAACAGCAATTCTTTATTTTCTCATGTGTGCAACTGGTGCAAAATTGCAACTACCAATAATACCGTAGGTTCGAAAAAAAAAATAACTGCAGAGCAATTGTTATTCTTCAATCGTCTGTGTATCCACCTGCAATAATTTCCCATCTGTTTCCTCTATCGTTCACTAGCCCGCAGCAAGTGTCTTCTTGCCACTGGTTTGTCCATCCATATAGCGGTCTCGGTCTTAAATTTATAGCGAAACATTTTCCACTCGCTTTAAACCATCAACCGCTCTGGGCGCCCAGACTCCCCCAGGCTTCCCCGGCGCGACCTTCCCACCCTTACGCTAATCCAATCCAATCTGCACGTGCTCAGCATCGGCGAGTGGACAGAGAGGCAGAGAAAATCCCATTGATCAAGCTGTTGTTATGTGCCATCATCATCTCGCAACTCACTGTGTGAGTGATTTTCTTCCACCGAACAGACGACTCGCGGAATCGATTCCGCGATTCAACAGAGAAGTGTTCTATTTTTAGAGAACCACTGTCGGAATCCACTAAAATGTGATCTACAGTCGCTTGTTCGTCGCTCAGACGAATTATAGTCGCTTTCTCGTTTCGATCATGTCGCAAGGGGTGCTTCTGCAACATATAACCGCAGCCTCGCTCTCTCTCACTCTGATCTTTGTGAAACGTGGAGATCATCAGGGTTCGTTTCTCGGCTAGACAATACAGGCGCGGGAGTTGCGTTGCGCGTATTTTAATGTCGCACGGATCGTCTTTCTCGCTCTCTTCTGACGAGATTATATTTGTGGAAGCAAAAAGAGCGGCCACAGAGAAGCAGCTATATGAGCGATTTAAGTACCCAGGTAGAACGTGTTTATAAGAAAATCAATTGCTTTATCGTTTCGCTGTTTATGTTAGCCGGTCGTTAGACGGCTCACCAGACGGTAGGAAACGTATTCGATCGTGTCGAAATGTGTCCGTGGGAGGACCGTATGAACGTTGTTGGCAGGGATGATCACCGGTTACGTGCGAAAGGAAGGTCAAATGCAGGGAGCCAAATGAAAACTTCAGTGTTTTGTAATGATTGGCATACCAATTATTTAAATGAACCATGATGGAAACATTTGCGCTGATCAGAGATACAATATTATTATTCAATTGGAAACTCGTTAATATTTTCTTTTTATTTTGAAAATATTGTTGAAGCTTTCCTAAATTGTATTATTTACTATCCATTGAATTAGTTCACACAAAATCGCTATTAATGGGTATTTCCATAGGGACGCTACAAAAGTAGACCGATAGGGACAGCAAACGACGTCATATTTTTCCCGCTCTCTTGACATTTTGCTTCAGTCAGGTTTGCCATTTCATAATGGAAAGTTATACGATCCAGCAGCGAGTCAGGATTATTCAAATTTACTACCGAAATTCGGAGTCAATGGCCTCAACTTAAAAAGCGCTATGTCCAATTTATGGTCGTCATAATCGTCCTGCCAGATCAACAATTGAGCGTCTAGTGGAAAAATTTGAATCCACATACATAGTACAAAATGTTCCGTGCCAGTGATATAAAGGCCCGTAGTGTCGAGAATATTACTGCCGCTAGCGCATCAATTGAGGAAAACCCAAATCAGTTTCTCACACATCGTTCTCAAGCGTTGGGCATCTCTGTGACGTCGTTGTTGCGAATTTTGCGGAAAGGCCTTGGCCTACATCCTTACAAGATCAAATTGACGCAAGAACTGAAGCGGCTTGACTACCAGAAGCGTGGTATGTTCGTGAATAACAACGTGAAAATGATCCGGATTTTCATCGAAAAATCATCTTCTGCGATGAGGCTCATTTATGGCTGAATGGCTTCGTCAATAAGCAAAATATGCGTTATTGGCCAGGCACAAATTCACACGTACTCCATGAGTCACCATTGCATCCCAAAAAAATTACGGTTTAGGGCGGTTTATGGTCTGGCGGCGTCATTGGGTCGTACTTCTTCCGTGATGATCAAGACCGGCACGTTACTGTGAATGGAAATCGCTACCGCTCAATGATAACCGAATATTTTTGGCCCGAACTGGATGATATGGACTTGAACAGTATGTGGTTTCGACAGGACGGCATCACCAAGTTTGGTGAGCGTGTTATCTCACGAAATGGCCCAGTCAATTGGTTGCCTCGGTCGTGCGATTTGACACCGTTAGACGATTTCCTGTTGAGCTACGTCAAGTCTCTGGTCTATGCCAACAAGCCAGCGACGATTGACGAGCTTCGTATGAATATCAAACGTGAAACTGCAGCAGTATCGGCCGATTTATGCTTGAAAACCGTCGAAAATTAGGTTCGGCGTCTGGACTTCTGCAAGCGTGCCCGTGGTGGCCATGCAAAAGAATTCGAGTTCCATACATAATTGCATCAAATGTACTTTCACATGAATAAAGAATTTCATTTAAATCCAAACCCGGTTTTGTTTTATATAAAAATAACCTTTGTGGCGCTCTTATTGAAAAACCTTTTATATAGCTAAGTTTCCAAGTTTCATAGGTAACTAGCTAACCCGGCAAACTTCGTCCCGCCCATTTACTTGATTAATTCTCGAGTAATGCAGAAATTTGTGCTTTATTTGTATGGCAGCCACCCCTAAGAGAGGGGGGAGGGGTATCTAACCACCATAGAAACATTCATTGCACCCTAAAGTTTCCATATGCCTAATTTGGTTTAATTTGCTTGATTAATTCTCGGGTAATGAGAAAATTAGTGTTTCATTTGTACGGCAGCCCCCTCTAAGAGAGGGGGAAGGAGTATCTTAACATCATAGAAACATTTATTGCATCCTAAAACCTCCACATGCCAAATTTGGTTTCATTTGCTTGATTAATTCTCGAGTAATGCAGAAATTTGTGTTTCATTTGTATGGCAGCCCCCCCTTTGAGTGGGGGGAGGACTGTCTAACCATCATAGAAACATTTATTGCACCCTAAAACTTTCACATGTCAACTTTGGTTTCGTTTGATTGATTAATTTCCGAGTAATGCAAAAAATTGTGTTTCATTTGTATGGCAGCCCCCTCTAAGAGAGGGGGAAGGAGTATCTTATCACCATAGAAACATTTATTGCATCCTAAAACCTCCACATGCCAAATTTGGTTTCATTTGCTTGATTAATTCTCGAGTAATGCAGAAATTTGTGTTTCATTTGTATGGCAGCCCCCCCTTTGAGTGGGGGAAGGACTGTCTAACCATCATAGAAACATTTATTGCACCCTAAAACTTTCACATGCCAACTTTGGTTTCGTTTGCTTGGTTAATTTCCGAGTAATGCAGAAATTTATGTTTCATTTGTATGGCAGCCCCCCCCCCCCTTAGAGAGGGGGGAGGGGTCTCAAAATATCACGAAAACCTTCCCCGGCCCCAAAAACCCCTACATACCAATTTTCATGTCGATCGGTTCAGTAGTTTCCGAGTCTATAAGAATCAGACAGACAGACAGACATCACTCCATTTTTATATATATAGATAGATGAATGGGAAATTTCAAAATAAAATCAGGTTATCCATTTCATGATTCGGAAATTATAGACCACTTTTCTGACAGCTTCTTCTTCTTCTTATATGGCACTAACGTTCCTAGAGGAACTACGCCGTCTCAACGTAGTATTACTTGCGTCATTTTCATTAGTACTTAGTTGAGATTTCTATGCCAAATAACACGCCTTGAATGCATTCTGAGTGGCAAGCTCTAGAATACGCGTGACCACAGTGCTAGTCAGAGGAAATTTCTTTGAAGAAAAATTTCCCCGACCAGAACGGGAATCGAACCCGAACCCCCGGCATGTTAGGTTTGACGCTAACCACTCGGCCACGGGAGCACAAACGGGAGTCTGACAGCTGTCAAACTTGAATGTCATCCACTTTATGATTTTATCTCAGGTTTGATGTTTTTAGATTATCGATTGTTCCACAACCGAAAAACGTCGTCAAAAATGGTGAGTCTCCCATGTCTGTGTTTTACTCCGTTTATTTTTATTGTCCAAAATTCATCGAGGATAGACGATGTCAATTGGCCCCTAATATCATACAATTTGACGCCACTGTACATTTTCGTGTGGACTATGCAAAAGATCCTTATTTAAGCTCTGAATCCCTGAGCTTAGTATGTCTCTCAACACCCTGCTCCGTATGTCGGAAACTTGTCAATTGAAAGAATGAGAAGGGTGATTAGTGACACCACCACGTTGTTAACGAAGGCCTACAATGTTTTTATTCAGTTCGCCTATTTTAACTTCCAATGGAAGCGAAATATGATAATTAACCCTTTAGTACAATTTTTGATGGGTTTGGTCCGTGGTCGAGACGAGAACTGGACTACGTAGGACTGCACCAAGGGCTGTCAATTTCAATAATTTATTTAATATCCAACTGTTCTATCAGTATCCGGCAGTGGCAACAGCAACTGCAGCGAAACTAATTTTCACCTTCAGATTCCAACCGAAGCACAGCTTTCATCACAGTAAAATACCCTCTCCACCTCCCGGTTGACACTTTCGTCGCCCCGTCACCCAGATATGGGTGACACTTTCGTCGTTCAAATTGAATAGCATTTTTAAAAGAAATTCGATAGAACAGGCATCTTAATGTGACTGTAGACTATGTAGAAAAATAATAAAATTATAATCATATCAATATAATGTTTATACTATACTTTTTATTATTTATAGTGCGGATGGTATGTAATGCAGCTTCTTGCGAAACCCTTATAATATGACTTTGGCATGTGTTATTGCTGTCAGTTCATCTTCAAATTGGATAGAATATTGCTAGATCATGTAAGAGTTGTCTACAAACTAAGTTTGATCTTCATTTAATAATTTATCCGTAAATTGGGCTCTGCAAAAAACTCAGAAAAGTCGCTTTGGGCGACGAACGTGTTAAGGCATGCTGCACTGTGGCGTCACTTTTAATCCAGAAACAATGGCACAATTCACGAAAATTGAATGATCGATCGAAAAACAAGTCACCAATATGACCGAAATCATTCCCAAATGTACACAAGGTCTCTCCCGGCAAACAAAATATATATTAAAATCAATCAATAATACTCTCAACTTTAACAAATGGTACAGGGTATCTTCGATATAACGTACGTTTTTTAATTGTACGTTGTATCGAATTGTACGTTATATCGAAGCATAATAAAGAACTCAGAAACGTAGCTTATATTACATTATTGTGTTGCTGTTTGAGTAAGGATAATGAGAAAATTCAGCTAGAAGACGAAGCTAAACTTTCTCATTATGTTTCCCTTCCTACTGTAAATTAAAATCTGATTCATTTAGAATCTGGAATCACAGAACAGTTGTACTTCGGGATTGATTAAGAGTACAAATCAAGCTTTAGTATCAAAATACAGATAATTTATTGTTCTTTCAGAAAAACTATAATCAAAAAAATATTCCTTTGGACTTTGAAAATGTGTACGTTATATCGAGGTAAAATGTATGTTATATCGAGTGACGTTATATCGAGGGTACGCTATAACGAGGGTACGTTAATATTTGTGGTGACCTTACAAAAGGTCGGTGATTTGCGTGGTTTTGTAGAACCAGCTGGAGATGATCGATTCAACTGGGTTGTCTGATATGCGTATTCCTCTTTAGTACGCACTGTACTGAGTATGCATTGTACACATTCTAAGCATGAGCTCCAAATGGCTTGAATAATCCGCAAAGCAGTTGAGCATCAACTAGGAATTTTCCGTAAAATATTTCGCTTCTCCTTGCCTTTCTTCCATGTTTGCTTGTTTGTATTATAAGAGTGCGGAACATACAGTTCATTTCCTAACCTTAGCAAAACTAAATTGACCTTGAAAAAGACCATTTCGAAAACTATGGCCTTTTTGTTTTTAACAGTCTGGTAAACGGCATAATAAAATGGAATAACGTTATTTTCATTAGTATTCCGGTAAGAGTTAATACAATTGTATGGTTATTGTTCTCTGATCGGCAAGTCCAAATTGTATTGAAAGTTCAAACACCTCGCTAGCGTATTGTAAACAATCATAAGAATCGTTAGGGCAAGATGAAAAGTTTACTTGTGAGCATTTTATGACGGAAGCGTCTCAATAAAAAAAACAATTTCTTCAATTTAAGCACTCTCACAATAGAAAGGAAACCGGATTCTGGCAGAAACCTGATAATTATTACACCGCAAAATCATTCCGAAACTGAAAATTGCATTGAACAATACAAATTTCATAAGACAAACCGAAGCCGCTTTAAAATTAAAATCCTCACAACCATCTGCGAAACGTTAAACTTGGTTCATCTTCAAATCCAGAAAGAATTGCTTCATTTTCCAACAGTTACAAGGATTGAAGATTAAAGAGTTGGGGAAATGAAAAATGCATTTACAGCTTCCGAAAACGGAGGAAAAACGAGTATTACATTGTAATGTTATCAGTTGTTCTTAGTGTTATTACCCCTTGAACGGAAATGACGAGTCCAGCTCGAGGGTACGCTATAACGAGGGTACGTTAATATTTGTGGTGACCTTACAAAAGGTCGGTGATTTGCGTGGTTTTGTAGAACCAGCTGGAGATGATCGATTCAACTGGGTTGTCTGATATGCGTATTCCTCTTTAGCACGCACTGTACTGAGTATGCATTGTACACATTCTAAGCATGAGCTCCAAATGGCTTGAATAATCCGCAAAGCAGTTGAGCATCAACTAGGAATTTTCCGTAAAATATTTCGCTTCTCCTTGCCTTTCTTCCATGTTTGCTTGTTTGTATTATAAGAGTGCGGAACATACAGTTCATTTCCTAACCTTAGCAAAACCTTTTTGTTTTTAACAGTCTGGTAAACGGCATAATAAAATGGAATAACGTTATTTTCATTAGTATTCCGGTAAGAGTTAATACAATTGTATGGTTATTGTTCTCTGATCGGCAAGTCCAAATTGTATTGAAAGTTCAAACACCTCGCTAGCGTATTGTAAACAATCATAAGAATCGTTAGGGCAAGATGAAAAGTTTACTTGTGATGGCTAGAAAACATTGTAGATGAGATCGGCACGGAATAAGGTGAGTTTGTCCACAAGGCAGAATGTCGAACAAAGACAAGGACAGATTCATGACTCAAAATGAAGAATTCCGATTTTGAACAAACCGAAGCTCGCTACCTTAAGTGCGAAGCCAATTCGGATGACGATAAGAAATGAACCAAAGATAAAATCATCGGAAAGTACAGGGTTTTCCAACTTTAAATTCCGAAAGTAAATTGAAATAAAACACACTTAGAACTCGAATTTCGATGAAACTTTTATTTCAAATTAAAGTTTGGTTTATGCCATTATGTGTGAAATACAACATCATTCAAATGTCCACCTAGGGCTTCCTTGCACACCTTGATCCGGATCAGGTAATTTTCGATGACTTTTCGGTACATATGGGGCGGTATCTCGGTCATAACTTCACGAATGTTGTCTTTTAAATGTTCAAGAGTTTGCGGAGAGTTGGCATAGGCACGGTCTTTCGCATAACCCCACAAAAAAAAGTCTAGCGGGTTCAAATCGCATGATCTGGACGGCCAATTGGCATCACCAAAACGCGAAATTATGCGTCCCTCAAATTTAGTTCGCAATATGGCCATGTTCGGTCGTGTTGTGTGGCACGTGGTGCCGTCCTGCTGAAACCACATGTCATCCGTATCCATATCTTCAATTTGTGGCAAAAAAAAATCGGTTAACATGCGGCCATAGCGCTCACCATTCACAGTTACCGTCTCGCCGTCCTCATTTTCAAAGAAATACGGCCCGATGACTCCACCAGACCATAATGCGCACCAAACAGTGACTTTTGGCGGATGCAATGGCCTCTCAACAATCACGTGTGGATTTTCTGAGCCCCATATATGGAAATTTTGGGTGTTCACATAGCCACCGAGCTCGAAATGTGCCTCATCGCTGAGAAAATTTGATGCGAAAATTCAGCATTTTGCTGCTGTTGTTCGTTCACCTAATCGACGTATGCCCGACGCATTCCATGGTCACCACGCTCTAATTTTTGTACCAGTTGGACTTTATATGGATGTAAGTGCAAGTCCAAATGCAAAATTCGCCACAATGATGTGTTTGACAAGCCCAATTGCTGAGCACGACGTGGAATCGAAACATTCGGGTCATCCTCCACACTGGCAGCAACAGCAGCAATATTTTCGGCCGAACGCAAATTACGATGATGCACAGGTTTCACAATATCCGCTACGAATCCAGTTTGTTCGAATTTACGCACTACATTAGCGATTGTGTGCTCTGTAGGCCGTCCATGACGACCAAAATCCGTCCGTAATGCTCGAAAAACATTTGCCGGTTTTTCATCATTTTTATAGTATAATTTAACAAAATTAACACGTTGTGCGATGCTAAAACGATCCATATTGTAAAATGGCAGACATTCAACTAACGATATGACGCTTTGGTTGACAGCTATGTCAAACGGTTGTCAGCGCAGGGCTGTATACTTTCGGAAGCCCGAAATGGAAAACCCTGTACAATTTAATTGTAGGATCACAAGCAACCGACTTCAGACAGGAGGAAGTTATACGATACGAAGAAATATAGGAAGATTATATTGCCTTAGCTTATTACACATGATTTGGCTCACATGACAAATGTACGCATCCTTATTACAATTCTTTTGCTCTATGTGTGGCATATAAAAGATCGTTTTAGAAAAGAATATATAATTAATCTAAACAACACACCTCACTTTTGTATTAATACTACATTTTGAGTTACGCTGAAATTAAACTTGTTTTCAGATTCAGTTATCACCCGTAATCAATATAATTATGGGGAGAAATAACCGTACTATCATTATCCGCTCCACCGCAAAGCTTTTCACTCTCATTCACTATCAGACTTTTTTTTTCTAAACTTCCTGAGAAAGCACCACAATCGTTGCGGAGCACACACACACACAAAAAAATCCCATAGTATTCCGTTCAATTCCCATCGCACTGTTATTATTCATTCATCGAGCAGGTACACATGTGTCATGGGGAGGGGGAGCATCAGCTGCAATTTAGTGCCTCGGCGCAAAGGAACAAGACATCTAATTTCCATTCAGATTACACTGAACTCGTCGCAGTTCCCACCCCCTCGTGATTGATGCTCTGATGCCACCTCCGCCGTTCGGTTTTTATTGATATTCGTTTCGCATCCCATCGAGCATCAAACCATATCACACTCCGATCGAACGGCGCTTAAATATCCGCCGTGGTCTGAATGACTCGCGAGAGCAGTGCGATGTACAATATTAAGTCAGTGGAAAGGAAAAAAAATTAAACACATCGGTGAAGACAAAAAAACGCAAACGAAACGGAAGAAGACCCCGTTTTCGTGTGGGAAAATGCAGATTAGTTTCACCATAAATGTGAACTAACGATTTCAGCATCGTCCGGCACTTGAAAAACCTAACAGTGGCGAGGGAGGGAGTGGAGGAGTGACTTGCCGGAATTTAACACTGTTGCGAATAAAGCCATTATGGCCGATGCAGGAAATTTAGCGCTCCGCATTCCATTCGCCTCTGTTAATACGCTAATTCAACCCGATAAATAAAGAAAGAAACCCCATTTTCTGTGTGCGGCAAATGAATAAAACAAAGTCACATTCGTTCGGGGGAGATCGTAAACGGTTCATTGCTGCAAACGGTTGGGAAAACAAATAAACAGTGGTTATTAAAATGTGTGTTCTGTCCCTCCCAACAACAGCGGTGGAAACTTTCCGGCGAATTTGAACGGTCGTAAACGATTGTCGTGATCACTTTTCGGCCGATTCGGGGTGGCGTTAGTTTAACGACATGGGCTTCCGTCATGGCCACCACTGCCCACAGATGGTATTTGCGCCACACATAACCTTGTGTGCCGGAGATATTGAACGGGAAGTAAATTCACCGGTGTTCGACAATAAAATATTGTAGATCACAGTAAAGATAAAAGATATGATTTTTGCCAAACTCGTTTAAGGATTATTTTTAAAGGAACTATGATTCCTGATATAAAAGCATCGTAAAGTCTCTTTTTGCATCATACGATTATAAATATTCACAGTAGCTAGAAAAGATCACATGAAAAAATCAGTAGTCAGTTCAAACCAGGCATCCATTTATTAAATACGTTTCACAATGTACGGAATCGAGCATTCATTATAATTAAATAAAATTCACAATGTACAAAAATGAATTGGAGTTATCGGTGCAAGTTGGTTTAACCAGTGTTGAACAATCATCACAGATACACCCAATTTGTTAAGGCATTTTCCTTTAATTAGAATACAGTGGTAGACATTCGTTTAGCCGCACCCTATTTTTCCTCAATATGTTTAAAAATAAGTCAATTCTTTGTACAGTTTTGCTCATAACAGACGATTATTGTTTATTCCCATCGTATTCATTCTAAAAAAAAGTATAAATCCACTTTTCGTTTTCTAAGTAATTCAAATATGTGGAATCGGGGTGGACATTCGTTTAGCCGCATCCTAAAATTTCAATAAAAGAATATTCTCCTAGTCCAATCGGTAGCTAATATTTAGTATGTCCACCTTCATTTCCGATCACTTTGAAAATTCGATTTGGCATCGAGGCAGACAGCTTTTAAAGTTTTGCCATATTGATTATAGCCCTACATTCCTGAATTACTGCCTTGAGACTGGAAATGTTGTCAAATTGTCATCCGTTTGCATAGACCATCTCGGTCAAGATTCTCCATAGGTTCTCTTTGGGATTGCAATCGACTGCAAGCAGGTCATTCAAGAAGCGGAATGTCCTTCTCGGCAAACCATGCCTTCGATTGCTTGGAAACGTGGATCTATGCATAATCCTGCTGAAAAAACGACATCCTCGGTAGCGTTATTCTCAATATGGCCAATCAAAACGTCCTCCAGTAATTGAAGATACTTTTCGGAGTTCATTCGGGTGAAAATGAAACAAATGAGAAGCTTGCTGTGATAGGAAACGGCTCCCCACACTGTCAAACTTCCGTCCCCAAAGTTTCGCTTCGATCTCACGACATGCCGTTGACTTAAATTGTACCAACAGCAACTGTAACAGTTCGGACCATCCAAATTGAACTTTTTTCGCCGGAAAATACAACATTTCTCCATTCTAGTTTCCATTACATGTATTGCCGGGCGTAAATGAGATGGTTCTGCTTATGGGTGACGGTCAGTTTCGGCTTCCTTTGAGTTTTCTTCCACATAATGTTTAGTAAATCATTCAAGATACGCGCAATATGCCTCTCCGTTACTGGAACAACCGATTCTGCCTTAATGTATGAGCAGGACATCGTTTCCTGGTTTCTTCGTGTCTTATTCGACCTTTAAAACGCAAAGTAACTTTGGTGTTCCCATTTGTTGGTCATTATATCCCATATTTCTGGTACTATTTAAAGATATTCCGCACCACTATCTCAGATAGACCAATTTTTGTTACGATCGAGCGATTAGAAAACTTTTGTTCACTGAATATCTTTATTATTTTCTGCCCCTCTTCCGTCAATAGAATACTTTTCGCCCTTCCTTTAAGTTCTACGTAAAACACTAATCTGACCAACTTCTTACGTTGCACACCTAATATGTATCTTGTAAATTGAACATTTCCAAGTATTTTTTCAATAAACACAGATAAAGGCTTGGTGATTATGCGAAAACTCGATTTTTATGCCCTGCGGCTAAACGTATGTCTCGGGAAAAAACGACGTTTGAATGTTTATATCCACCGATGCCGCCTTATGTGTGTGTGTGATTGTGACGGTCGTCCTTTCAATAAAAGTGACTTGAATATACTATCACTGCAGCAAATAAGTATCCCGATAAAAAGAACATTCCTAGTTTTGTAAGTGTTTCAAGTTTTTTTTTCAAGTGCGGCTAAACAAATGTCTATCACTGTATACCGCCAGAAATACGCATTCCAGGTGCGCAAATTGAAATCCCTCATTGCTGGCAGTAAAAGGATTCTTCGTTCGAGGAACTGCTCGTTCGAAGTGTCTTTGAAAGCGATCCTCGCATCTGCCAGTTTTTTTTTTGTCACTTCATAATAATGGAAGTGCTGCACAGCCAGGTTTCATCAATAGAAATAGATGATAGTGGGAAGGGGTGATATCTGGTGGATATGAACTGTTCTCAAGTATGTTTTAAGTTTTAAGTACCAGAGTCGATAACATATGAGGATACGACTTCAAATCTTACCTAAGTGACAATCTATAGTCACGCCATTCGCCTGCAAGAACACCGTGCCTTGAGTCATCTCATGTCACTCGCCGCACGGAATAAAGAAGAATCTTCCCAATATTTGAAGTTATTTTGAATCAACGAATCTATTTCCGATGCGTTCTTTCATTCTTAGCGGTCTCATCATGGGTAAGGTAAATGATGTCGGTTTGTCAAAATATGACATCATTAAATGATGTGGTTTTTGCGCAACTAGTAAACGCAAATCGATTTTTCTTCATGAAAATTACATGTAGTCAAAACGTTTGGATTGGTTGAAAAGGCCCAAGTCTCTAGCAGGGTTGCCATAATAAAATCTGTGTTTTTGGTCTCGAAAAATCTTTTTATCTGCGTTTTTTCTCAGAAAATCTGTATCGAAATCTGTATCAAACCTTTGCGGACGTTTCTTTGCTCTTTGCCATCACAGCAAAGAAGTATACTAATACAGTAGAACCCCGATTATCCGCGGAAAAGTCTGGCTAGCTCACCGTGAATAACTAAAATTGCGGATAACGCAATAAAGGACTTAAAATGAGTTCCAAACACGAAAAAAAAAATCAATACATATTTTTTTTCTTTCTTTATTAAAGAGATTTTCAGCCAAAGGCTGGTTTATCTCTAGATATCAATACATAAATCATTAAACTATCCATCTAGAAGGTCGTGTACATCAGTGGTCAGGTAATGTGAAAACCATGACCAAAACAAAAGTGAATGAGCCTATCACTCACTGACAAATTCCGGTCTATGACCTATGGATTAACTATGGAACTCGTTGTCGCGCATAATCCGCACCGCGGATAATCGGGGTTCCACTGTATTTACATTTATGCAATAATGTATCAGTTGACACTTTTTATAAACGAATTTCAATGTCTTCATGAACTTATTCACGAACCAAAACGGTGCTACTATCAACAATTTATAAAGGTACTCAGCATAAACAAAAGTTGTTATCCATGCTTGAGGAATTGATTAATGGAACACTCCATGTATTGCGGCACTGGGTAGATGCAAAGAGCATTGTTCTGTATGTTTAAACATAAAGATAAAAGGCGAAAGACGCCAAACTAATTATTCTTGTGATACATGCGATAAATTTCATCAGAATAAGAATAATAGCAAATATTTTTAATCATAACATATTTAGTAAATACTTATCTGTAGTTTACGAAAAAAATGAATCTTGTTTATCTCGTAATCTTACAAAGTCATACATCACTGCTTTTTTAAGTAAAAATGATTGCAACCAGTACGACACAAATGTCGAAATTTAATACGACCCCAAAGGGTAAAATTTATAGGTTCAATTTTGGAACATAATCTTAGGTTAAGTATAATCGATTGGCTTAGTTATTATGAATTTGACGATGTTGATGGTATCCACGTAAAAATTCGCATTCACTATGCTTTAGTAGGAAAAAGATAAACAGTGTTATTTCTTTATTGTAAAGCTACCTGATGACGCAGACTTTTGCATATTTTCGCCTCAGATTGAACATGAGAAAGCAGTGTTACACGCTACATATGAATGCCTAAATGACTCTCATTCAGACTGATTCGAATGCTATATGAATAAAATTGGTGAGTTGGGAAAAATATTATTGGGATCAAGCCATAATTAATATTGGATCGTTATTTTCAAAAATATGTAAATCTGTATGAAAAAATCTGTAATCTGTATCTGCAGATTCTTGGTTCCAAAAAGTCTGAAAAACCTGTATAAATACTGATTATTCTGTAGATATGGTAACCCTGGTCTCTAGTTGCTAATAATAACATAAGACGTTCAAATTATTAATTTTTTTGTGTTTTTTAAGGATTTTCTTCAAAGAGAAATTATTATTATGGTTTGTTTTCCTCTGATAATGATTTGTCCGAAAAATGATCATGGTTTGTGCGGTTTTGGAAATCATCATTTTTGAATGGGAAAATTCGAATTTTCAATTAGACGTTGTATTTTTCATTGCTTAAGTTCACCTTCGACATATTTATCTATTCATAGTTTATTTGGCATGTTAAGGTTTTAGAGGGCACGATACGTTTCTATAGTGTATAGACACTTCTCCTTCGTCTCTGAGGGGTGGGCAGTATGCAAAACAAATGAAACATAAATTTCTGCATAATTCAAGAACTAATCTAGCAAACGGACCCAAATATGGCATGTGGAGGATTTAGGGGGCAGTAATTGTTTCTATGGTAGTTTGACTATCCTCCCCTCTCTCTGAATGGAAAAGGGGCGGAATAACTCGAGAACTAATCAAGCAAATGGAATAAAACTTGGCATAAAAAGTTTTTAGGGATCGATAAATGTTTCTATGGTGGTTTGACACTTCTCCCCCCTCCATCAGGGAGGATGTTGCATTACTCGAGAATCAATGAATGATAATGATATAAGGGACAATAAATGTTTCTATAGTGGTCTGATACTCGCATAACTCGAGAATCAATCAAGCAAGCGGAACCAAATTTGGCATGTGAAGGTTTTAGAGGGCACGAAATGTTTCGATCCTCTCCCCTCTCTAAGGAGATGGGGGCTACCATACAAATGAAACACCAACTTCTGCATAACTCGAGAACTAATCTAGCAAATGAAACCAAATTTGAGATATGAGGGTTTTTGGGTACGAGAAATTTTTCTATCATGGTATGACGCCCCTCCCTCCTCTGGAATGGAGAGGGGGCCCATAAAAACATTACACATATTTCAACCAAACATGACAATTGAAAATTTTCGGAAAACTTAGAAGCGAAATCGGAAAATTCTAACAAAATTAAATTCCCATGTGTTCAATAATTACACAGAGACAAGCGTAGTAAGTTAGTATTTCGTTGTGCGCCAACGAAATTGATTTTTTTTTTTGAAAGTGGAAATGGATTCTAATGCGATAAAACGCACTCCTATATCTTCTTCTATCTATATAAAAAAATGGATCACCGAATGTGTTGTGTTCACCGAGCAAACTCGAAGAAGGAATTATCCGATTTATGGCTATCTTCATTCTAAACATGATATTTGCAAGTGATTAAAAATCTTGAACGAGAATTGTGTCTGAAAATAATCTGATACTGAAATGACGAGTTTTGGTAGAAGTCCTAGGAAATTTATATTAAAAGTAAATTGTGAAGCGCAGTTAGAAGATAAATCAATAAACAGTTCTGCAATTGGACCCATGGTCGTGTTTAAGAAAACGTGAATGTTTGGAGGTATTGATAACAATTAATAAATTTTGGGCGGGACGAAGTTTGCTGGCTCATCTAGTTTCCTATAAAATTACTTTAAATTATAAAAATAACAAATTATTTATTTGCTTGAACCAAGATCATAATTTCGAATGGACAAACCAACATCATTTACCATATCAGGCATTATTTCGATGCGCATAGATTTCTTCGAATTGAACGTGAAGATCAATACTTCCCGTTAATGACGCTCATTGAGACGTGTCTCTGTCTCTAAAGTTCATAAAACTCCAAAATTATAATGAAAGGTACAAACTTTATATATCTTTTTGTTGGTTTCCAGAAAAAATTGATTAGGTTATAATTTAGCGCGCGATATGACCAAACCAAAATACATATAATTGTGGAAATTTCTCCAGATCGTGGTACAATAGTTTCGAATTTCAATGAATGATATGTGCTAAAGGATCGTATCCTATGTTTCAAACTAACCGGTGCGAGTTTGCGTTGATTTATATAGCTTTTTCCAGGAAAGAGCTTGTGTGAACTCAGGAGTGTGTTCGGACTTATTGGTGACTTTTTCCGATCGATCATTAATTTTCGTAAATTCGGCCATTGTTTCCAGATTAAAAGGGGCGTCAAAGTGCAGCGTATTTTAAGCCGGATGCTTCGGGCAATCGGTTCTCGCGTATGTTTTATTGGAGGATTTTTCGAGAGGGATCTCAGAGCTTTCGGCGGTACTTTTCGCTTCACGTTAATACGTAAAAAGTATTAAGCTGAAGGAATCCAGAGGAAAAGGCCTCCGCCACGGAAGGCAACACTTTAATCGTCTCCAAGTTGGATGAAATCCTTGAAGCTTCAGGCATAACAAGATATTGCCATATGGAAAATGTTGCGCATTGTCTCCGGGTTAAAAGTGGTGTCAAACCAGAGGTGAGAGCTGTGTTCTTCGGTGAAAACTGAAGATGAAAAATTACCAATTCGATCCGGATTTTCTGTTACCGTTCTGTGAAAGATGCTGCATAGTATAATTTGTGGATTATTCCTTTGGAAAATTATGTTTATGGGAGATGAAACTTTTCTAAGCGATATTAGGAACTAATTAGATATTCAATAAGTGCAGTGTATCGCGTTATTAGTCCAACTGAAATTTGCGCTGACGAAATTCTTTGGTGTGAAGCAAAATTAGTAATGGATTCTAGGGTGCAATAATGCACTTTGAAAATAAAAATTTTGAATGAAAATTAACTTTTCGTATCAAATATTTATATTCCACGTAATAGAGTAACATGTGGTCCCCACGGCCTAGTGGTAAGCATTGCGCTTGCCAAGATGGGGGCTTCGGGTTCGATTCCCGTTCGGGTAAGAAATTCTGAATCGTCATAGATCATTTTTCTGGATTGCACTGGTAAAGTGGAACTGTCTAGGGTGTGGTGGGATGAGCATTGGGCATTGATAGTCCCCAAGAAAAGCCACAAAAACCCGGAAACAGCTCCTCTAAGCGAATTGACGCCGCTATAAGCGTCTTTGCCCAGTCCTGGTGGTACTCGGGACGTAAAGCAACAGTATCACGATGGCCCTCCTGCGAGATAGTGGGGTTGGTCGAAGGCCTTGCAAGCCGCACCACTGAATCACCAAGCAACGAACGATACACAAGAAGAATAGAGTAACATGTTTTGTTTTCAAGTGATGAAAGATTTTGGAAAGAGAATTGTATCTGATAATAATTTTATATAATAACGAAAAGTTTTGGTAGAAGTATTAGGAGAGTAAAAAGAACAATGATTGTGTAAGAGTCACGATTTAGTGTCAAATAACATAAAGTAATAATTTTCATTCCAGTTTTAAACAATTTGAAGCTACTTCCGGATTATTCATTGAATTATGTTTTATTCTATTAAAAAGATTTTTTGCGTCAGTATGTATATCATTTTCATTATTTCAGTGTTTGTGTCGCTGCAGAAATGTAGAAATTACACGCTGGTTTTGATTCTAGAGAATGTCGTGTCTACATATTGTGAAAAAACATTTTTTGTTAGTCGCATAAAAAAGTGCCCCCAAGAAATTAACTTAAATCTAGATGATTTCGATTTAGATCACCGTTCGATTGCCTATTTATTACTGCGCTGTGAATTTAGTTGCATGTCGGAACTTATTGTCATGAGAAACTATGTTATGCACAATATATAGCATTTCATGAAAGGATGGGAGTGGAAAATTTAGATGTAATAGGCTTAATGGTTCAAGGTCCGGAAAGGATAGGATTTAAAAAAAAGTTATATTCTTTTTAATTTTATTTTCCTGCCTAAATTTCACGTCTTTCAGAAAATTAACTCTGCGCTCTCTTCAATAAGCTCCTACTTACTTTTCGAAAATAAAAATTAAACCAAGCATGAGAGTGGTAATTAGCTGACACAGTAACTATGCAGTGCGATGAGATCCATATCAAAGATAAAAAAAAACTAAACTACCCATAGACGAATTTAATGCCGTTGGCAGCACCATCTCAGATAGCAGTGAAACATTGTGGGTGTAAAGACATGGGTCATTTAAGCAACTTTGCATACTTCAAATATTCGAAAAATAATTAGACTACTTTTAGGAAAAAGACAAATATGTTTTCTTATTTTTTTACAAATATTTAAAACTTAAAAACTATGATACCTACAAAATTCTTGTCAAAAGATGAAATGTAGGAAATAATTTAAATTTTCACAAAAAAAATGCCAAAAAAAATTTAAAAAATTTCGTAACTTCTTTGATAATTTTTAATGAAAACCTAAGTAATTTCCTACATTTCATTCTCTGACCAACTTTTTGTAGATCTTATAGTTTTTAAATTAAGGTTTTCCAAAACAAAAGTTGAAAACAATCAAAATTAAAAAAAAAACCTACAAAAAATCTATCAGACCTACAAAATTTTAGTCAAAGAATGGAATGTAGGAAATTATTTTGGTTTCCATTAAAAATCATCAAAAAAAAAAATTGGAAAAAAAATCATCAAAAAAAAATATTTTTTATTTTTATATTTTTATAATATTTTTCTCCAAAACATATGCTTTTAAAATTCTGAACAAAATAGATATAAATAGCCCTTAAAATTTCCAACAAGTTTTCCATACATCGGACGATGGACACATTTACATGGAAAAAGTTTTTCGAACAACAACTTTTTCATTTTTTTCTTTTAAAAAATACTATTAATGTGTAATTCGTAACATTTTTATGTTATAATTTATTTATCGCAATTTACATGCTCTGCTAACTTTTCTCTATTTAGAAATATGTCAAGAACATGTCAAACGTGAGAATTTAGACACAAAAATGTTACGAGCAAAACATTATTTTTTTCAGTAGTCTTGATACAAAAATGACTTATATTCCAAAAACTATAAAAGATAGAAAGTTTATGTCTTCGACAAAAGTTTATATTTTAACAAGGTCTAAAACTTTGTCGAATACACTATATCGCTATCTCAACTTTAAACAAAATTAGGGTTAGTTGTATTTTCTTCAGAGAAAACATGAAAAAGCTCGAAAACATGAAAAGTTGTTCGAAAAACTTTTTTCCTGTAAAAGTGCCCATCTTCCGATGTATAGACGACTTGTTGGAAATTGTGAGGGCTATTCATATTTATATTTTTGGGAATTTTTAAAAAATACGTTTTTGAGAAAAATCAATTTTAATTTTTAAAATAACTTTTTTTGTCAGCAAATTTTTTTTCCAAACAATTTTTGGTACTTTTTTTGTGAAAATTTAAACAATTTCCTACATTTCATCCTTTGACAAGAATTTTGTAGGTATAATAGTTTTTAAATTCTAATTTTTTGTAAAAAATTAATAAAAAAATATTGCCTTTTTCCAAAAAGTAGTCTAATTATTTTTCGAATATTTGAAGTATGCAAAGTAGCTTAAATGACCCATGTCATTACACCCACAACGTTTCACTACTATTTGAGATGGTGCTGCCAACTCCTAAGACGAGTTGGCATGAAATTCGTCCATAACTACAACAAATATGATCTTTTTCATATAGTGATAGATATTCGTTTAGCCGCACTTGAAAAAAAAACTTGAAACACTAGTAAACTAGTAATGTTCTTTTTATCGGGATACTTATTTGCTGTAGTGATAGTATATTTAAGTCACTTTTATTGAAAGGACGTGCGTCACAATTACACTCACACAAGGCGGCATCGGTGGATATAAACATTCAAACGTCGTTTTTTCCCGAGACATACGTTTAGCCGCAGGGCATAAAAATCGAGTTTTCGCATAATCACCAAGCCTTTATCTGTGTTTTTTTGAAAAAATACTAGGGAATGTTCAATTTACAAGATAAATATTAGATGTGCAACGTAAGAAGTTGGTCAGATTAGTGATTTACGTAGAATTTAAAGGAATGGCGAAAGGTATTCTATTGATGGAAGAGGGGCAGAAAATAATAAAGATATTCAGTGAACAAAAGTTTTCTAATCGCTCGATCGTAACAAAAATTGGTCTATCTGAGATAGTGGTGCGGAATTTCTTTAAATAGTGCCAGAAATATGGGATATAATGACCAACAAATGGGAACACCAAAGTTACTTTGCGTCTTAAAGGTCGAATCAGACACAAAGAAACCAGGAAACGATGTCCTGCTCATACATTAAGGCAGAATCGGTTGTTTCAGTAACGGAGAGGCATATTGCGCGCATCTTGAATGAGTCACCAAACATCATGTGGAAGAAACCTCAAGGGAAGCCGAAACTGACCGCCACCCATAAGCAGAACTATCTCATTTTCGCCCGGCAATACATGTAATGGAAACTAGAATGGAGAAATGTTGTATTTTCAGGCAAAAAAAGTTCAATTTGGATGGTCCGGACTGTTACAGTTGCTATTGGTACAATTCAAGTCAACGGCATGTCGTGAGATCGAAGCGAAACTTTGGGGGTGGAAGTTTGACAGTGTGGGGAGTCGTTTCCTATCACAGCAAGTTTCCCATTTGTTTCATTTTCACCCGAATGAACTCCGAAAAGTATCTTCAATTACTGGAGGACGTTTTGATTAGCCATATTGAGAATAACGCTACCGAGGATGTCGTTTTTTCAGGACTATGCATAGATCCACGTTTCCAAGCAATCGAAGGCATGGTTTGCCGAGAAAGACATTCCGCTTCTTGAATGACCTGCTGGCAGTTGATTGCAATCCTATAGAGAACCTATGGAGAATTTTGGCCGAGATGGTCTATGTAAACGGATGACAATTTAACAACATTTCCAGTCTCAAGGCAGTAATTCAGGAATGCTGGGCTATAATCAATATGGCAACATATTAAAAGCTGTCTGACTCGATGCCAAATCAAGTTTTCAAAGTGATCCGAAATGTAGGTTGACATACTAAATATTACTGATTGGACTCGAAATTTGCCGCACAAATTTTCTTTTATTGAAATTTAGGATGCGGCTAAACGAATGTCCACCCTGATTCCACATATTTGATTTACTTTAAAAAACAAAAACTGAATTTATAATTTTTTTTAGAATAAATTCGATGAAAATAAACAATAATCGTCTTTTATGAGCAAAACTGTACAAAGAATTGACTTATTTTTCAAAATATTGAGGAAAAATAGGGTGCGGCTAAACGAATGTCTACCACTGTATACCGCTCGAAAAAGTCGCTCAAAAAATCGCAAAAAAATTGGTTTCTTGTAAGTTATCAGTTGAAAGAAAATTTAGTTTCTGGAGGATACATTCATATTCTCAAAACAAATCTAAGACAACTCAAGTTAAACCACCCAAGAAAAAAAAAAATAAAGAAACTAATGATAAATCACGCAATACCGTAGCACATGTGAGCCACCAAGAGCCACCCATAAACGGCCAATTAGGTGTGTTTCGAACTTTTATTGAGTGAAATCCGTCGCGAAGCAGAAGGCTTTCAAAAAGTACACCGACACTCGTCGTATTTTCAGCGAACGACACGCCATCGAAAGGCAGCGTAAAAGAGGTGAACAAATTTCGCTACACGTCCTTGCATCAATTACGGCCAATCAACTCAACCATTTGAAAACTTGAAAACAGCGAATTCATTCGCCAAATTGTGCCGCCGACAGAGGAGAGCACCGCTCACAAGTGTGCTGATGTGTGTTGTTTTTTTTTCAGAAGCTTCAGACAAAATGATAAAGAAGTGACCCATAAAATCGGACAGTTATGGTTTCGCTTTCCCTGCCTGTGTTCGATGGTCACCGTGAATGATCGCGAGGTAATCCACCGAACACTATCTCTCGCGCGCGCGTGCATTATAAGATCAACCTGCAGGCAGTTGCAGTGCACCACCCAAAGCACTTCCAGTCCACCCCTGAATTCGAAGACCGGACCATAATCATAACGATCAAGATCAGTGCGCGTTCCAAACTGCATTAAATTTGCTACTAACTATCGGGTTTTGCTTTTTATTTGATCGCGCGAGGTAATCGCCGCAGGCGTTCTAGAATCGAGATTATTACGAACCTGACACTTTTATCCTCCGAATTGGCTTCATCAAATTAACATCCTCACCCGCGATTGTGGATCGGGAAGACGGGCCCTTATTTCCGAACATTGCAGCGCAACTTACGCAACAGTCCCCAAAGGCCCCCAAATTTGCAACCACACGTTCGCGCTTGCGGCAATAAAGCAACATTAGTTTGAGCAACACCCCATTAGGCCCATAATGGATTGTCAAAAAAAAATTAACAGGGGCAGAAATCTGGTCCGCGCGTTTGTTTGCGTAATCCCGATTTACCAGCAGCTTCCCCGTCCGTTGACCCGACACTACCATTCCTCGCGAAGGAGCTGTCACCTAGCTGTTTCGAGAGCGGAGAAAAATCGTCCATAATTGACACTAACCGGTCTTCGGTCGAATCCGGCGAGACTTGCTACTGCCAAAGCTACTTCATCAGTGCGCGCCAATACTGGACCGCACGCCACCACTTTGAACCAAATTTCGTTTGTTTTTAAAATTGGGCTTTCACTTTCGTTGGTTATGTTGGGATATAGCTCAGCTCGGGCCCAGCGTGAAAAAAGCCCTGCAGTCATTGTAAAAATATGCACCACACGTCGTAACATAAATGACCGATCGGGTGGTCGAAGCATTTTTTTTTTCACGGCTGGATATTGCAGAATATTTCCTTTTAAGCTGTGGTTTACACACACTGAAATGATTAGTGAGTATTGCAATACGGTATTTTTAGTCATTAGAACGATGCAAGTTTCACTATGAAAAAATATGGGAAATTGTAAAAAACAAAACCCGGTTCTGTCCAACCTAAGTGAATGTTCGATAAAGCTGTCAGGCAGTAATTTCTGGCAGAAAGGTACACATTTAAAACATTCCACCTGTGCTGGAGCTAATTGTTCCTCAATTGAATTTGCAACCACGACTCGAGAGTAGTTTATCAAAAGGGCGTATATTTTGTATTTATTAATTATATTAAAACGCGAATACTGTTTTTCAGGACATTGACCTGGGAATCGCTCGCACCGAAAACGTGTTAAAGGTTTCATCCAAATTGGTCATGCGAGATTTTCAATTTGATTTTTGTGTTTTTTTTTTATTTGGTTCAAATTTTGCAGACGCATTCTTTATGAAAGAGTGCATCATCGGTTTGCCATTTTGATTCTCGCTTTACTTTTGGGAAGGGTACTGTATCGGACAACTTAAGGAGATTATTGCACAGTGCGCCAAAAGATGGAAAAATGATATATTTTTAAAAAAGGTGTTTTTTTGGAAATTGTTTAACTGATTGTTTAACAAACTGAATAATAATTGTTTTCAGACCCGATTTTCTGAAAGTACTCATAATTTGTAGTCAAAAAATTGTACGGCAAAATTTAGCTAAATGTGACCATTTTCAAACGGTTTTATTTAGCTTGCCCTGTAATTCGTATGTTTGTATGTTTGTAACATGTTTGTCTATAGCGCTTTACCACAATCATAGAAATTTGACCACATTCCTGTTGACCGATTGATCTGAAATTTGGAACACACCTTTATATCTGTAGTCATTACAAAACTGCGTATTCCATGATTTTAAAAACCCAAGATGGCGGCCGCTTCAAAATGGCGGATTACATACTTTCTCAAAACCCCATCAATATGGGTATCAAATGAAAGGACTTCACTAGTAGAACATAGTTATTCATGCGGAATGCAAATCCAAAATGGCCACCACCACAAAATGGTGGCTTACATATTTTCTCAAAACCACATCAATATGGATCCGCCACCACAGAATGGCGAATCACATATTTTCTCAAAACCCAATCAATAAGGGTATCAAAAGAAGGGGCTTGACCAGTAGATCACAGCTATTTATGGAAAATTCAAATCCAAGATGGCCGCTGTAACAAAATAGCCTATCATTTTTTTTTAAACGGTTTTATTCAACTTGACCTGTTTCTATGTATGTTTATATGTATGTAGGGTTGTCCCACATTACCAAAAAAATTTACCCCGTTCCCTTTAACAAATTGATCTGAACTTTGGAACACTCTATCTCTGCTGTCATTATAATACTGTGTATTCCATTATCTTGATCCAATTTGACCGCCGTTAAAAAATTGCTGATTTCATATGATTTCAAAAAAAAGGTTAATGTGGAACAAACTACATTATGAACAACATAAATTCAGAAAGGTCGGCGGAACAAAATGTTCCATTATGTATTTTCTGTAATCTCATCATTATCGGTGTCAAATGAAATGATTTGACTAATAGAATACAATACATCATGAAACATTTCAAAAAAATTGGTAAAAATATTTTTTGTCAATTGTGGAATGATTTTACTGTAGAGAAGTATTCCTCTAATACAGATAATTTACTAAAAACTACAAAATAAAAAAAAAATTAAAAAAAACTTTTTAAGTTAAACGGTTTCATTGTGATTAAACATAATAATAATACAGATAATGTTCTAAAAGCTTGAAAATAATTAGGCAAGTAGTTATCACACCCCTTCCTTTAATCTAGGGCATTCATGACACTAAAATAAAATCGTGGGACACGTTGGATTCCTGTTGTTCAGAGATAATAGTTTCATCATATGCCCCACGATTTTAATCTCATAATTTTTCACGATTTTTCATATGCCCCACAATTTTAGTCTCATCAATGCCCTAGATTAAAGGAAGGGGTGTGATAACTACTAACTGCTACTTACCTAATTATTTTCAAGCTTTTTTATCTGTATTATTATTATGTTTTATCACAATGCAACCGTTTAACTTGATTTTTTTTTCAATTTTTTTTAAATTCATTTATTTTTACAGGCTCAGTTACATAAGTTTAAAAGAGCCGAATTCTTAAATATATTTTTTTAAAAGTCATATATAAACAATTATCCTAATTCTATGGTAAGTAAGGTGGAAAATTGATTACTCGCGGTGGACTCGAGTTTAGAAGGGTGACAAATGTTACCGTTTTTGAGATACAGTGGTTTTAAAATTAAATTTACTTAAAATTCTCAGCTTTTGTTTTTTTTATGTTTTTCGAGTTTTTTTAAATAAGTTTTCCTAAAATATTAGATATATAATTCGTCTGCAATGCTTGAATTAATTAAGTGATGTGGATTGATTTTATGGTTGGTATAAGGTTGTGTAAACAAATATACATTAGAACTTTTTTTTTTATTTTTCGAGAAAATTTCAGAAAATAATTTTTTGATGTTTGAATTTTTTTGGATGTTGCATTTTTTTTTAATGTTGGTGTCTGCCAAATTTAGTTTTTTGGCACCTTGACAGACGCTTGTCTTTGTCTAGAGTCTTTTACAGCTATTAGATAAAACTTGTTCAGTTTCTGATGAACTTTTAAAAAAAAATTAAAAATGGCCAATATTCAAACTTACGACCTTTGCATCGATGATCCTCCATCAGACCATTTGCTCCGTTAGAACACTTAAAAAAAGTAATGCTAAGCAAGTCAAACATGAGCCTCAAAACACTGGCAGCTAATGCTCTTTTTAGTTGTCCATCATGTGATGTACAAAGACTGATTTACAGTTGAATAAACGTTTTCAAATCGTTCCTCTGGCATATTACCCAGGTAAACATCGATGGTCGAACGAAAGCTTTAATTTGGTATTTTATACAACGTATACTTCAGCATATTATCTTATTGAACACTCAATACTATTGTTCGACCATTATTAAACTGATTAATTTTATTACAGCTAATGATCGGTTCGTGTCGGTTGGGCAGAGTGTAAATAATCGAATAAAATATATATATTTCAGGCTTAAATTGCGTCTGTTCAACTTTTTCATTGGTTGTTGAACCAATAAAGCACCTTAGAAACTTTTCACTGGCTTATTATCCAGCTAAATATAAATGGTTGAACAAAAGCTTCAATTTGGTCTGAATAAGTTTTTAACAACATATAGTCCAGCATATCGTCTTAGGAGTTGACAGCACCATCTCAGATAGTAGTGAAACGTTGTAGGTGTAAAGACATTGGTCGTTTGAACAACCTTGCATAATTGAAATCTTTGAATAGAATTAGATTACTTTTTGAAAAGATTTTTTTTTTCATTTTTCACAAAAATTTATGACTCAAAAACTATAATATCTATAATGGTTGAAGGATGAAATGTAGGAAAATGTTTAAATTTTCGTAAAAAATCAAAAAAAAATTAAAGAAAAATTACATTGAATTTTTTTTTAAATTAAAATTCATTTTTCTCAAAAAAAAAATATTTCAAATTCACCCATACACCGAAAGATGGGCACTTCTACACGGAAAAAGTTTTTCCAGCAAAAACTATTGCATGTTTGAAAAAATTATAACTAATCCGTTTAAGGTCAAGATAGTGATATAGCGTTTTCGAAGATCCTTTTGAAATATGAACTTTCGTCGAAGTCATTAAGTTTCTATCTTTTACAGTTTCTGAAATACATGACATTTTGGACTCTTGAAAAACAAATGTTTAACTCATAACATTTTTGTGTGTAAATTCTTGCGTTTGACATAATCTTGATATGTTTCTAAATAGAAAAAAGTTTGCAGAACATGTAAATTGCGATGATTTAAACATAAAAATGTTACGAGTTAAACGTTAAAAGTAATTTTTCAAAGAAAACATGAAAAAGTTGTTGTTTGAAAACCTCTTTCCCTTTACAAGTGCCCATCTTCCGATGTATGGGTAGCTTGTTGAAAATTGTAAGCGCTATTCATATTTATTTTTTTGATATTTTAAAAATAACATATTCTTGAGAAAAAATAATTTTAGTTTTCGAAATATGTTTTTTTTTTTCAAAGAAATTTTGTGTTCAAAATTTGTTTGATATTTTTTAATGAACGTGTTTGTATGTATCATTTACGAATGTGAATCTCATAATCCATAGCTTAAAATTATACACAGCTTAAATCAATTTGGCATGTAAAAATGCAGTAGTAGAAAGATGCAACTTCCTTAGAAAAAAGTTCATTAGAAGAAATGGATGAAAAATGAGTTCATGAAATTATTTTTGAACAATAGGTCACAACTGACAGATGCGATATAAAGAGGTTCACAAAACAGAAGAAAGAGTTTATTCTCTATTTTATTCAAAATATACCACATGAATTCACTGACAGAAAGCAGTCTATTTTTTTTTGAAACTAGAAAAAATAACTTGCGGAAAGGAAGTGCAATTTTCTGAAAATCACATATAGCTACAATTTTGTACTTTTTCACTACAGGATGAAATTCAAAGTCATCACTGGAATGTGCAGCAAACAACTAATCAGCCATTTACTTCAAGGAAAAAGAAATGCTCAATCATTTAAGTTTTGTAGTAATTTCCGAAGATTTGCGTCCTGATTATATATACGTTAATTTATTTATCTTAAAAATTATTGATTTTATACGTCAATAAGAGCACTTTTATTTGAACAAAATTCATTTCATGTCCGATGGAGCAGCATTTCAATATAAAAATAGAAAGAACTTTTCCAGTCTTTGCCATTTCAAAAATAACTATGATATAGATGTTGAATGGCATTGTTTTGCAACATCGCGTTGTAAAGAGCCTTACGCTGCCATAGGCGGAACAATAAAACACATGACTACATGGGCTAGTCTAGCTAAGGAACGTGAACATCCCCTCAGAACTGTAAAGAAACTATTCGATTGGGCTCCTAAGTGAATGGTGGAGCAACTGATCAAAATTTTCTTTTTCTATGCAACTACAATAGAGTATGAAAATATTAAGTAATAGCTTGATGAACAATATTCGAAAAAAAATACCATACCAATACCATTAATTTATTCCAGTTTCCATAAAAGTCAATTTTGAAGCTATCTTTAAAAACAATTGTAGGTATTATGAAAAAAAATGTAAGCATTATGAAACAATAAGAGATCTGTAATAGAATGCGACTCTCTATCATTGAATAGAAACTTAAAATAAAACACCTTTAGAAAAATATTTTTTTTATTTGCATAAACTCGAAAAACATCCGAAGACGACCCATAGCTGGTGATTTTCAGTAGATTTTATTTCAAAATCACAGTTTCTCGGGATACTCGATAGCCATCGGCAAAGTTATGCCGTGCACCTTTTTTATTGCAAATCATGCGTACTTCCATAAAATCAGGTCAAAAAATATTTCTAAGCACCATTTCAACACCTTTATTGAGAAAATGTAGTCTTAAGTATTAATTTCGAAATAAAATAGAAATAAAATTTTGTTTTAACAGTGCATACTTTCTCCATATATTTATATAAATAAAAATGATTTGATGTTCGTTCCTCATGATTTGATTTGAGAACGGAATAACGGAGAACGGAGAAATTCGAGAACGGAATAACTGTCAGTATCAGGTTTATATGTCAAAAAATTTGTGAAAAACGATCGAGAAATTGGAAAAATATAAACAAATTGAAAGCCATTAATTTAGTGTCCGTTCCTTACGATTTAACTCCAAAACAGATCAACGAATTTGAACAATTATTATAAAATTTGAAAACATTAAAGGTTATGAAAATCAATGGGAAAATGTTGAATCCAATTGCGTTTTGAAAGTGTTTCATTCAAATATTAATTTAAATCAAAGTGGCGCTCTCTATTTTTGATCGCGAACATAGATCGCATTCAGAAAAATGACTTGGGGAGAACGTGGGTTTTCGAAATTTTTTGGACTAAAATATCGATTGTGGGTGGGACGAAGTTCGCTGGGTCAGCTAGTCCCCAATAATAACATAAAACTTAGCGGAAGACACCAAGTCAATCGGACCAACCGTCTTCGAGTTTTTTTTTTTTGAATATTTTCAAACAATTTTCATTTAGGCCCTCCTCAAAAGTAAGGCTAGAGTCAAAATGGAAAACCGATGATACAAGTTTCCCTTTTTGGTCATAAAGAATGCGTCTGCGTCCGCAATTCGAATTCAAATAGAATCGCTCTTTTTCTGAAATTTTTCACTTAGGAATTGTTCAATGTGGGACAAATATAGTGTACTTACGTTCCAACTGCTGCTTGTCAAGATCCTCCTGTAACCAGAAAAAGAAAAACGAGACGTGAATAAACATGATTCAATCATAGGGCATACGGCACACTCGTAGTTCGAATAATTATTCCGAATGATCACCGCCTATTCCCGGATGAAACAACCCCCAGCAAATGAGACACCCACTATCACCCCAATTAGGCCGCTAATCAGTGCTCCTTCCGAATCAAAAAGCACTATTTTCAGAATCATTCCGGAGTGGTCCCACGAGAGTTGAAATCACATAGTTCCTCTGCCAAAGCGCACCAAAGCGCCATAACGCCGAAACGAGCATTAATATTCCACTCGTCGCCGCATTTATTTTTTCTGCTTCTGCTGGGGGATAATCAACCAAGTATCGGGTCCTCCAGCAAGCAGCCAGCAACAGCCGAAGCAGCCGAAGACGAAGAGGAAGAGGGATGCGGCAGACACGTACACGTACGAGCGCAGGAAGGAAAAATAAAATGCTGATGGGATGCTGTCAGGAGACGAGAGCGAGAGAGAGTTTACGACGGAGATGGATTAATAATGACATGAGTCTTTGCATCGTATCCTCCCAAGAATATCTACAGGATGATGCCGTGGAACGTGCGTCGGGTGCTGGGTGCGAGGATTTCATAATAGGATTGTAGTTTGGGTTTCCGGGCTTCGGTGAACTAGGGTGCGATACAACCGAGCGTGTTGTCACCATGTTCATGAATAATGGCAAACAGGTGGCTCCCCGAGGGGACATGTTTTTGGGGGGGTTCGAACCGTATCAGCAGGCGCCCAATTTCGTCGAATGCGGGCTGCCGGCGAAATATGCCATAAATAAGATGATGCGGGTAGCAAACGGAATCGTATTTGTTCTATATGGGATTAACAGTGTTGCTTCATGCTTTATGGCACATAAGACAATCAGCGCTAATACAAATGGCTTGGGTATATTCGGGCTGTCACGCAGAGCTACAGCACTTGGATGGGACGCTATTTGTCAGTGATGCCGTTTACACATGAATGATACTTGACTGTTATTAGTTTATATGGGAGAGATGCATAATCAGATCGACTTTTTCCTTGCCTTTCACGGTTTTCTTTGCTCACAATTTACAGCTTCACATTTATTATTTTTGCTTTGATTTATTCTACCAACGTTTATGCGAAGAAAACGATATAGTGGAACAGATCATCATTTTCATTGTGGTTGTATCAAATGTTGGTCCGTTCAAATAACGCATCCATGTATCATCGTAGAGTGTTAAGTGTGATTACATTATGAGACAATCGGTTTTGGTCCCGTTTGCTTGATTGATTCTTGAGTAATGCAAACCACCATAGAAACATTTATTGCCTCCTAAAATCTCCATATACCAAATTTGATTCCTTTTGCCTGATTAGTTCTTGAGTAATGCAGAAAGTTGTGTTTCATTTGTATGGCAGCCCCCCACTTAGAGAGAAGGGAAGGGATATCTAATCGCCGTAGAAACGTTTCGGGCCCCCTAAAACCTCCACATTCCAAATTTGACTCGATTTGCTTGATTATTTCTCGAGTTATGTAGAAATTCGTGTTTTCTTTTGTATGGCAGCCTCCCCTTAGATATGTGGAAGGAGTGTTGAACCACCATAGAAACGTATATCGATCTCTAAAATCTCTTTATGCCAAGTTTAATTCTATTTGGTTGATTAATTCTCGAGTTATCCAGACTCTCGCCCCCTGTAAAGAGGAAGAGTGTCTAACTACTTTAGAAACATTTATTGTTTCCTAAAACCTCCACATGCCAAATTTGGTTTCGTTTGCTTGATTAATTCCCGAGTAATGCAGAAACTTGTGTTTCATTTGTATGACACCCACCCCTTAGAGAGGGAGAGGAGTGTCTAACTACCATAGAAACATTTATTGCACCCAAAAACCTCCTGGCATGTGGCATTTGGTTTCGTTTGCTTGATTAATTCTCGAGTAATGCAGAAATTTGTATTTCATTTGTATGGTAGACCCCCCCCCCCTTAGAGAGGGGGAGGGGTCTCGATCTATCATAAGAATTTTCCCCGGCCCCAAAAACCCCTACATACCAATTTTTATGTCGATCGGTTCAGTAATTTACGAGAATCAGACAGACAGACAGACAGAAATTCATTTATATATATATAGATTAGGATGGCAGCGAAAATGGTCATGTGAAATTTAAAAAACTGACCATGTACATTTTGTTTATTGGCCCAAATACCTGTGCAAAGTTTCAGCTCACTCGGACATGATTTAGGGTTGCCTCAAAGCGCTCAAAGTTTTGATTTTTTGATCCTCTAAAATCTTCCAAGGAAAAAGGAAATTTGGAAAATCGAGATTTTTTTTCGATGCCAAATGACTTTTTTTTTTTTTATTCGAGATGACACCAGATCTCGACGTTTCATGCATTTTTAAGTCATTTGGCATTGAAAAAAAAAAAATGAAAAAAAAATTTCAACAAATTTTCAGTTTTTTTTACCATGAATATGTATTTGTAAATCAATTTTATTGTAATCAAGTGAAAAAAGACTATATTGTATCCAAAAATCAAATTAATTTCGCGAAACACTACCATTTTGAGTAATAAGATTAATGGTCAACGAAGCTAAAGTATTCGGAATTTGAGACAAAATAGTAAATCAACTAAAATTCGGATTCGTAGTAGACATAACACAAAAACCATATTGATAACGTTTCTTGACGAGATACAGTACTGTTCGAAATAATAGTAGTATTGGTATTTTGCATTCCGTACTTGTGTAACTCATAGCTAACGAACTTAGACAGTTACCAGGTATGCTAAAATGGCTCTCACGTTAGTATTAGTAAATAACGTGCAAAATAGCGTGCAATTTGTGTGGAATTTCAAACAAAACTTTAGTACACTTTGTCTCCGAGTTCAATTTTGTGTAAACACATGAAAACGAGCTTATATCAACAGAATACACAAGTTTTTCAGAGTTTCTGAACACAACACTACAAACTATTTTATATGTATGAGTAGCACTTGTAGGATATGACAAACCACGTTGACTAAATTGTTGAATTGAAAGTATAAGTATATAAATGGCTAAATTGTGAATTGAAAGTATAAATCACGATTGTATTATATCGTCCGTCATTTGTTTATAAAATACGATTGTCATTGTTATTTTGAGTTATCAAAGTCATTGACTTTTCAACAACCTTGTTGCACATCATACTTTAATCATACATCTAGATTTGAAGTTATGATTTTTTATAAAAAAAAAGATCAGTGATTTTGGAAAGGCCCTTTTAAAAAATCAGTCGTAATTGAAATTGGTCAACTGATAATGAAAAGTGTGATTTTAGGTAGGCTATATTGTATATTTACATAGTTTCAAAAAAATAAGAGAGGGTCTGTCAGTATGGTTCCCAGACAACAATATTGATGTGATGAGATTGTGGGTAACATAAAAGGAGCAAATTAAGCTGCTATGTCGATAAATACGGAACCACTATGGATCAAATTCAACACTTTTTTGTTACTCAGTTAATGAACATTTCAAAACAAGTGCAAATTTTAATAAATGAGAAAAAACTGACGAATTGTAGCCACATATTGAAAAAAATCAAGCCACTGCTATTATTCAGAACAGATCTGTATCTTGCTTGATTGACACGGAAAAAGCCTTTGATCGAGCGTCACAGAACTCTTCCAATCTGATTAAATCCTGCTTATCGGGATGAGTTTGGGTTTATTTTATAAAGACAGTTTCGTCTTCGTTTTGCTATATGAAAGTAGCTGTTCCTTAGAATTCTATTTTAGGCCCCCTATTATTTGTGTTATTTATGTACAATTTACCCTCTTCCCTATGAGTTTTGCATGTTTGTCGAGCATACTATTCAATATATGTTTTTCAAAAAAAATCTAAAAAAAATTATTACTCTCAACCAAATTAAAAATCTCTAACCACTGTTCAATTCATTCTCTGAAACTCAATTTTCATCTTTCTAAATTTCGCTGCAATATTTTAATTATTTTAAACAATTCCTGGTGAGTCTTCAATTTGAATCATAAAAATTCACTATTTTTACTCGTTTGTACTCAGAATAGCCATTCAACTTTCTCCTTAACGTTGACATATTTTTTTTTTCGTGAAACAAGATATATTTGAAATTAAAAAAATGAAAAAAATATAAACATATATTGAAATGAAAAAATATGAAGAAAAAGGAAAAAACATAATGAAATAAATATAAACATATATTATATACTTTTTATCGTATAATAATAAAATATAAATATAATTTAAATATTGATAAATAAAATCTGCGTGCCTATCAATTTTAGTGAGAGTTATCGTCTACTCTCTGGTATACACTATAATGCTCATCCCAATGAAATAGTTTTAACGACAGCACAGTCTTGAACAAAAATCAAATAGCATTAACAATGGAACTTTGATTGATCACAAAAAAATAACTCGATAATTAATGGTACCAGATATTCCAACAGAATGTTATTGAAACCCTTTCAAACTGAAGAAGCAGTCAATAAAAAGCGTCACTGAAATGTACTGTTTAGAAGAAGTTCTGTTCAATTTATATAAAATCGAACGAGGTTTGGGCAATACAAATATTCAAATTTTCCAAGCTGTTAGGAATCGTATGATAGTATGTTGGCGCAATAGTTACAGATAGTCACAGATGTCACCCGTTTCTGATTCGAAACAAAAGCATCCTTCTATTCATATTTTTTGTTCCTTTTTTCTATTAAAATTAAACAAAAGATCAAAGTATTTACTTTTTGTCCTAAATTCTGAACACTTAAGCTTTGTTGGCCATCAAACAGTGTTTCATTACTCAAAGTGGTACTTTTTGCGAAAAATTTATGTGTTTTTGGATACAATAGAGCCTTTTATTTTATTTGTCCATTTGTCCATCATAAAATTGATTTACAAATACATATTCATGGAAAAAAAACTGAAAATATGTTTTATTACATTTGTCTCAAATTCCGAACTGCAAAAATTCAATTTAAAAAAAAAATTACTTTTGAGCTACTAGATCGATTCAGATGATCGATACATCTTATCAAAGCCAATTAGCTATTCTTCTTTGGAAAAATATTATAGTTAAAATTAAGAAAAATCTTCAGATAAGTTGCTGATTACATTGACAAATAGATTGACTAATCCCAAGTCTTCTTTAATTTGAACACAAAGCTGCAAACTGCAAAGTTTACTCCAGAATTACAAACAATGCCTACAGTTTGTCACTATTGATTCTGGGCTCAACTTCGACGCTTATTCGACCTTGCATCTCAATGTGTAATGAACCAGACAATACCGAAGTGAGTGAAACACTCAAAAAGATGACACTCGGCTACGATAAAAACCAAAAAAAACTAGACGAATTTTATGAATGAGGGTTTGCTCGGAAGCATGCTAGAATTGAACATGTTACGGTGGGTTTAGACTGGGGATATATTCATGTGGAGAAATATGCTGAGATTTATATAGATCGCATCAACCGTTTACGCTAGCGCGAATTTATATTATGAATATATTCACATTTTCGGTGAATTTATTCACCTGAAGTAGAACTGCTTCCTACTTTAGTGATTTCTCGCCAGTGAGAAATTTACCAGTGTTCACATATGCCTGAATTTATTCCATTCAGAGTGGTTATATATACCTCGAAGAAATGTATCATATATGTTCTCACCCGTTTACATCTATTTTCGCGTGAATAAATCCATCTATCGTTATAGACCTCCCTAATGTAAACTCGTCATTAGGCCTCAGACAGGGTAACTTCTTTAATGACACTATAATCCATAGAAGTATCTCGCCATCCCAACGTAGCATTATCCCCATAACCAGTTCATACCCTTCTTGGGGTTGAAATTCTATAGAATACACGATGGAAATTACACAAAGTTAGTTCTGATTTTCTACAAAATCGCAAAACCCTTTTCACCTGATATTAATTTTGGTATTTAAGTCATCTATATAAAGATAAATCGGTAGAAACCGAAACAGATAACTTATTACACTAAACCAAGATATTCAATACAAAAACTGTGGAATCTCGGTGGAAAATATGACTGTGCCTATTTAAACACGTCGCTCCGCACCAAATGAGATAGATTGAGAAAACCATCCTCGAAACTATCGTTTTGGTTTCACACATATATATTTTCCCCCCAGGTAATCTAATCTCAGTCCATCTCTCATTCATAACAATGACAAAACAGCCATCTACACACACACATACACACACTCACCTCCACCCGCGCAGAGCGATCGCAAGAATTCCGACCTGTGGAAACACCAAACCATCGAGTAAATATTTCACAATAACCGAGCGTGATTATACAGTCGTTTTCTAGTTGCCACTCGCCAATGCCGTCGCGCATAAGAAAATATATATAAGAAAGGAACAATAATTTAGTGGGCATTTTCTGCCTCCCCAAAGTCCAACCCCTCCCCCTCAGGCTGACGGGTGCCCTCCGTTCGGAAACCAAGCTCCTACGAGGAGGGAAGGGAAACCATTTTTCGTTGACATTGAGACAAATCGAGATTAGACGAAACTGTGTTTGTCCGTTCCGAAATAAACTGAGGATGAGGTTCAGTGTTTGGTTTGTTTGGGAAATCGGTTATACGACGATTTCCCGTGCGGCCAACATCCCCACTTGGGAGAGGTGAGCAATTACGCAAATATAGCCGGGGAGGGACCGCAAACGCGCTTACGGATTGTTTCGCAATGAGGTCATTTGGGAGTGAGTGCGCCCATCCATGCCCCTCGGAGTGGTACGTTTCGGACGGCTGGTAACGTGGGGGTGTTTAACAGTTTTTTTTCTCTGTGTGACATTTTTATGATGTAAGTGAGAAAAAAGGATAAGGAGGAGGCTTACAATGTATATAATTTATCATTTTTGGATTATTTGATAACCAGATAGATGGTGGTTGAAACTCTTGGAATGTAATTTACAATCATCAATACTTCATACAGTGTGTTAGGTTACTGACCAAGATCTTTCAGAAGGTGATATTGGATCATATTGGGTGATCATATTTTATAGACAAAGTCTAATCTAAATTATGACAGAGATGAATCTTTTCTTGTTTCGGGCACTGTTTGTCCTTGACAGGCATGAATTCACAAAGTACACTAACCGAATGGATTATCACTAAATTAGGTAACTTTTTTGAAATAAAATGGCATGTTTATTATGTTCTCTTTAAAAACTATAGTGAACTTAATTGTTGCTATCAGTCAATTAGATCTTTGACAACAAAATGGTTTCGCTTTCACTTTAATTCCCGTTTCATTCTAAGTAGTTCAAAAAACACGTATTCCGTTTCAATGAGTTCAATGTTGACAATTAAACACCCAACACGGCATGTTAGAATAAAACTGCAACGATATTAAAAAAGTTGGAGTTGGTTTTCAAAGGACGAATTGAACGAGCAGCTAGAGAACTTTAATTTGGTTGACAGAAACTATCAAGTTTATCGTGTATTTTTAGGTGAAAATTAATTAAAAAAAAACTAGGAAAATACTTTTTGGATAAGATCTACTATAGCACAAACAGAGATTTTATGTTCCAGACTGGTAATGTCTCTTATAATAAACATTGTTAAATGAAAATCATTTTGAAATAGTTGCATTTTTAATATTTAATTTATTGTTATTTTTGAGTCATATAAACGTTTGTGAATTTTTCACAATTGGAATATTCCTAAAACTGGAATTGCAATTGTGCTGCTTGTGTTTCATAGCTGAAGAATGCTCAAACCTATCAATTAATTTCATGTATTTTATATTGAAGTCATTGGTAAAATGGGGTTTAGTCAATGTTTGTAACTTTTCGTGATTGAGAATTTTTGCCACAAAAAATCAAAAACTCAGATATGAAACAAAGATGAGCTTACCTATCTTGATACTTTCGTCACAAGATAAATTACAAATCACACTGTTCCACAGATTTTTCATATTTGTATCAACTCAAATATTTCGAGACGCGTCGTTAGTGATGAATGAATTGTTGAAAATCGCCGATGAAAGTCTTCGATGCTGAGTATTTAGTTGCAGAGTACACACTGTCCAACTTCTAGAAGACCAACTAATCTTGCTGTCAATGACTTTGTGTCATTGTAAACAAAGAACACTTCAATTTATATTCTGGTGTATTGGTATTGGTAACCACTATACACTGCCTGATTTTCATATGTGTGTGTGCTTAGTGTAAACAAATGTTTTAGTATTTTTCAAGTGTCAAGTTTGTATAAGACCAGTTACATTCTCCATTGTTTTAGGTGTTTTGATCAATAAATCTGGATAATGCCGAAGGAAAAAGTGCTCAAGGAGAGAAAAAATGCACAAATCGATGCATTTCACCAAAAAAATGTTCGTATCAAAGAAATTGCTCGTCGGATCGGATCTCATCGATCCCATCGATCCCATCAAGTAGTCCTCAATTATTGGACGAATGCTCAAGGAAACGGAAAAAACCAGGAATTTTGGTTGAGGCTCGTGTATGGTTTGGACAGGATTTTGTGCAACCGCAAAGCTCAATATAGCTTTCACATTCTTCAAAATGAATAGCAAGGATTACATACATGTTCTGGAATCCTCTCTCCTACCGTTTTCGCGTAAATATCGTAGCAAAAAAACACATTCCAGCTAGACAATGCCACTATTCATACCAGCAAGGAAACTAAGCAATGGATTGAGCACCAAAAACTTAACTCATTGGACAGGCCGGCTCGATCTCCTTGAACCCTGTTGAAAATCTTCGAGGGTTCCTATTATGCAGAATCTACGCTGACGGAAAGTAGGGCACCACGGTTGATGGACAGAAGGCCGCAGTTTTGTAGACATGGGAAAATATAGAGAAATCCGTTCTGCAGAACCGAAATGGCAAGCAAGCAGTTATTAACCGAAATGGCAAGGATACCAATTCTTGGCATATAAATCTGCCGATTGTTTCGAATTCTCCATTGATAATACTTATGAATTTTGAAATTGTCCTATAAAAACTGGACAGTTGAAATTGTTATATTTAAGCCCAATAAATAAACAAACGACTCTTTTTATCGAAATTGACGTTGATGATAGTGGCAAAAAAAAGTTTTTGAATTGTGTTTGAAGAAGCGACTGGTGGAAATGGAATTTTAATTTAAAAAAAAATGAAGGCATTCGAATTTCAGAACAATCAGTTTTCCTATAACTCACGAAACTGTGATAAAGTAAGTACGTTGCAAAAAATACTATAGCAGCGTTCTTGGCCTTTTGAAACCCTTTTGAAACAGAAGATAAGAATTGTTGATGAGGTTTTGCATCGGTTTATTAGTTTATTTTAGTTTACTAGAAGTCAAAAACGGTTTTTAGAGATACTAAATCAAATCGAAGACTAAATGATTTAGGTGTTCCTAAAGGTAGTCTGTTGGGTCCCTTATTGATTGTTTTATATATAGTGGTAGCTATCTAAAAACACAATTTCCATCATCATACGAGTGATTGTATAAAAGGACGTATCCAAAATTATTGACCTTTTTTTATAGTTTTATAGATATAGTTTTTATAGATATAGTTTTTTCATGTAGAATCACATGTAGACTCTATTTTCTATATAACTTTTCTTAAATGGTAATGATTTCGCAAAGTATTGAAGATCAATATTTTATGAAAATATGATATCTTCATTTTGGTGAGGAACGGAACGAAACTATTGTATACCAAACTTTGTTAAATTGAAATGGAATATGAAAATATTTTCAAAAATATCGAAGGGAATTTTTTACCGGTGTATTTCAAATGTTTGTTCTGGCAAATAGTTCATGATTTTCCTATAACTTTTCCGTACATCATATTTGAATCAGACATATGGATTTCAATTTATGATTTTTTTTTTTTTGCAAAATAGATCAGAGATTCCAGATACGTACATATAAAAAAAAACAGTCGTAGGTAAATGAAAATGTAAAAATAAATTAAATTGTGATTTTGGTTAACTGCTACATTATGCACAATGTTTGAAAAAAAAACTAAGATGGTCGCGTCGTATTCAGCTATTCATCGGAATTGGCGTGGAATTCCTCTTCAGAACAGCCGGCCTCTGCCTCGACGCTTTCTGTTTTTTTTTTAAAACTTCATACATATGTTGGCATCTACCTAAAATCACAATTTTTTTATTATCAGATAACCAATTTTTTTTACAACTGATTATTTATAAGTGCGTATCCAAAATAGTATAGCTCTTTTCAAACAATCATAACTCGGAATATAGATGTCCGATTGAAATATGATGTACGGCAAAGTTGCTAGGAAATCAATTAACTATTTAGGAAAAATAATATTATGAAAAAAATGAGACAGAGATATTATTAGATATGTATTGAAATTTCATATTTTTTTTTTAATTCATATCTCCATTTAGGAGAGTCCATAACGGCACCACTATGCGTCAAAGTTTGTTAAAGTGAAGGGGGTTTTCAATAAAAATATTTCAAAACATATCGAGAGGGACATGTTTTGAGCTATTAACATTTTTAATATTAAATTCCATTTTTGAGTAAGATTTTTCAACGGTATATTCAAAAATTATTTTTTTCTTAATTGATTCCCAAACAACTTTGCTGTGCATCATTTTTCAATCAGATATCTAGATTTCGAGTTATGATTTTTTTCGATAAAAGCTGAATTATTCTGAATACGCCCTTACAAAAAACCAATAGAAATTGGCCATCTGATATTAAAAATTGTGCTACCACCATATGTACAATGTTTGAAAAATATCGGAGAGGGTAGCGCCAAAATTGGCTTTTTTCTATGCAGGTAGAGGTATGTTGTAATGATTTACCGATAACTATATTGGGTGAATATTTACTTGCCTACAGCAATAGTAGAGGCAAACAAAGACTGGCAGACAATAATAGAATATTTTAAAAACCAAAAGTGTTTGTCCGACTATTTCTATTGTTTTTAAAGGATGATAATCGATGGATGGGAGGCCCTCCACCTATGTTTATAGCAAGTATTTTCAAACTTCCTATTAGATATGGCGAACACACAAATAGACTAACGTGTGAAAACAAACCCCCCCATTACAAATCCTTTGCATCCAAGATCCATTATTACCATTATGCGTGAGTGTATGAGTATGGAAATATGTCATATTCTCCTATATGTCGAAAAAAAATATTATATTTCATATAGCGCTTTTGAAGTAGGTTTCTTTGGCACATATGACAATCGTTTTTTTCCACTGCCTGATTTCTGGATTATGTGTCGTACTCATAAAACCACATATACACGTATGTGTAGCTTTTTGATTTAACAGAACACATTGGCATCGGCAGCAAGTCCATTACCCTTATTCCTGAATCCGATCGGATCGGAATTATCCAAACGGAACGCAAGCCGATCGATTCGATTTGGACAATATTCGATCGGAGTTTAAACACATGACTATTAAAATAAGATTATAAATGGATACCATGCTTAAGATGTCAAATATGTGTTCCATGTAATAGAGCAACATATTTTTGGCAAATGGTAAAATTTTTAACGAAAATCGTGTCTGATAATGGTTTAATATTATAATGAAACATTTTAAGCGGAAATATTAGGAAATCCGTAGAAAAATATTTTAATAAGGGTCAGTATAAGGGTTCTTAGTATTAAAATAACATCGAGTAATAATTTTTATGGAAGGTATCTGGCGTAGTGGTAACATCCATGCCTCTCACGGTAAAGGTCACGAGTTCAATTCTCACTCCCTACATTCTTCCAAAAAAGTGGAAGTAAAAGTGACGAACCAGTCAAATGAGTTGAAAATCACTATAATACAGATAAAAAAAAATTATCAAAATTTGAACAATTTAAAGCTGCCTCCGGGCCTGATAATCTGATAGACAGAATGAAACCCATATGGATGAATTGTTTTGATCTTGTGTCAAGGCAAGGTTACTATGCTCGAATAGGCTTCAGTCGAACGGATTACCGATTGAAAGTGGGTTCCGAGTTTCGAGTCTCGAAATCCGATCGGATATGGCTGAATATGAATATATCCACTTAAATAGAGAAAAAAAAGATCAATTGGGTGTTCCTTGAAATCGAAGATCACGACCAACCACAAATATAGTTTATATTAAAACAAACTTGGCATCATACTGCAAGGCACACATTTGTTCATTCATCATTATCATATATCTCCATGTTCCAGATATTCATTCGTTATGGAACGAATTTTTGGACAGCTCTAGTCTGTGGCAACCCTAGAGAAGCTAACAGCTAACCCACAAATCAAACTAATCTCCGTTCCCCTCCAGGCTGTTAGAACGAGCATATGTCATCCCTCTGTGCCACCTGGCAAATAAAAAAACCCTCCACACTACACAACACGCTTATGTTCGTTGACACCACCATTAATTTCACGAAACTATTTTTAACCACTATATAGATCCGATCATAATTCATCGATAATTGCAACGCGGCATAATTCGAGTAGATTTTGCCCCCTCCACAAACAGTTCGTATAATAATAGAAATGACTCGGGAATGCTGTTTTGTGCAGGTGAATAATGAATAAAGGTAGGAAACCAACCGGAGCCTTTCCGGTGCAACCACTAGCATTGAGCAGTAGAAGATAACAGACAAGCAACACTGTAAACACTTTCTTCGCCACTTCCATACGATTTGGCCCGATGTTATCCTTCTTGGAGGTGGTGCCGGTGGCACAGATCGATCGAATGACCGAAAAGGCGCTAGCTTTTCGCTTCCCGATAGGAGAATAAACAAAGTTGAATCAATAGTTTCCTAGCGGCAAAATCACACTAACCATTGCTGCTTCGGGCTGTGACTGAGGGTTCGGTCGCGGTTTGACGGATGTGAAACTTGGCGGACACTATCTGTTTCTTTATGCACCTAGGCAACCAAACACTACACGACTCTATCGACAGTCCTGTGCTGGCGAGATGGATCTAGAACTAGAATTGACCAGGATGCCACACGTTGTGCAGAATTTTATAAAAGGGTTTCTAGTTCGCCGTTTCGAGCTTGGACCACAATCGGATCCCCACTTAGACTGTCGCTAGGTAGAAAGTACTATAAAATTTGGCAAAATTATCCAAGTACACTAACACACACAAACACCCGTGCAATTCGGCAATGATGCTGCACTTTTGCTGCACTTTTTGAGGTATTTTTCGGTGGTCTGTGTGGCGATGCATCTTGGCCGACGTCGAATGGTCACTACATTTTATAGTTGTTTTAAATATGAGCCGTACTCGACGCTTAAATGTAGACGTTTTAATAGATCTTCGACGGAGGAGGATTATAGCGCGAAATGAAGCGTTCTTCTCGCTAAACGCCACAGCAGCAGGTGCGTCGAGGTGCAAATACGAAAAAACCGCGACATGAAATATTCCCTCAGTTTAATCTTGAACCTTTCCCAACAGGTTGGGTTTTTTCGAGCAGATAGCAGATTGTGTGTAGACGCTTCAACGATACTTACAATGGCAGACATTGTGAATGGGGCTTAGGGTTAGCACTCGCGCACACGGATATTGGAAGTCACACGGAGTTCCGGAGAACAGCACAGAACCGATCGATTTAGACGTGGATCGCGGCCAACACTTACAGAGAATGGTACGCTCGGCTGCCAATCGAGTATAGTTATATATGCTTTCATTCTGTTTACCCTCTTTTCCAAGCCCGTACGCATCGTTCCACCCACGATCCCAAACGGTTAGGGAATCCCTTCCGTCACTACCATCCCGCCCAGCTAGTCAACGCGGACCCCTCCCCCGCAGGGAACCGTTCGAGCGAAATTATTTTGTTATTTATACAATTTAATGAAAACTTATTTTAGACTCTCTCTCTCCGCTATACATTTCTACGCGCAAACGGCCAGCATCCGATTCGCGTGTTCTCTCGCTCCTGCTCTCAATCTACGGACCATACCTACTCGCCACACAGCCGTCTAAAAAAGGTTGATAATTTTCCTCGCCAGAATGAACCTGACGTGTGGCTTCAAATGCGGACCTCTGACTTCGACCCGCCGACCGACGATGCATTCCAACAACGAACGAGAGGCGCGAAACAAAGCGCAGAAAAACAGAGCGCCAATGGGCGCGACGCTCGGTTCAGAGGATTTTTCTACGATAATTTTGTTGTTGTTGGATTATTTTTCCAATCGATCGATATAACTAACCGCAACTTGAGGTGTACTAATTGTCGATAACAAAGACTTTAAAGCTTAGATCGTATAGAAATGAGGCACTTTCGAATTCCTGTATTATTTTGCGTAGCCAAATCAGAAAACTGGTTTTTCGAAACATTTTTTATTCATTTTTAATAATACCACATTACAGGAGAAATTATATTTATTCACACCAGTTAGCTTACAAACCCAATCCATGATTGCAATTCTTCAACTCCGGTCTACACCAACTCTTGCAAATCCTGCTTCATCTAGTACAACCACCTCGCTCGCTGAGCTCCTCCTTTTCTTGTTCCCTTCAGAAGTCGATGCGAACAATATCTTCGCGATCCTGCTGTCAGCCCTTCTTGCATCTTACCCCGCCCATCGTACTCATCCAGCCTTGACGACTTTCTCAATGCAGAGTGCGTCGTAGAGTTGCGCAGGTTCTTAGTTCATTCCCCATCTACATACTCCGTTCTCCTGTACACCATCTTATATTGTTCTGAGTCCTCGGCATTCGAAAACATCTAATGCTTACGAGTCCTCTTCGAGCATCATCCATGCTTCGTGCCCGTAGAGGACTTCCAGTTGTTGAGACGTTACTGTAGAGAAAAAAAAACAGAATAAAAACAATGACTTTGTAACGGGAGGAAGGATATCGAGGACAAGGAGGCGATACAACCTTCACTTAAGCGCCAGGCAAGTTAATTCACTTGCCGTGAAGGAGCGAGATTTGTCTCTCCAGTTTGTAGTGGACCGGGTTTCAAAAGATCCGGGTTGTCTTTTGAAACCCGGTCCGCTACCTACGGCCAGCTCGAAGAAGGCTAAGAAGTTAACTTTCCCACCCGACCTCTCTTTAGCGATTGGCTTAAGCGCCACCTCTTTCGAGGACCAATCGCCGCGTTCGTTGCCCAGCTAGAGACCTGACACGCAGGCCTAATTTGTGTCCTTTTATAAGGATCGGGGGACGATTGAGCTGTACGAATTCCAGTCAGCGAAGGCTGACAGAAGACACCCGCAGGAAGCTCCAAGAAAATCACCAACAACCCAGAATCACTCCGAATACGACGGAAAACCACTACAGGGTTTTCTCATCACAGGCAACGTTACTCTAACAAATTACCAGACTGGCACGGCCATCTGGGAAACAAAGGCGGACCACAAACAACTCCAGACATCAACTACGAAACACGGATAACGTGAAACCTTAATAAAAATAAATTGAATGTTCACAGGATTACATGTATTATAGCGACTTTTACTCCTATACAACACTACAAAACTTTCTGCATTTGGGTAGACTATGGTTTTACATATTTCTACATTTATTTGTACATTTAACTTTGCTTAGACTATGGGGACATCACATGTGCACATGGACAAAACTATACAATACAGGGTACCTGGGGAGTGCGGCGAGGACACAAGTTTCCTCACCCACTCCTTGTAGTTTTCTGGTTCTGTCCAGCGGTTTCTTCGAAGGCGCGATGTTGACGGCGCAGCCTTTTCTTCGACGTGTTTGCTTGTCGGGTTTCGCCAAGAGGAATATTCCTATTTTGCAAAGTTTGCAAATTACCGTAATTATAATTAGCCAATAAGTCTCACATCAGAATCACTACCTGTCGCTTTATTTCTCGCTTTAATAAATAAGCGGTTCTTTAGGATGCTAGGAACAATGCTCACACTGAAAACCATTCAAATTATAATCACAAAGCACCACGTTATATAAAGAAAACTTAAAGGGTGTGTCACATCAAATTGCATCACGGAAAAAACGCTGTAGAAATTTAATTTTTGGGAATTATATCTTCAGCTTTCGCTTATAATCAGATAAGAGTGTATAGCTCACGTTGGCCATGCTTCACTGTAAATTTTTCGTAAATTTGGAAAAATGTCGTCGAACGAAAAAGAGCGTCGTGAATTAATCCTGTGCACTCATTTCGAGAATCCGGAGTTGTCACATCGGGACATCGGTAAGATGCTGGGAATCGTCCAATCCACGGTCAGCAGAGTACTAAAACGATACTTCGAGAACCTAACCATCGACCGGAAGGTGAAGAACGGCAAAAATGGATGCTCCGTCAGTGAAAAAGATCACAAGCGCGTAGTTAAGCAGTTTAGACGTGATCCGAGAAGTTCGGCCCGGGATGTCGCCAATAAGTTGAATTTATCAAGTTCATTCGTCCAGCGGACCAAGCAGCGGGAGGGCCTGCGTACATACAAGGTTCAGAAGGCTCCTAACCGCGACGAAAGGCAAAACATGGTGGGGAAGACGCGAGCCCGGAAGCTGTACACCGAAATGCTGACGAAGCCGCATTGCCTGGTAATGGACGACGAAAATAGCGATCGCGAACAAAACACACAATGGTTCCGCGATGTCGGACAGTTCTTGGCAAAATGGTCGAAGAACATTGTAGTCCTCAGATATAAACCACAGGGTATCTCGCGATTCAGAGCTCAAGCTCAGCCGAAGACAATTTCCCCAAAGCATCCCCTTGTGTGCATCTTGCTCCAACTAACCGTCCTTGAATACGACCTTCTCATTCCCCCCCCCCCCAACTCAAGGCCACGAAGGTAAGCGCTGCGCGAACAGACACTCCTTAGACGAACAACTTTGGCGATTGAGCTTTCGCCCTGCTCCAGGGAGGTGGGATGGGAAATCTAAGCTCTTAAGTATACTTTCTGGAGTATCTTTTAGTTTACTTTCGGTTGTAACTTAGTGGAGGTACACTGTAAATGTTTCAGTGTGAATATTTGAACTTGAATATTTAAATGTGACTTCACGAATGCCTACTAATTATACTACCAAAAAAAGAAATGTATAAATATATCTATATAAATAAATAAATAAATGAATAAACAAATTAATAAATAAATAAATAAATAAATATATCCAAACAGACCGTTAATAAATAGATTCCAAAATAAATATACATGACTAAATAAATATGCACACAAGTAATAAATAGGTAAATAAATAATCTGAAAACATTACATGACGATAACAGTTGTGCCAACTGTTACAAGTTTCCCGTGCCCGACCGTGAGACCTCACGGCGGGTTCCTGCCTACGAGCTCCAACCCACACTTGAATCGTCTTGGCGCTCACCAAGAAATAGAATTCAATCAAATTTGTATTCATCAACATCCAGGATGGAAAGGTTTCCTTTGAAGGTTTGCCTTCCCAGAGCCTATGCTACCTCGAACCCGGAAACCGAACAATTGAAGGGCCTCAAAACAGCCGAAATTCAATCAACATAAATTATAACGTGAAATATAGTATATATACAATTGTTTTCTATTAAATTCAAATTATCCCTAATCACAAATTTTCCTTAACTCTAGTACTTGCAAGTTTTTTTTTTCTGTGGCTCCCTTGGTGGTCGAGAACAAGTGCACTTGTTGCTACGCTGAGTGGAGTCTTCGCTAGATGGTAACGCACGTAATGGTGTATGCGCTTTCTCTGGATTGTTGTGTGACTTATTCCGGGCTTATCGTGTGCGACACACGCGGCCTTTCCAAAGGTCGGCCAAAGGTCGAACCGGGCAAAGTATAGGGATTTCAACACTCCCAAATTGGCACCTTCGCTTGAAGGAAATCTATCTTCAAGCGAGAACATAATTGGGCTTGAACAATACGTATTACAATTCGTATAAAATTACCTCTTTGGTCACACCACTCAAATTCAAAATTAAATATTCACAGATTCTCGACTTTACAATTCGTTTTCTTTTACTTGATGAAACTATCTAAATTCAATTTGAAATTCAAATTATACTTAGTCTAATAAATTATATGATTTCTATCACCTCAAATTGCACTGTCTATTGTTTAAACTTTTATTGTTTCTTTCACTGTCTTAAAATCTGCCAAGATCCGTTACGCCGGTCGAGCTGAAAGAGACCTTTCAATCCTTTTCAAACCCAAATGGCGATCGACCCGAGAACCCCTTTCGTCAGCGATCACACAGACAACCGCATGTGGATTTAAATCGCTGACAAAACCCCTCTGGCGTCTTTCGGTATGACAGGATAGAGACCGCGAACTAATACCTCTTGAAAATTGTATCCAAGCTATAATGTTAGTCTACGGTTGATTTTTTTTTACCGTTTAAATTATAGACAATGTGTAACATCGTTACAACTTGCCCGGTAGATTGAAAAAGGACGGGTGGGTAATGTCGGGGACATAACCGATGAGACGTAGGATTTACATCAAAAGCTATCAATTTTAATATATTATTTTATTTTTATTTATTTAAGTTTTTCAAATAATGACGTGAAGTTCCCGGAAAATGAATTACCTGATTGGAAAAAATAAATATTCATGAAAATTTTGGAGTTTCTTAAAAGAATCTTTGGTCATTGGCGTTGGTGTTGCTGGATCATAACCTTGGTACTTTCAGAATTTCTCAATTTTCTCTCACTTTCTTTTGGTTCCTCCTTCTTCTTCTTCTTCCTCTTCTTAGTTTGTTTTGTTGGAGTTTGGTACTTGAACGTTCATTCGCCTTGGATGTTTTGATGATGTTGTCTTAATTTATAGAGCCTTTAAACTTTTTCAGTTCATTTGTCTCTTGCTATTAAAAGGGTCAATTTGTAAAAATAAATCTGAACATCCATTTCCCAGCCTTGAGAAAGACGATTTTTGGTCACCCTTGCCACTGCCACTGGTTGTTTGGGTGGATGACTGTACATTTTTCATCATCATCAATCGTGATTGTGGCTAAAATTTTTGGAGCAACGAGATTTTATATTCAAAATCATTCGCTTTTTTCCACCAGAAACATTGAAATGAGTCCCTATATTGAAAAGTTACACATAGTCCTAAGTCAAAAAAAAAGCATAATGCTCCTGTTCCAGTTTCATGACAAGGCTCCGTCGAAAATATGATACCGGTCCGTTTTCTGATGTTCATTAATATTGTTCAGGAGAAAAGTCACTTATCTTTAAATGAAATAAATCATTTTGACGTGGGACTACGTCTAACCGGAGTATATGGGGTGTAAAATGAAAACCTAAACACGGAACATGCAGGAAAAAAATGAAAGATTCTGAATGCTTATAACTCGAACATTCCTTACTGGATCGGAAAGATGTTTACATTAATTGATACGGAATATTTCTACGCTTCTATCGCAATTAATAAAATGTTATTATTCATTAGACAAACAATTGAATAACTGTAAAATGTTAAGCGTTATCTAAATGCCCTAACTACCTCGTTTTGATTGGCCCGATTTACGGTTTCCCCAACACAGCCATCAAAATCAAGCAGCCTTGGGGAAATCGGCATTGCAAACACATGAAAGTATGGGGACTTTTGTTCGCACCGAAATGTGTTCCCTAACACAGGCTTCAAAACCAAGCAGCGTTAGAGAAATCGGCATTGGAAATACATGAAAGTCGGGGGTATTTTTGTTCCGCAGGAAATGTGTTTACCTGATAAAGACTTCTAACCCAAGGTGTCTGGAGAAATCGGCATTGTAAATACATGCAAATCGGGGTCATTTTTGCTCTGACTAAAATGTGTTTGCCTAACACAGACATCAAAACCAGGATGTCATCATACCAAACGTAAAAGGACCATAATTAAATTTAATTGTAACGAAGAACATAATATATTCCATGAATTGACTTTACATGGCATTATACAATCTTTTTTCTCACAAAGCAAATATATTGAATTCAATTGAATTCGGAAATTGTTTCATTCAATTAAAATTTTAATCAATACAAACAAATGATTGCTAAGCTAAGGTAGTCCCACGTCGACCTTGCGGTTGTATTATAGATATAACTTACCCATTTTTTTTCTTTTTATATATAAATATTTTCGGTATAATCCATCATTTTTATTCCATCAACCGTTAGTATACTTACCAAACTTCTTAAAATGTTACGATGTAAATGGATTCAAGGGTACATCGTTGACGTAGGGCTGCAGCATCATTTTATTCAATTCGCTTGTGTATCACTTCGAATATTATTTCAGAATGCTTGAAAATTAAACAAAAAAAAAATGACCCCGAAAAGTAGGGATACCGTCAGTCCTGATATAGCAGAACATCTCCTGATTTTTAGATGCTTTTGGGGCGTCCTGATTTATTTTTCATATTCTAGCAATTGTCCTGATTTTCGCAAGAAATTCTATTCTGTTGACGAATCCTCATTTTTTTCAGTGTATTCTGTTTTTGATTTAAATATTTTTATTGGTGACTACAATTATGCGATATGAATTTTTGTTTTTCTTTCAAATATAAATCTTTCTAAACGGAAGTATCATTCAACCGACGAATTGCACAGCAAGTACCCTTGATTCACAGGACTAAATGTTCATGAGGCTGAATGTTGCATTTGTGATTCATACTTGTCGGTCATTAATAGCGGTATGTACATTTTGTCATTTTGTTGAAACAGAAGTTTAAAATCAACAATGAACAATGAACCAATCTGATTTTGAAAATCATATTCGAACACCGAAGCATTGCAAGAATATTCAATCGGCATTCACTTTCAAATCCATGCTGAACTATGTGGTGCAGAAATCAAATCCAGCCTCTCAGAAGTGTTGGGTTCCAGAAGGAGATTTTACGTTTCATACCGTGATGCACTTCAACGTATTAAGCCCCTAGGGACTGACACTGAATTTTCGTCTTTTTCGCGTCGGTCTCATTGGACCCAAAGCGAACTTTTCGTTCGAAGAGTACCGGAGTTGGGAATGACAGCAAATAAGTTTTAGAAAAGTTCACTATCAATCCGCAGGGACCGACGAAAAGTTCATTGTCGATCCCCTATCTCGGTCGGGATTCAAAGTGTTAAACAGGATGTTTGATGACTCGGAAACCCTGGAAAAAACTCCTGTGCCATCATCTCTATTTTCGCCACATGAATCGTCCGAGAAAAATGGTTAATAAATAAATCTGGGTATTTGGGTCTCTTGAAGTGCAAATCACATACAACGTGTTTCTCTTCATCCATATCTTAAAGAACGACAAAGAATTGATCATAATTGTAGATGTGATGTGTTCTGATTTTTAACTCCAATCATATGGTATCCCTACCGAAAGGGCAAATGATTTTGGAGACTTTTTAGAAGCAGCTGATCCATTGGTGTTCTCGCTAACAAATTATCAGAATCTCAATCCATTTTGAAATCTTTCAGTCACAACTCTTCCTTCTGCCTCAAAAAAAATATCTGCTCGCTGGCTGAAGAATGAAAAAAAAATTCGGCCAATGCAATTTATAATTCATCTCTTCAGCACGTCAGAGTATGCTTAGCACTATGCTTGTTTTGTGCATATTCTGAGAATGCTTTTTGAAGCATAAAATTTACACGTCCGTTCAACGCGGTAGCAAAAAAAGAAGAACTGAGGTTGATTATTGTTCGTTTCTTTCTTTTATAAAGGGTTTGAAATTTTACTCTAGCCTTGAAAAAGGCACTTTTGGAAAACTAACATTAAGCTCTAAAAGAAAGGTCATTTAGAGGCCTCGTCGCCGCGTGCATGCGTTTGGTGATGCATGAAAACAACAACAATTTGTACGTGTGATGCAAAAATACAGAAGCACTCTCCATCGGATTACATGAAAGGTATCAAGAGGAGTCTCAGTTATAGCAAATCCTCACCCGTGAAAACAATTCTTCAATTTAATTTCATTGGGCATCTAGTGATAGATCTGGTTCACTCCGGGAAAGATTATATAGGGGAAGTGGGGGCATAGCGTCCCACATTATCATGCTGGGGGTTCGGGTTCGTTTCCTGTTCTGGCCGGAAGATTGTTCGGCCAAGAAATTTCTTCCGACTTGCACTGTGGTCACGCGTATTCTAGATCTTGCCATTCCGGAATACACTAAAGGCGTGTTTTTCACCATAGAAATCTCAACTAAGTACTTCTAATAAAAAAAAGACGGGTGGGTAATGTCAGGGACATAACCGGAGTGACGTAGGACTATATAAAGGGGACAGCTTTTGCTAAATATATTGTTTTATTTTCTTCTCCTCGGTGAATACTTACCTATCTAACTGAAAAATGGATTAGTTTATTGTTCACTCTTTATGAACATGTTGGGGGTTCTGAAAAGAACTTTTGGTGTTGTGTTTTTGCGTTTTTTTACAAACTATCTCAATTTTTTCTCACTATCTTATAGTTGCTTCTTGATATTTTTACTTATTCAATGTTCAACTCCGGGCATCCTTTGGCGTATGCACATATCGTAAAATCAAAATGATGGCTATGATAATGAATGCATAGTGGTCCTCAGCTCATTCACTATCATAAATTTCACATTACCGTACCTTAAACTGTGGTTTCGGAGACGAATGAATTGTAAGATTTGTAGTCTCCACAAACAATGTAAATAAAAATGAAAAAGAACTGAGGATTTGGAGACGAACTTTAAGATCAGTCGAGAAACAGATGAGCTATAAGCGTTCTGAAAAACCAACAGTAAATATAGGGACGGATGACCTTCGGAATAAAGTCCTTTAAAATAAGAACAGAGCAGCAGGAAATACATAGCTCATCATGTTGCTCCTTAGTTATGTTTCTAAATAATGCAGATGTAACGTCAGTCAATTTTCAAAATCAGTTATCAACCAAAGAAAGCAGTTCTTGCTACCGAGAAAATTCGTGAATGCCATCCTGCATACAATGTGTTGTAATTTGAAGCCACTTTCAATTCGGGAACCATGCATGGGTTTGTGAAAACTGAATGATCAATTTAAAAGACCCCAACCTCCAATAAGTTCAAAAACAAGCATAAACAAAATAAATCAGTTCATATTATATGTCATATTATGTCACTTTAGAATGCATTGGTATTGTGAATAACTTTTAATAACTCTTCTTTAATAGGTTTAATGGCCCTGAAAAGCGCCGTGTTTTACGGTAGCTGTTTTTGCCACCAAAGCAGTCTGTATAAACAAACTTTTTCCTTTTTCTACCTGCTGCCGTTTTGCGATTGCGTTTGCTACTCGCCACTCGCCACTCGCTACAACTGTTGTTGTCTTGATGTCCACCGAACCGAATGTGGTCTGTTCTGAATGCCGGTTTTCTTATCGTCGCGAGCAGCTTTACCAGCTAACTCGATCACTTCGGCGGCCGAAACTATATAACGCCGGCTAGGTGGACTGGTGCACTGGTACTAACGCGCTCGGCCTAGCTACCCTTGCGGGGAACTCCAGACCAACACGCCTTTCCCTTCACTTTTCCTCCTTTGCCATATCCAACCATGGCTGCTTGTGTTGGTTTGTTGATGTGATGTGATGCGAAACGATGTGGTGTACGGTTTGGATGAGAATGATCGTTACGGCAGCGGAGCGGGGATTTTTAAGCTGACTGGCTGGCTCGAGAATTACGCATGTGTGAGACTGCGACCAATGTTTCGTTCATTTTTTTCTTTTTCCTTTCCAATCGTGCTTCATTCTATTTCGCTGCTGCTCTGGTTGCCCGTTTTGGTCGGTACGATTTGAGGAGCACAAAATGGACCAATCAAAAATGGGCACATAATGCATTTGGACAATGCTTGATATTTCACAATTATTCAATTATTTATCTCAAGAAAAATGAAATGTTATTCGTTATGATAGATGCGTAGATATATTTCCTATCAATTGATGCAAAAACCTTTGCGATCTATTGAGAAATGCTCGAGTTATAAGCGTTCCAAATCTTGCATTTTTTCCTACTTGTTCAGTGCCTAGATTCTCATTTCACCCCCTATATCTTCCGGTTAGACGTAGTCCTACGTCAATAACGCAAGTAATACCTACGTTGAGAAGGCCAAAGTTCCACTTGGAACATGCATGCCATCCAAGAAGAAGAAGAAGGGGGAATAGTGGTCACCCTAAGAAATTTGTCCATTTCCAGTGTCCACATACCACATACCACACCACAAACGGCTTTCACTATAAAAATTCAAAAAAGTAAATTTTTCATCATTACAAAAAAAAAAGGGGAAAAATCGAATCTTTTTTTGCTTGGAGGTAAAGTGGTCACCTGTGGGGGGGCAAAGTGGTCACTCGCTCATGTCACGCTAAATGGGATAGATTCATGCGTTTTTTTCGACCAAATTTTTTAAAATGATATAGTAGGTAGATGTATGAAATAAGTTTAACCTATTCACCTAGAGTCTTAATTTAAATTTTCTCATGCATACAAAAACGTAGTAAGAAATACATAACGTTCCGCATAATGGGGCATGGTTTAGTTGGAGTGGCATGTTTTTTCAGGGTCTCAGCCACAAAAGGAACCCTTCAAGAGCAGAATGTGATGAGGTATATCACCCTTAGTAAACAGAACATTGTAAGTCGTTATTCACCTATGACCACTTTGCCCCCAAACATCAATGTAATTTCTATGCTAATTAATCGCTGAGATTGAACAAAATATATGTTCACCTCTTCTAGAATATGTGAACGGTCGTCCAAACTGATGATTTGTCCAACATATCAGATTGAATAAACTAAATTTCACGAGAAATTCCTTAGATACCATGCGCACAGAACTACGGCCGGATGGCTATCGAGAGAGCATTTGTTTTACCAGTTCTCGATATCTCATCAAAAATATCAATGGTTTGATTTAGTCAGTTACATTTCCCCAAATCAACTTGTCCATTTCGCTCTCCCTTCCCTATAAATAAGCTGCACCAGTTCACTACAGAATCCACACAAATTTCACAAGGCTACACCCATGATTATAAGATATCTAATCTATACATCTGGCGATATAATTATTACGAGTAACCACAGGTAATATTTCAAACAGTTTTATCAACGAGAATTTTATGTACAATCATGAACAACAATATAAGAATACCAGAAAATGTCGAGTTTTTCGTGTTAATTATTTGGGGTTTTGAGTGTGTTAAACTTACGGATATCTGAACAGTTACGAAAACTTCATTAAAAAGAAATTGTCCTCAACGTCCTACATCAAGTTTCCGTTCGTGCCAGACCATTCTACTTTATTTTACTTACTTTTTCTTATATTTTTACAATTTTCCTGTGTTTCGTCTGTAAATCGAAAACCAAACGCCTAAAAATCATCTTTTATTGAAAGAAAAATGTTGGGATTAAAATATTGTTTATTACGGTACTGTTTGTTGTGTCCGTTAGTGCCTTTTAAAAGTAGGTACTTTGCTAGCAGAAAATTTACCATGATAACTTAACGGACGATTCAATTGAAATTTGGCTAGAATACGTATTAATATTCACAAATGTGGAGATACGACGCTGTAATTTTATGTGAACGGCGATGATAGATGAGGCAACCTAACACAAAATAGACCTCAAATTGGAAGACTAATAAGAAAAAACATTTTTTTCGATCGTTGAAAATTATCCCGCTTAGTAAAAATATGACTGAAATCAAACTGGTATAAGTTAATATCCTTCAAACCGAAACAAAAAAAATCTGTGCTAACACCAATAAGCATCTTTCGGAAAAAATCTAATTTGACACACCGTTCTTTTGCGATCGATACACCACAAGACCGCCGGGATGAGGCCAAGGGCTACCGTTTTCCCAGATTTTCTTTGCGTGTCGCTTTGGTATTCTACAATCGTCAAGATGAATGTTGGTATTTATATCCCCCGGTGGTCGGAAGGTAGGAGGAACATACGGTAAGCAGTGCACCAAGCAGTAGTGATTTTTTTTTTGTTTCTCTTACTGGCACACGAGCAAATTTTGCCGCTATCAAGACATGTTCTCCTCATTCCCACCGTTGTGTTCCCTCCTCCGGGTGTGGATTACTAATGATTTTCCTACTGATTTCGAATTGCAAATCGCGTGCGGAGTGGTTTCTGAAAATTAAACTAACAATAATGAGCGGAATGAGCGAAACTGCGCCTGATTTAATCCTAAATGTGTTATGAATGACATCCGCAAAAAAAAATACATTGATATATATTCGTTCAACTAACGTTTCGATGTTCAACATGTGTGCAACAATGGGAAGAGCTGGTGGATTTGTAGTTTCATTTCAATTCATTCATGTGGTTTGACCAATTGCTGCACAAATCATGGATGATTTTCGTACATATAACTATACTACTATTGGAAAAATAAAAATATAATTAATATTTGTTGTCATCGTTCTTAGAAAATGATAATGTGTCATAGAGGTCAGCGTTAAAGCAAAGGAGACCAACATGAAACATTGTATTATAATATCTTTTATTTAATTTTTTTTTATCTCCACCCGCAACCTCCGTTCAACAATATCTTAGAATATCATGACTGTCAAATTGATATTAATCAACAATAATAATCAAAATAACGTTAAATATTCGCAATACAAATAAGTATAACACAGAACATAAATAATTGAATAGCCTCAATATTTTCCAAATTTTCCTATGAAATCATTCGCAATCATCTACCTTGTCAGTGTTTTAATTAAAAACCCATGGTCAAACATGTAATCCACCTTGATTGCAAACTCTAATTGTTTTTCGCAATGTAGAAAAAAAAAATCCGGAACGCATCGTTTTTGACGTAGAACTACGTCTTTCATTAAGGGTACCAAATCAGAAAACAGGTCTCGTTTTTATGAAATTAAGTTAACGTTAATAACTATTTTTGCAGCGAACGGATTTTGGCGATTTCCATGCCAAACGAATCGGAAATCCCCCAAGATTTGTTTGATATTCTATACATTACAATCCCATAGCCTGTATATGGCTTAAATTGATGAAAATTGAAAGCATTTCCATTTCCTCATACATTTGTTCTGTCCATTTGTGTGCTTTCCCGAACAGAGCTGTCAATAACGAGCAACTTATCAACGAGCAACGAAGGGGAAATCGAAAGATGTAAAGTCTTCGTAAACGAAGAAAAAGAAGAAAAAGAAGAAGGAAAAAATCATCTTCGCTAAGATCAAATGCATAGATTTTCGGGCTAGGTTGCATCGAAAACTTATATATTCCAAACGAAAATTAAAATGACAGATCCTGGCAACCATTGAATATGAGAGAATGAACTTTTGTCCTTCAATATGTTTTGATGTTTATTTTTTCCACCCAGTGTCATTTTCATCTTGATTATCGGAAACGTCAGAACTGAATTTCATTTCAGCCAACTAAATATCAGCTGTTGTTAACTTCTAACCTGAGGCTGCTGTTTGTAGTTGGGTTTTGCAGTTGCCGGATGCCGTAATAGGAAATACCTTATGAAATTCCCGATGTCGCAAATGACTTGACGGTAGCTAAATAAAACAACTCGTTGTATCCATTCTGCATATGCCGTTGCTACCGTCTCGCCAAATAAAATTTATTTTGAACTTAAATTCACTGCCAGAACGAATATCGTTTCGGATGTGATGAATATCAATTTGTTGCTTTTGATATCCAAAGTAAAAATAACAGCGAAGTTATGAACCCCACTCAATGTCGCATTCATTCATTATAGCAAATTTGTTCATGCAACAGCGATATGAACAAAATGAACTCGTTTGTTATAGTCATCAATATAATGAGGGCAGTGTGTTTCAAGCTGAAAAAAAGTCATTTACACTGGAACAAAATCATATTCGTTTCTCGTGAATATTTGTTGATATTCTAAGACACTGATAGGAAGGGCTTCTGTTGAGAAGAGCGCAAAGCGGAGATAGATGTGTGTATTTTTATTTGCTTCAAGCCATCGATATATGGATATTTACGTGATTTATGTACGTGCGTGCTTCATAATCGCCTATTTTTATGCTATGGTTGACGATTGGTTACTGTTGCAATTTATGCAGTTTTAATGATACATATAAACAAGGAGAGGGGTAAGCGGGAGGGAAATATTTACGCTAGGGTATTAGTAATGAATCTCTGCTGAGGAAAATTTTCAGACTTTTTCCAAGCAGTTAACATTGTTTGTTTTCTGTTATCAATGCATTGAACTGACGCTATAGTGAATAAGGGTCAAGGTTGTAAACCAAAATTTTTTTTGGAAAATACCAAGTTGGTCAATAAGTTATATTAAGTTATTAATTTATTTGGGCTCGCGTGCCGGTCGCAAAACTGCTTTCAACTAGGGTTGTAATCTAATCTTGAACATAATGAAGCAGTGTTACTCTTTTCGAGGTTATGGAGATTAACATATAGAGTTTATTTCGTTTATTTAGTCACCAAGAAAGTAAATGTCGTTCTAGAATTTTGTGTGTGATTTGGTTTCGCTTGCCAGTAGCAAAACTTTCTCCACTAAGGATGACAGCTGCGCTTATCTCGATCATGTATTGTTTTGCGAGCACAAGAATGAATCTTCAAAGGAGGATTATCATGCGAAGACTTGTTGAGATCGGCATTACATCGCACCTCAAATTAAACGAAATGAAATATTAATGTTCTTCATGACTCATATTCATAATTCTCAATTACTCAATTCCTTATATGACAGATTAAGCAGTAGAACCAATACGACTTGATTGTGATAGTCTGCAAACGAACATTATTTCACCGAAAAAGCTGCTGTTCTCGATACCTAATCACGAGAATAAGGCAATGGAAAGAAATCACAATACCATAGCTATCCATTTAAAATAAAGCAACTTCATGATTTCATCTGTATTTTACCTCAAAATATAACGAAATCGCGAGTATTTTCAACTTGTTTTTTCATTTCTTCCCCATAAATTTCATATTAAATGTAATAAATTACGATTAATTTGTTTTGTTTACCGATTCACATATACTTCATCTACCATTCCATCCTGTGAAGTGTCCTACTGATATTCATCAATCATTTCTAGTTAGACAGTTCAACTTCCTGCCAGAAGGTTATTGTCTTTCTTTGTTCGTTACAAATCGTTGGAGGGTTGTGAGTACATACAACAAACGGCTCTTTTTAGCGCTACTATTTAGAGTTCCAAAAGAGTTAAACTAACAGATTTCTGAACAATGAAAAGAATTACATTTAAAATAACCAAGTGTTCTGAACAATCACAGTCCTACGTGAAACTTTCGTCCGTGCCCCTGGCTCAGAACCTTCTACTTTTTTTCTGAATATAATCAGAACAAAAATAAGCTTTGAAATCGGCTCAGCAACGATACGATGAACATCGTGGTGGCAGCTCGAAATTATTAAAAATTGAAAATATGCAACCTAGATTCAATATAACTATGTATAAGCATCATCAAGCACACGAATGACCTGCAAATGTAAATGTAGTATTTGTAGTAAATAAATGAGGATTTTTTTAATGCCACTCAATTATTTTTTTCTCTTCAACAAATATTTTCGATGGTACAGATTTTTGGAAAAAAAACAGGAAGTGGGTTATATCTATGGTATAACCGCAAGGGTAACGTAGGACTATCGTTGATTTAGAGATCATTTGTTTGAAGTTGAATCTAAATCCATTCTGAATGAATGAATAAATGAATATTTGGGGGACTTCGAAAACGAGAGCGTTACGTTGGAGGCCTTGTTCTGAAGAATAATCTTCAGAAGCTTTCCTGCTAACTGTACTTGATTGACAAATCACAAACCCAAATGTATTATATGGATATTTTATGGATAGAAAACATTAAAATAAACTCTTTCGCTTGAATGTAATTTTCAATTCCAAGGGAAACTGGCAGATTAGTTTTCCAGCAACGATTAGATATTTCCACATTTTCCTCGATACTGGAAGCCCACCAGTGGTTAATACTAACTCGATAACCACCTGTTAATAGTACTTGATTGAAAAATATTTGGTCACAGTGTTACATGGATAGAAAACATTAAAATAAACTCTTTCACATGAATGTATTTTTAAATTCCCAGATGAACTGGCAGATTATTTTCAGTAACGATTAGATATTTCCTCGATACTGGAAGCCCACCAGTGGTTAATGCTAACTCGATAACCATCTGTTAATAGCACTTGATTGAAACATATTTGGTCACAGTGTTACATTGATAGAAAACATTCAAATAAACTCTTTCACATGAATGTATTTTTAAATTCCCAGAGGAACTGGCAGATTATTTTTCAGCAATGATTAGATCTTTCCGGAACTTTCTCGATGCTGAATGGCATCCAAACGGAAAGAATTCTGCGCGTGTATGTGTCGATCCTTCGCCGTCCACCTCCTCCAGCACGTTAGGCAACGATGTTGTCTTGTCGATGTCCTCACGAAAAATGAATGTGTCTCACCACCAGAATATCGCTTAAGTATGCTTTTTATGTGTGATTGAATCGAGAGAAGGTGTGGTTTACGATGGCAATTTGGAAGGCAAACTAGAGGGGAATGAACTCTCTGAGCTCTAAACTTTCGGCGACTGAGCAATAATCGATTGCGTACGCATACAATATTGGATACGGAAATATCCTACTGATGGGGAAGGATAATCTTCAGAAGCTTTCCTGCTAATTACACTTGGTTGAAAAATTACAAAATCAAATGTATTTGATCGCTGTGTTATATGGATAGAAAACATTAAAATAAACTCTTTCACATGAATGTATTTTTAAATTCCCAGATGAACTGGCAGATTATTTTCAGTAACGATTAGATATTTCCACATTTTCCTCGATACTGGAAGCCCACCAGTGGTTAATGCTAACTCGATAACCATCTGTTAATAGCACTTGATTGAAACATATTTGGTCACAGTGTTACATTGATAGGAAACATTCAAATAAACTCTTTCACATGAATGTATTTTTAAATTCCCAGGGGAACTGGCAGATTATTTTCAGTAACGATTAGATATTTCCTCGATACTGGAAGCCCACCAGTGGTTAATGCTAACTCGATAACCATCTGTTAATAGCACTTGATTGAAACATATTTGGTCACAGTGTTACATTGATAGAAAACATTCAAATAAACTCTTTCACATGAATGTATTTTTAAATTCCCAGAGGAACTGGCAGATTATTTTTCAGCAATGATTAGATCTTTCCGGAACTATCTCGATGCTGAATGGCATCCAAACGGAAAGAATTCTGCGCGTGTATGTGTCGATCCTTCGCCGTCCACCTCCTCCAGCACGTTAGGCAACGATGTTGTCTTGTCGATGTCCTCACGAAAAATGAATGTGTCTCACCACCAGAATATCGCTTAAGTATGCTTTTTGTGTGTGATTGAATCGAGAGAAGGTGTGGTTTACAATGGCAATTTGGAAGGCAAACTAGAGGGGAATGAACTCTCTGAGCTCGGAACTTTCGGCGACTGAGCAATAATCGATTGCGTACGCATACAATATTGGATACGGAAATATCCTACTGATGGGGAAGGATAATCTTCAGAAGCTTTCCTGCTAATTACACTTGGTTGAAAAATTACAAAATCAAATGTATTTGATCGCTGTGTTATATGGATAGAAAACATTAAAATAAACTCTTTCACATGAATGTATTTTTAAATTCCCAGATGAACTGGCAGATTATTTTCAGTAACGATTAGATATTTCCACATTTTCCTCGATACTGGAAGCCCACCAGTGGTTAATGCTAACTCGATAACCATCTGTTAATAGCACTTGATTGAAACATATTTGGTCACAGTGTTACATTGATAGAAAACATTCAAATAAACTCTTTCACATGAATGTATTTTTAAATTCCCAGGGGAACTGGCAGATTATTTTCAGTAACGATTAGATATTTCCTCGATACAGGAAGCCCACCAGTGGTTAATGCTAACTCGATAACCATCTGTTAATAGCACTTGATTGAAACATATTTGGTCACAGTGTTACATTGATAGAAAACATTCAAATAAACTCTTTCACATGAATGTATTTTTAAATTCCCAGAGGAACTGGCAGATTATTTTTCAGCAATGATTAGATCTTTCCGGAACTTTCTCGATGCTGAATGGCATCCAAACGGAAAGAATTCTGCGCGTGTATGTGTCGATCCTTTGCCGTCCACCTCCTCCAGCACGTTAGGCAACGATGTTGTCTTGTCGATGTCCTCACGAAAAATGAATGTGTCTCACCATCAGAATATCGCTTAAGTATGCTTTTTGTGTGTGATTGAATCGAGAGAAGGTGTGGTTTACGATGGCAATTTGGAAGGCAAACTAGAGGGGAATGAACTCTCTGAGCTCGAAACTTTCGGCGACTGAGCAATAATCGATTGCGTACGCATACAATATTGGATACGGAAATATCCTACTGATGGGGAAGAATAATCTTCAGAAGCTTTCCTGCTAATTACACTTGGTTGAAAAATTACAAAATCAAATGTATTTGATCGCTGTGTTATATGGTTAGAAAACATTAAAATAAACTCTTTCACATGAATGTATTTTTAAATTCCCAGGGGAACTGGCAGATTATTTTCAGTAACGATTAGATATTTCCTCGATACAGGAAGCCCACCAGTGGTTAATGCTAACTCGATAACCATCTGTTAATAGCACTTGATTGAAACATATTTGGTCACAGTGTTACATTGATAGAAAACATTCAAATAAACTCTTTCACATGAATGTATTTTTAAATTCCCAGAGGAACTGGCAGATTATTTTTCAGCAATGATTAGATCTTTCCGGAACTATCTCGATGCTGAATGGCATCCAAACGGAAAGAATTCTGCGCGTGTATGTGTCGATCCTTCGCCGTCCACCTCCTCCAGCACGTTAGGCAACGATGTTGTCTTGTCGATGTCCTCACGAAAAATGAATGTGTCTCACCACCAGAATATCGCTTAAGTATGCTTTTTGTGTGTGATTGAATCGAGAGAAGGTGTGGTTTACAATGGCAATTTGGAAGGCAAACTAGAGGGGAATGAACTCTCTGAGCTCGGAACTTTCGGCGACTGAGCAATAATCGATTGCGTACGCATACAATATTGGATACGGAAATATCCTACTGATGGGGAAGGATAATCTTCAGAAGCTTTCCTGCTAATTACACTTGGTTGAAAAATTACAAAATCAAATGTATTTGATCGCTGTGTTATATGGATAGAAAACATTAAAATAAACTCTTTCACATGAATGTATTTTTAAATTCCCAGATGAACTGGCAGATTATTTTCAGTAACGATTAGATATTTCCACATTTTCCTCGATACTGGAAGCCCACCAGTGGTTAATGCTAACTCGATAACCATCTGTTAATAGCACTTGATTGAAACATATTTGGTCACAGTGTTACATTGATAGAAAACATTCAAATAAACTCTTTCACATGAATGTATTTTTAAATTCCCAGGGGAACTGGCAGATTATTTTCAGTAACGATTAGATATTTCCTCGATACAGGAAGCCCACCAGTGGTTAATGCTAACTCGATAACCATCTGTTAATAGCACTTGATTGAAACATATTTGGTCACAGTGTTACATTGATAGAAAACATTCAAATAAACTCTTTCACATGAATGTATTTTTAAATTCCCAGAGGAACTGGCAGATTATTTTCCAGCAATGATTAGATCTTTCCGGAACTTTCTCGATGCTGAATGGCATCCAAACGGAAAGAATTCTGCGCGTGTATGTGTCGATCCTTTGCCGTCCACCTCCTCCAGCACGTTAGGCAACGATGTTGTCTTGTCGATGTCCTCACGAAAAATGAATGTGTCTCACCACCAGAATATCGCTTAAGTATGCTTTTTGTGTGTGATTGAATCGAGAGAAGGTGTGGTTTACGATGGCAATTTGGAAGGCAAACTAGAGGGGAATGAACTCTCTGAGCTCTAAACTTTCGGCGACTGAGCAATAATCGATTGCGTACGCATACAATATTGGATACGGAAATATCCTACTGATGGGGAAGGATAATCTTCAGAAGCTTTCCTGCTAATTACACTTGGTTGAAAAATTACAAAATCAAATGTATTTGATCGCTGTGTTATATGGTTAGAAAACATTAAAATAAACTCTTTCACATGAATGTATTTTTAAATTCCCAGATGAACTGGCAGATTATTTTCAGTAACGGTTAGATATTTCCACATTTTCCTCGATACTGGAAGCCCACCAGTGGTTAATGCTAACTCGATAACCATCTGTTAATAGCACTTGATTGAAACATATTTGGTCACAGTGTTACATGGATAGAAAACATTCAAATAAAATCTTTCACATGAATGAATTTTTAAATTCCCAGGGGAACTGGCAGATTATTTTCAGTAACGATTAGATATTTCCACATTTTCCTCGATACAAACGGAAAGAATTCTGCGCGTGTATGTGTCGATCCTTCGCCGTCCACCTCCTCCAGCACGTTAGGCAACGATGTTGTCTTGTCGATGTCCTCACGAAAAATGAATGTGTCTCACCACCAGAATATCGCTTAAGTATGCTTTTTGTGTGTGATTGAATCGAGAGAAGGTGTGGTTTACGATGGCAATTTGGAAGGCAAATTAGAGGGGAATGAACTCTCAGAGCTCGAAACTTTCGGCGACTGAGCAATAATCGATTGCGTACGCATACAATATTGGATACGGAAATATCCTACTGATGGGGAAGAATAATCTTCAGAAGCTTTCCTGCTAATTACACTTGGTTGAAAAATTACAAAATCAAATGTATTTGATCGCTGTGTTATATGGTTAGAAAACATTAAAATAAACTCTTTCACATGAATGTATTTTTAAATTCCCAGAGGAACTGGCAGATTATTTTCCAAAAATGATTAGATCTTTCCGGAACTTTCTCGATGCTGAATGGCATCCAAACGGAAAGAATTCCGCGCGTGTATGTGTGTGTAGCGATGTCTTCCCGGGGAACCGTTTGTGGCATCACTCTCCTCCTGGTGGATTCCCTTCTGGCCTAGGGCGCACAAACAGGCTCTTGGTGACACCGTTCATCCGCGCTTTCATGATAAACGAAGAGCTTCACCACAACAGCGACAACGTGCTCCAATCGCTGTTCAATTAGAACTGAGTGGATTTCCGAGTGGCGCTCGCTTATATACCGATTGGTGATTTCAATAGCCTGTTTTGAAAGCAATTTTAAGACTATTGAAACAAGTTTTTGGATCAAAAAGTAACAAGTATAGAACGCGTAGACATTTTATCTTTCGAATGAAGTGTTTATCATACCATTTCGTTCAGTTGTTTAGGAGCTATTAACGCTCAAAATCTCGGTCTCCGGCGTAACGCTTTCGTTTTCGAAACTTTGATTTTACACCCCGGTATAGAAATGAAAGACGTAGTCCTACGTCAAAAAGTATCGATGAGTAAGATTTTTGACCCCTCTGGTACAGATTTAAATGCGGCAACACTGACGTGGACAAGTGTAAATGAATGAGATTTTAAGTTAATAGATAACTATGATTCTATAGATCTCGACCCAGAAAATCTCATTGACCACGACTATGAATCGAATCTCACTGAGTTGAATTTATATTCCGTCTTAAATTTTCGAACAACGATAACTCACCTGCGTCAAACGTCGAATAGTGTGAAAAGCCCGCAAACATGATCACCCCAGAATAAAACCAATTTAAAACCAGGTGAATATCCGGTACGAAAATCAATTTCATAAACAACTTTAAGTCGGTTCAATGAACAGCCGAGGAACCGGTCCGGCTAATTTGTTACTCTCGCGATGAAACGCTTACCTACGCTCGTTAATAACGACTTCATACACTAATGTTGACGTCGGTATCAATTTAGTGACTAACTAGAGAAAAAAAAAATGTTGCAAAATTGTGTTTTTTTGCGGTGTGAATATCAAGTTTCGTGCAAAACTGGTGGGCGACGAAAAGAAGGCCAAGCGCTGCATTACCCAACAGTAGCAATTTACTGTTCCGGCCCCCCGGAGAAGTTTTCGGATTTATATGAACCCAATGATTGGAACTGTTGCGTGTTTGCCGGAACCGGATTCGTAGTTTACCGACAATGGCAATTGGCGATATACAGGTATATCTGTGATTTATTAGTAAAGAAAAAAAAGTTGCGTTCGTTGCCAGTTCGCAAATCCTTGCTCGTTTGGCTAGAATTCCGTTCATATTGATAACTTTAACCGCATTCTTGAGCGCATGAAAAATATTATGGCTGCGTGAAGCACGATCGTAGTTATAAAGATAGAAAACACCAATAAATATCAAATACTTGTTTCCGAGGTTCCAGTTTGGGCGGTTCTTGCTATTTTTTTTTTCTCGATATTCCGTGGTGGAAAATTCAATTGCTGAGCAGGGTTACCATAATAAAATCTGTGTTTTTTTCTCAAAAAATCTGTATCGAAATCTGTATTAACCCTTTGCCGTCGTTTGTCTGCTTTCAGCCACCACAGCAAAGAAGCATACTTATATTAGAATTTATGCAACAATGTATCAGTTCACACTTTTTCAAACGAATTTTAACGTCTTGTGAACTTATTTACGAACCAAAACGGTGCTACTATGAGTAATAGATAACGGTACTCAGTATGAACAAAAGTAGTCATCCATGCTTGAGGAAAAGATTAATAGGCACTCTGTGGATGTGAAGAGCATTGTTCTGCATGTTCAAACAGAATGATAAAAGGCGAAAGGCACCAAATTAATTATGTTTGTGATACATGTGAAAGATATCACACGAAGAAGAATTATAACAAGTATTTTTTAAACATAAACATTAAAACATGGTTTAGTGAACACATATCAGAAGCCATAACTAGTGGTGCATCGTTATATTGAAAAATCTGTAAATTTGTATGAAATCCAAAAAAATCTGTAATCTGTATCTACAGATTCTTGGTTTCGAACAATCTGAAAAATCTGTATGAATACAGATTATTCTGTAGATATGGTAACCTTGGTGCTGAGTGATAAAAGACACTTTAAGGAACACATCCGTTAAAAAAGTTTTGCGGGGAAATGCGGGGCAATTTTTATTAGCTCATCCGAAGTAAAATTAAACTTCCAAAATAGTACTTCCTTTGTGTGGAGTTAACACATACTACAACCAACCGAATTCTGAAACTGACAACAAATGCGCCAAAAAAAATCGTTCAAAAACATCACCAAAACATATGTTAGGAAAACATACGCGAAATAGTGGTACCGGCGAGCATGCGAAACTGGTATCTTATCGTGTTGCCAGGGCAATGATGCGCGCGTGGTTTGGGATGGAACGCGTGATCCTAGATGCCTTGAACATCCTAGAATGAGGGACTAAAGGATTTTTAGTTTTTCATGCAACTTCATGTTTTAGGTTTTGACCGTTTTATTTTCTCAGGAACCACTGTGCGGCAATGACCTCTCCATTCTACGCAAATTTTTGCCCGGCGAGTAACTTTTTCAAGAAATACAATGGATAGGGAATCAGTAGTTAGTAGTGCAATTCGACCAATTTGGCCTTAGCGACGGCGGAATTTTCCATTTCCACACGGTCAAAACAAAACTACGAGTCCGATTCGGCTGAAATTTTGACAGTAGCCGTTTACGAGAATGTACTACACGGTAAGTAATCTCTCTTGTGATACTGACACCATCGGGCGATGAGGCTAAGTACTTATCGGACCGCCCTCGTATATAATATGATCATTCGAAAAATCATGAACGTAGTAAGGAAAAGGAAAAGCTGGGGTAGGATTGTTGAGATTGTTGCAAAGAATACAAAAAAGTGATAAGCCTTCGAATCCGTTTAGATAGTCCTCTGATTTATTGGATTCTCAAAAGATGTCCAATTAGCATCTTCATATGTTACGATGTTATCACAGAATAGATTTGATAAAACTTATTTGGTATATAATTTTTTATTTCGGTTTAAAATCAAATTCAGGAGTAACGATGTGCATTAAAGTGCCAATGACAATGGCAATCTCAAATTTACGAATGAAACTTCCTTAAAAATGTCAATTCCCTCGGAAAAATACACTATACAACATTTCAGCTTAATCGGACTTTATTTACTATTGTCGCAAAGATGCCAAAGTTTGAGTCTTCCGAAAACCGTAAAATCAACCAAGGGGGGAGCGCATGAAATTGGAGTTTTGAAAAAAAAAGTTGATGCCAAATGTCTTAAATTTTCATGAAACGTCGGGATCTAGTGTCATCTCGATTTTTTTGGTCATCTAAATCCCGGAATTCGATTTTTGATAATATCCTTTGGTCATTTTACGACTTATAAAAAAATCAAACTTTGACATATTTGCGACACTAGTAAATACGACACTTTTCGAAGATTCGAATGTCACTTTTTTCTCATTCATTCATTGGCACTCTAATGTGCATAATACTCAACAAAGCAAAAATTAACATTTTTCTCCAAAATATTTTTACATTATTCTCGCAGCATTGTCTTTCCAATGTCAATCCGTTTTCCTTAGTCTAAGTAATATCTTTTCAGACTCTTCATCTTCATCAACCTTATGTAGTAATGAAGCATTCGCACCCTCGGCAGACGAAAACGTATTATCATCATCTTAGAAATATGTGATTTGATGCAAAACAATGTGGACTTTGTCATCGTCGTTCAGAGCCTCAAATTCCACGTCCTCGTCGTGCACGGTATTGTCCTGGTCAATCAATTTCTGCATAACGGAAAGTATGCGTTCTTTTACAACCAACAACGGGCTATCAGCATTCTGCATGACTTGACAATAGAATCACCCGGTACCTCGTCCCAAGCCTCAGCTACCCAAAACATAGCATCCCTAATGTTGATTTGCTTAATCATGGCATTGAACTCTCCTTGGATCTTGAATGCCAAGCTTTTGCTCACGCATAAGCTTTTGATTGTGGTTGATCTTGACCATTTGAATAATATTTTGACGTAGGACTACGTCTTACATTAAGGATGCCAAATCAGAAAACAGGTCACGTTTTTATGAAATAAAGTTAATGTTAATAACGATTTTTGCTGCGAACGGATTTTAACGATTTGCATACCAATCGAATCGAGATTTTTCTAAGATTTGTCTGATATGCTATACATTACAATCCCATAGTCTGTATATTGATTAAATTGATGAAAATTGGAAGCATTCTCATTTTCCCATACATTTGTTCTGTCCATTCGTGTGCATTTCCGAACAGAGCTGTCAATAACGAGCAACTTATGTAGCCGCTAGAATAGAAACGGAGACGAATGAATCGAATGATTTAAAGTCTCCATAAACAAAGGAAAAGAATAAGAAGAAGAAGAATAGAAACAGTCGGAGACGAATGAATCGATGGATTTAAAGTCTCCATAAACAAAGGAAAGGAAGAAGATGAGAATAGAAACTACGAATAGCGAAAATAGAATATGCCTCTCGTTAAATACTCAGTGCAATACGTGCATTGATATAAAGAAACAAATTGCGACATATGACCAATTAATGTATTGTTCTCGCAAAGGCAAGAAAGAATCGTTGCTTCTCGCAATAATTTTACAAAACCACGCAAGCCATTAAACCCTCTCAGGGTTCCCGGAACATTCTACTGAAGAGTTATTTATGAACGTTCGACGTATTCGCAAATGATATCCGAAATGATAACCCAACAAATTAAAAAAAAAGATTGCGTAGTCCTGCGTCCTAAGCGGTCGTGTCTCTGATACAACCCTCCGAATTTTTTTTCTGGTTCAAGGTGTAACAAGGCGATGACATTTTTTTCGATTTTCAAAACTTTTCCCCTCTCCCAGGGAGCGCTAATCAATTTTTAGCTACGATACTGCAATCTATATATATTAAAATGGATTTCTGTCTGTCTTTCTGATTCTTATGGAATCGGAAATTACTGAACCGATCGACGTGAAAATTTGTATGTAGGGGTTTTTGGGGCCGGGGAAGGTTTTTATGATAGTTCCAGATCCCTCCCCCTCTCTAAGGGAGTGCTGCCATACAAATGAAACATAAATTTCAGCATAACGTGATGAAACGCATTCGTATATCATCTTCTATCTATATAAATGATGATCGTCTTCTATCTAAATAAATAAAAAAGGATAGCCAAATATGTTGATAAGAGCAAAACTCGAGGAAGGAATTGTCCGATTAACGGTTGTCCTTATTCTATCATATTTTCTGTATCAAACATTTATTCCATGTAACGGAGAAACATGTTATTTGCATGTGGTTTTAAACATCATGAACGAGAATTGGGTCTGAAAATAATATGACATTATAATGACGAGTTTTGGTAGAAGTACTAGGAATTCTATAGTAAAAGGTAATTTCGAAGGTAAATTGTAAAAAATAAAGAAAGACCTCTTTTCAAAACGGTAGTCTAATTCTTTTTCAAGGATCTCATGCATTCAAAGTTGCATAACCAGTTAACTGTGATTGAGGAGTATACTCGTCAGGGCGAAGTGGCAAAATTTTGTGAATTGACGAGTTTACTCGTCATGCGTATTAATCAGTGACCATTAGACATTTAATTTGCAATTTTTGAAAAATATTGTAAGGGGTTGTATCTAGGACACGACCGCATGTTTTCGACGTAGAACTACGCAATTACATTATGCGATCCACTTGTTGTTTACCTCTTCTAATATTATGTTAGAATGCATCGAAATTTTTGTAATAGATTATGTTCTTCGTTACAAATAAGTGTGGTAGACGTCTTTTTACGTTTGATATGATGCCTAGGACTACCAAAATATGTGAACGGAAGAATTGTCAAATGATCATTGTATTTTACATTTCCCTCTGAAAATATTGCACATCTCATGTTTACGTAGTTCTTGAACCGCGAAAGTTCATTCACCTCTAGTATCTGAAATGACGATTTTTCCAGGCTTCTCAGTTTGAAAGTACGTTTTAGGGAAACATATTCCGGTCTGCACAACGACAAGCGAGTACAAAAGCACTGAACACCAAAAATACCCCCGGATTCACCCAAGCACATTAACTTTGATGTCCGTGTTAGGGAAACACAGCTTAATAGGACAAAATACCCCCGACTTGCATGTATATTTGCAAAGCAGATTTCCACAGGCACATTGATTTTGAAGTCTGTGTTGAGGAAACCGTAAATCGGGGCAATCAAAACTTGGCAGTTAGAGCGTTTAGACAACGCTTGACCTTTAGCAGTTATTCAATTGTTCGTCTCATGGAAAATAACATTTTATTAATTGTGATAGACGCGTAGAAATATTTCCTGTCAATTGATGCAAACATCTTTCCGATCTCTTATGAAATGTTCGAGTCATAAGCATTCGAAATACGGGTAGGGTTAGTACACAAATTGGTAGAACAAATGTATGGGAAAAAAGGAAATTCTTCCAGTTTTCATGATTTTAAACCGTTTAGAGATTAGCGAATTGTAATGTATAGCATATCATACAAATCTTAGAGTATTTTCGATTCGATTGCAAATCATGAGAATTCGTTCCCAGTGAAAATAGTTATGAACGTTAACTTTATTACATAAAAACGTGACCTGTTTTTTGATTTGGCATCCTTCTTGAAAGACGTAGCTCTACGTCAAAACAAAACATATTCTCAAATTTCAAGATGTTTAGAATATTTTGAGGCTATGCCGGACTAAAACAAACAAATAGAAATTATAAAGATAGAAGTTCGAGATGATGTCATGCGTCCCCATATGTACTGGTTGAAAAAGTTTACCAGTTGGCATAATGAATTTATTTATGTACGATGATAATATCGTTTAGATTTTTAGTTTTAAAAACTTAAGGTCAGTAAGGAATCGCGTTACGGGTGTTCGATTTGCAATTCCCATTGTGTATAATACCCTATTTCGCTGAATATCACTCAACAGCAAGAATTTGAATTTTTGAAAATATTTAAATGAATTCATTGCATTTTTAGTTTAATATGTATGTAATATATGTTTATGTTAACCAAAGCAGTAAATATTAGTAATAAAATTTTTAATTTTATAAAATAAACACATTTATTGCATCCAATGTCTTACCAGCGCAACTTTCTCTGTAATTGATGAATATACTCGTCATGGCTCGATTCTGGCGACACAAAACTGTGCGCACTTTTCAATGGAGACGTCACAGTTAACTGATTAAAAGATCCAATATCTTTACACCCACAACGTTTAACTGCTATCTGAGATGGTGCTGCCAACTCGTAAGACGAGTTGGCATGAATCCCGTCTATAGTCTTTTTTCACACAGAGACTCTGAAGCGAGCCCGTAATTAACGATACGGTCGTTGAAACAATCAAACATTCTCAGATGCACTTGCTGTGTTCTCTACAACGAAGGAATATTTAGATGGCGAAGAGACATTGCGAAGGAGATTATGATTTTTATAATTTGTATCATTAGATTTCCAGTACACTCATACCTCGCTATATCGGTCCTCTTCAATTAAGGCACGTTTTCGACTTACGGCCCAAAAATGATTCGCTATAACGGCAAAGAAAACTTTTTTCAATGTCAATATACAGAACCACTATATCGGTTTAGCATGGAATTGCTGTATACATACACAGTCTGTTATTATTTTTCGTACATATATGTGTACTTGTTATGTATGTATTTTTGATTCAAACGAAATAAAAATCGCATGTCGAATAATAAACCATGCTACATATTAATAAAAAAAATGGAACCGATCTGCTACTATGAATTTGTATTAAAATAATTGATTCCTTATACGGCTTCTCGCTTTGTGGCCTAATTTTGTGAAACGAATCTACACCCAAACTAGCGTTGGCAGAAAACATGTCATCTTTGGCAGAAATGATGCCATTTAGTGTGCTGGAAAGTCAAATGTGCAAGTAATGAGCTGTTTTAAAAGTTTAAAAAAGGTTTGTATGTATGCGTGCAGACATCTCTTTCTGTTTTCTTTTCTCATTTCATTTGGGATTGTGCCAAAGAAAAGTCCATACGACGTCAATGGGGATCGAACCAAGCCCGGCTGTAATGCGAAGCTATTTTACACAACCACGCTATCCATATGGCTAATGATGCTTCAGAAGTTGTTCAGCAAATACGTGATAATATTGCACCTAATTATAAAATTAAGTTGGGAAGTGTTTTCTAAGAGTAAAGAAGGAGCGCATAAAGGAGAACAATATCTATCTCTGTCTGGGCCATGTATATGGCAAAGTATGCGGAAAGCTTATTTGTCTTTTGTTTTGCTCGCTCGTATTAATCTTATATTGCTGTACCATGTATATTATACAAGTGCTTACCAGTATTTGTAAGCCATGAAATTTTCTGTTTTGTTATGTCTCATTTAATGTCATAAATCGGGATGACAAAACATGAGCTAAAAATCTATTTTGGGTGTAGGCCGTAAAGCGAGGCATGGATGTATTCTAGATCGAAGATCTATTCGGCAATTATCTTCCGACTGATCCTATATTTCATCCGAATTAACTAGAACTTAAACAATACTGTGCAACTAGGTGTTCAAAAAAACTACTTACATTTTGCCAAAGAGTTCTAATAAAATCATCAAAATCACCAGCAGTAGCGGTAATTATCACGTCTTTCAACATGACGAATCAATGTGGAATACTCTTACTTCAAAGTGGCTACTATTTAATGTACAATTTATAGTTACGATAAAACATGTAGCATGTACACGATTAAAATCCGGCTCTTTTACAGCTAAAATGCTAATGAGCCTAAATAAATAAACAAATGGGATTAAAAAAACACAGTATCTTAGAAAATTTTCATAGGCTTTGAGAAATTTAGCCTCCTGTTTTTAGTTTGAATAAACTAGATAAATAAGAACAATAATGAAATAATTAGAAATAACTGAAAAGTCAGTGGCAAATGCATCGTCTTTTTCAACAAGGTAATGCATGTTTGAAAGGCTCTCTGGTAATCTGGTAAAAAGCAATCATAGTTTGAGGCATGAGGTTTCAAATCAATTACGCAGGACGTTTCTCCTTTGAATGAAAATAGAAGCGCAATCCGTCAGAAATACTCCTCTCTGTAAAAGATCCATTCATATCTACACGAACCGTGTAGATATGAAAATATTATAAATTTTCACAGCGAAGCTTCAAATATTGATGGTCAAACAATCGATTTCCAAATTCAAATTCGAAAAAAATACACGGTGCAACAGTTTCTTTTTGTGTTTGGCTCAAAACTAAACGTCGCAATGTAGACATCGCTATCCACCGGCTCTGCTCACCATCTTTCTGAAGGTCTCTGAAGGTATCTGAAAAGATACAAAAAACATTTTTAGGCGCAATTCTTGACCAATTTCGGATTTATTTGTAGCAATTCTCTGGTAAAACATATGACTGGTAGTCTTTTTAGTCTTTCTATATCTTTTTTCTAAAACAAATGGCACCGTAAAGCCCTAAAAAACAGATTTCTCATAAATTCAAAATGATGTTCCACCAGGGTGAAAGGGCTCAAACTAAAAGAACATCCAGATTTGTGCCGAAGCCCATGAAAAACCATAAATAGAACTCATGGCAGAAGAAAAGTAGAATTTTGAGGTCTGGGTTATTGAAAATAATGACAAAGAAATAAAAACTCAAAATACGGTACAAGCTGACAAAAAGACGGGACAATCAAAAAGGGTCGAAAAAACGGTACTGCCTCGTTCCAAACGTTTTGGTCGCCCTAACTATGAATCACTCAGTCCAATCAGTTTAAGGAAGGCCATCAAACCCTTTCGTTCTAGATACAAAATTTCATAATTAATCTTGCAAAATAGTAATAGAACTCAAGTATTTTTCAACAATCACTTGTAATCAAGTCAAAAATAAAAATACTAATTTTCAAAACTCGTTTATCAGCTAGTCAGAATATTTCCCTATCAATTCAGATTGAATCCATTTTTTAGTAATTAAGCGAAACGATCCAACATCAGGAGACTGATGACATTGCTAGCAAATACACCATTGTCTGTCAGCGTTATAATTTACTCTATAATCGTTTTACAACTTGAAAACAAACTCAGCGTCGTTGTTATTCGATTTGTCTTGTTTATTACTTTTTTTTTTCCTAATCGTACCTTCCAATGCGAGTGTCCCAGATAAGCTCCTAGCTAGCAAGAGCAGATCATCATCACTTGTTACTTGCTACTCATGACATCAGCAAGGAGCTACAGCCATACATCATTCGAACCATTCAAACCTGCTAAACATTGTAAAGATGAGCAAAATTGTCAAAAATGCCACGAGCCGAGAAGGATGAGTGAGCACGAGTGGAAAGAGTCGCACAGAAAGGAAAAAAAAAAACGAAAAGCACGTTTCATGCGTCTGACAACCACGATAATATGGCCAACGATGAGACTTCATCCATTTGAGCCGTTTGGTTGCTAAAAATACGCGCGGCAGACGGACGAGGCGCTTGGCCCATCGTCTTCCCTCCCACGGGCATATTTTACTTTTGTTAGAGGAAATAAATAGCTCAACAGTTTCGTTATAACTGGTTTGCGAGTTTTCCCGCAAACGGTAGGCAATTTGAAAATAAGAGGGGAGGGGAAACTGATTGAGTTATTTAGCAGTGTTGGGTGTTGTTTTCTGTTGTTGGGTTTGAAATACAACCCTCCTTTAGTGGAAAGTGAATTACCATTGTGAAGTTCATGGCGGATATAAATCCGTCTGTGTTCAGTATTAAAACGAAGAATCAATCATTTGTCGAATCAAACTTTCATGAATAAATAAAATTCAAATTATCCTGAATCGATTATTTTCTAGATTTGTTTTCGATGAAGAATACATAACAAATCTCGCTCTATCCTCCTTGTTAAGAATAGTGCAAATAACAGACCTCGCTCTCCTCGGATGACAATAGAAATATTTCGCGTCAATATTTCTGAAGGACTATCGTTGACCGCGGAATCACTACTAGCGAGAAAGAGAGAAAGCTCGTGAATTACCATTGAGAATCGACTATAAGACTGCTCATTTACATAATAATACTCGTATATTTGTGGGAGGAGTGGGTGGCCACCTGACTGAAAGCAGCTACGACAACTGCGTTTATTGTGCACATTGGGAAGCGGGTGGATTGTTTCATCGCGCCAATCGCAAAAGGGAGCACTCAGTCCTAATTAGTTTTGCGTGACTCGCATATCAGGCCGGATGATGAGATGAATCAATGAACTGATGTACTGACATAATTTGAGGAGAGGAATTGGTTTAGCATTTCTTCTTGCTATTCATGAAACTGGTTGCAATATGTCAGTTCTTTTTATTTCTCGCTGTCCCCGATGTTGATGTTGAAGTGTCATTCACTCTTTCGCTCAGTATCTTATTCAACAGAACGAAATTTGAAATCCGCGAAACTGGTGCAGAATGCTAAAACGACTGTCAGCAACTAATTTATCTGTGGCTTGTATAACTTGTATGTACTTGGACACTTTGTCATCTGCGCTTCGTTGGGTTCTCGTGCGGCGGAATATCAGCAATGGCTTCGAAATAAGACCAGCGATTAGTGAGTTGCTAGTAGACCATACATTAAAGTGGCCACTGGAAATTGCTAGCATTAATCTATGGTTTGCAGCCTCACATGCATGAAACACTTTGAAACAAGATTCTGTTTCGTTAACACAGTCAAATCATAACATATCATCTATTCGGAAAATGTGGTGTGTAAGGATAGTGAAGGACTTTATTAACTATATACCATAGACCATACTTCTTCAGGAAAACTTGGGGTGGTACATTTTTGACGTAGGACTATGTCTTTGATTTCTGTATAGGGTGTCACTCTACGAAAAATGTAACGATTTATTAAGAGTTTTCAAATGCATATTACTCAAAATTAAAGTGACCAGATGGTCAGAGGTCTAACGCGGGACACAAAAAACAAATACGCTATGTCAACATAAACCATAATTTAGCGAGTCTAAACTGATCAGTACTATTTCTTTCGGAGTATCGGCACTCAGTTGTGATTTTTCGGTGATTTAGATTTTGTTTACGCTCGAATCAGAGCATTTACGCCTGGCAAGCACGATTCAAATTATAAAATTTTCTTCAAATTACCGAATGGAATGCTAGAAAATTCCAATTAATGTTTCATCGATTTTAATGTTAACGTATGCATTCAGAAAAATGACCTAATTTCGGATGGCAATGAAAGATAGTTTATAGGAACAACTTTTCTTTAAATTTTACGTTTATTAAGTCTACAACAAAAATGATTCAAGGATGTTGTTTCGCAGCAGCAGAACTGTCAAACAACCTGATGATTTTTCCATACTGCAAGCTCCACCCCACATCTGAGCAGCGGGCAATCACCCAGAAGGAGCAGCTTGAGGTGCTGCTGAAAAACTTTTTTCCGACGAAAGATGTAAAAAACTTGTTTTCGTACTCATAATGAAAGACGAAACGTACTTGATGCCAGAATTCAAAGAATGGCAGGGGACCGGGTACTTTACGTTCCCCAGGTAAGCGATGACGTCGAATATATCATTCACATCAAGTTCTCGAAGAAGGTCCTTCTCTGACAGACGTGAAGGGAATGTCTAAGCCGCTCTTCTTTCGAGTCATACGGTGAACGGGGAGATATATAGTACGAAGTGCTTGCCGGAGTTGGGAAGGTGATGTGGTCTTTATGCCGAACCTGGGATCAGCCATTATGCCAAAAGATCACTGAAGGATGGATCGGCTGGAGATAAACACTGTCGCGAAGACCATCAACCTTCCGAATATTTTCCAGCTTCCCCGATAGAAAACTTTTGAGCGAATGGCCAAAATAAAGGGTGTGTCACATCAAATTGCATCACGGAAAAAAACGCTGTAGAAATTTAATTTTAAGGAATTATATCTTCAGCTTTCGCTTATAATCAGATAAGAGTGTATAGATCACGTTGGCCATGCTTCACTGTCAATTTTTCGTAAATTTGGAAAAATGTCGTCGAACGAAAAAGAGCGTCGTGAATTAATCCTGTGCACTCATTTCGAGAATCCGGAGTTGTCACATCAGGACATCGGTAAGATGCTGGGAATCGTCCAATCCACGGTCAGCAGAGTACTAAAACGATACTTCGAGAACCTAACCATCGACCGGAAGGTGAAGAACGGCAAAAATGGATGCTCCGTCAGTGAAAAAGATCACAAGCGCGTAGTTAAGCAGTTTAGACGTGATCCGAGAAGTTCGGTCCGGGATGTCGCCAATAAGCTGAATTTGTCAAGTTCATTCGTCCAGCGGACCAAGCAGCGGGAGGGCCTGCGTACATACAAGGTTCAGAAGGCTCCTAACCGCGACGAAAGGCAAAACATGGTGGGGAAGACGCGAGCCCGGAAGCTGTACACCGAAATGCTGACGAAGCCGCATTGCCTGGTAATGGACGACGAAACCTACGTCAAAGCGGACTTTCGTCAGCTGCCGGGCCTGTTGTTCTTCTCCGCAGAGGACAAATTCAGCGTTCCGGAGGAGATTCGCAAGCAGAAACTATCCAAGTTTGCCAAAAAGTACATGGTGTGGCAAGCGATCTGCTCTTGCGGAAAGCGGAGCGCCCCCTTCGTGATGACCGGCACGGTAAACGGGCAGGTTTACCTTAAGGAGTGCCTACAGAAGCGCTTACTACCACTATTGAAGCAGCACGAGGGCCCGACCATCTTCTGCCCGGATCTCGCTTCGTGCCACTATTCAAAGGACGTGTTGGAGTGGTACGAAGCCAACGGGGTCACCTTCGTGCCAAAGGAAATGAACCCGCCCAACGCGCCGGAGCTTCGCCCAATAGAGAAATACCCAAAAGTTGTCAAATCGGAAGCTGACTTCAAGAGAAAATGGATTTCTGTTCAAAAAAAACTACAACCTGACGTTGTACAGAACCTTATGGACGGGGTAAAGAGGAAGGTGCGAGCATACGGGCTTGGGCTCGAAGTATGAATAAAAAGAAAATGCCAAAAGTTGTTTAATAGTTTTTATTTTACTGTCTAAAATTTTCAAAAGGATCGGTCTACTGGGCGAATTTCTACAGCGTTTTTTCCGTGATGCAATTTGATGTGACACACCCTTTATATCCTTCAACTGGACAGATTATTTCATTGGAAATTTGCATGGTTATGCTTGTAGGCCAAAAAACAACAAAAATGCGTTTTCCCAACACTAATGGAGTTGGTGATTACGTCTCCTATGCAAACATGGGCAGTACACACGTCTTTAGTGATTCGCCAGAAACTCCGAGAGCTTGGTTGGGGATTTAATGAAATTTTGAATTTCACGGAAAAATAATGGATTATTTCTTCCCCAACCTGATATTAATTAAAAATGAGTAATGTACTTGTGGCGGGATTTCGTTGTTTATTGTTTATGCGATATCCGTATTGTCCCTTCCTATCGACCTGGGATTTTTCCTCTAAGAAGATTATCATGATTTGCCGCACTTTTTGAAAATTTGTCACTCATATGTAAACTACTATGTGAGCACTTCAAAAGTGTCTTCAACGATTACTCCGCCTCGTCGTCCCAAGTTGATCATGCGGTAAGGGACACTCCTAGAGATATTTTCGATTTTGATATTATCACGATCTCACCAGCCAGCGTCGAATCTGCCATCAAAAAACTGAAATTGGTCCCGACGGAATTTCCTCCTGTGTTCTGAAGAATTGCACTCTTGAGCTTATAACTCCGCTGTCGAAACTATTCAATATTTCGTTGCAGCAAGGTATGTTTCATACATGTTGGAAATATTCATTTATGTTTCCGGTTCACAAGAAAGGTGACGAGCAAAATGTCGAAAATTATCGAGGGATCACATCGCTTAACGCATGCTCTAAAATATTAGAGATTATAGTTAACGACACATTATTTTCTTGCTGCAAACATTACATTCCTGCTGATCAACACGGTTTCCATCCGAAGAGATCAATCTCAACCAATCTTGTTTCTTTCGTCTCGCTTTGCCCCGGGAATATGGAAGCTGGAGCGCAGGTGGATGTTGTGTACACAGACCTCAAGGCCGCTTTCGACAGGATCGACTACACTATACTGCTGGCTAAGCTTGAGAAGCTTGTTGTATCTCCAAGATTTGCTCGTTGGTTCAAGTCTTACCTTACCACCCGAAATATATTCGTACGAATTGGATCTGATACTTCGGAGAATTTCACTAACAGCTCTAGAGTACCTCGAGGCAGCAACCTTGGACCGTTGCTTTTCTCTATATTCATGAACGAGATCGGATTGATCCTTCCAATTGGTAGTCGATCATTCTACGCGGATGATGTTAAAATGTTTATGACAGTTCTAAATTCAGCAGATTGCATGCGACTACAGCACCTGATAAACACCTTTGTAGAGTGGTGCTCAAGAAATTTTCTGACACTTAGTGTGCAATAATACAGTGTCATAACATTTCACCGAAAACTGAAGCCAATAACGTTCGCATACACGATCGACTTTCAACCTTTGCTACGGGTTGAAAAAATAATTGATTTCGGTATTACGCTTGACTCTGCCTTAACGTTTAAGCCGCATTACTCGGACATAATAAATAGGGCTAACAAGCAACTCGGATTGTCAAAATCCCCGACGAGTTTCGCGATCCTACCTGTTTGAAAGCATTGTTCTGCACGCTTGTTCGATCGATTCTGGAATTCGGCGTGGTGGTTTGGTGCCCTTATCATACATTGTGGATTGCAAGGATTGAAGCCGTTCAGAGGAAATTCGTCCGTTATGCCTTACGTAACCTTCCATGGAATGTCCCAAACAATCTACCACAATACGAGGCCCGTTGTCAGCTGCTAGGACTGGAAACACTTGGTTCTAGAAGAAAGGTTAGCCAGGCAATGTTTGCAACTAAGGTATTACTGAGCTAAATTGATAAATAGTCCTGGTGTTCTCGCGGAGCTTAATAGCCCTGAGAGCTCAATAGCACCTGAGAGGGTACTTTATTCAAGAAGTTTTTTTTAATCTTGGATCCCGTTTTGCAAGCTACAGCTTGCATGACCCAATTCGCTACATGTCAGTCCGGTTCAATGAATTTTATGGTTACTCCGACTTCTACCTCTCTTCTGAAGCTTTTCGTTTTCGGATTCAACGAGGATTACTGGATCAAGAGTGAATGCCGGAAAAGACACTTCCTACGATGGACTATGCGAACTTTTTTTTTTCAAATTTGTTTTAAGTTGTTGATGTTTTTCTTGTTTTGACTACCGCATGTTTTAATGTGCTTCGTACAATTTATAACGTCTAAGTGTGCTTTTTTACCATTTTCAATGTGACAACATACAGTCAAATGAAATTAATAGAGAAATAAATAAATAAATAAATAAATACATCCAAGATGTGTTGCTTGGCATGAAAATTTCTACAAAGTACTAACAAAATCTGACACAAGTAATACTACGTTTAGAAGGCGAACGTTAGGAACGTTAGCACCATTGAAAAAGTTGATGGAGAGCATCGTATGCACGGAGTGTGTCGACGATGAACTCCAGATTATTGTTTCCTCTCCGAATCATTATTTCTTTTTTTTCTTTCGGTTTGAGATATGATTTTTCAAAGTTAATTTTTCCCCTTTTATCCAAAAATGACTTTTTGCAAAACTTCATAACATATGAACTACTTAACCGATTTAGATGATCGACATATTGCATTGAAACTAATAAGCTAACCTACAAGCTTTAAATAAGCTTTAAAAAGTATCATATTTTCAGGAAGGATTCTAGATTCTAGTCACATAAGTCTAGTCTAGTCACATAGGAATGTTGAACGAAGACTTAAAACATGTTAAATTTGCAAAAATAATAACTCAAAAACAAAAAATAACACCTCTCTAATTTTCAGATATATTATGTAAAAAAATCTCAGCTTTTCAGAAAAAAAATATAAAAAATGTAGCGTCCTCTATCTTTAACCAAGAAAACTATAAAAAACTAAGTCAATCAATAATTACAAACATAAAATCCATTTCTTTTTGGAGTTCATTTTTTGACGTAGGACTACGTCTTTGATTTCTATATAGGGGGGTCACTCTACGAAAAATGTAACGTTTATTAGGAGTTTTCAAATCCATATAACACAGAATCGTTCTTACGATATGTGTGATAATACATACAATTAGACGGCAAATTTACCCAGCATTTTTTTCGCATGAGGCATCAACATCGGACGCGAAGGTAAATCATGTATTATGCATTCTTTCTTTCAACTTCCCATGAATATTGTATGCAATACAAAATTGTGTTCAATAATTCGTTCTATCAAACAAATTAGCAAGACCTTTTTCGACATGTTGAAGTAATCAAATTCAAGATTTCATGCATCATTCAAATTTTATGCAAGATTTCATCAGAGCAACGAGGAAAGTATCACCCATACAGTGAGCGTACATTAATTGGGCTGGAAAATCAATACAATTATCGAATTTTACTCGCTAACTGGTCTGCAAAACAGCAGAAGCAATACTTCAAATTGAAGATGACATCTATTATTGATACATAACTGCTTTGCGCCCAAGTTAACGTGTTATAGATAAGTCCAGTTGAAGATAGTCTAGTTAGCGAATGTCTTCTGTATATGACAGGGTGACGAACATCTTAAGCGAGTGTCTTTCGGGCTGCGGCAATATGGACAATTGTATAGAGTAAAATGATATCGATACTAGGAGGCTGGCAGCTATAATCATTTGAGGACTTATTGAGATCGGTATTACATTACATTAAAAAATGAAACGATATGAAATATTAATAATCTTCATGACTCATATTCATAATTCTCAATGATTCAATTTCTTCTATGATAGATTGAGCAGTAGAACCAATACGACTTGAATGTGATAGTCTTTAAACGAACATTTTTTTTTATCCCTTTTTGTTTATTTTAGGCTCATTAGCATTTTAGCTGAAACAGAGCCGAATTTTAATCGTGTACATGTCACATATTTATCATATCTATAATTAGCACATTACACAGTTGCCATTTTTCGGCGTTAGAGTATTCCCTGCTATACCATTGCAAATGGTACATATTTACACAGTAGCCATTTAGGCGTAAGAGATTTCCTTCTGTTCTTCCCATTATCCAGTAAGACGGGACAGCGAAGACAGTTGATTGATCATTGTTGAGTTATTTATAGAACAGCAGCCCGATGTGTGTTGCAGAGCAGAGCAGTTGTATGGATGAATCGATCTTATTTCGACCGTGGATCGATCTCCATCGCTGATGATTGTTGCGTGGACGTAGCTATTCTGTAACAACACAAAGATGGTCAATGGGGGCCCTGAGTTTTGAACTCACGATCGATCGCTTACTAAGCGAACGCGCAACCAATGTGGCTACGGAGACCCTCTTAAACGAACATTATTTCACCGAAAATTCCTTGCTGATGCTATAGATTCTAAGGCTTAGAACAAGACTAATAATAAGAATAAGACAATGGAAAGAAATCACGATACCATAGCTATCCATTGAAAATAAAGCAACTTCATGATTTCATGTGTATTTTACCTATCACGAAATAGTAAATATCAACTTGTTTTTTTGTTTCTTCCCCATAAACTTCATAGTTAATGTAATCAATGACGATATAATTTTCTTTTCTTTGCCGATCCACACATACTTCATATACCATTCCACCCTGTTATGTGTCCCACTGATATTCATTAATCATTTTCAGTTAGACAGTTGAACTTCCTTGCAGAAGCTAGGGCTACTATTTTGAGTTTCAAATGTGGTCAACTAACAGATGTTCTGAATAACCAGTCCTACGTCAAATTTCCGTCCGAGGTTGGCGTGGAAGCTGCCATACAATGGAACACAAATTTCTGCATAACTCGAGAACTAATAAAACAAATGGAGCCAAATTAAGCATGTGATATGTTCCTGCGATGGATTGAAATATCTTCCTCCTCTGAAAGAGGGGGGGGGTCCTAGCAGGTCATCTTCGTCCAAAAGAGCTTTCAGTTCACTGTACTCGATTTTTTTCGGAGTTTTTTCCACGCTCTTCATATCTTCATTTCTCAAATTACTACCTCAATTTTTTTAACCACTCAAAGCGCCGATACTTTTCGAGAGTATGTTCACCATCATTCGATAATTCGATAGACATTCAATGCTGCAGCAGTTGTCTGTATGTGATAGCAGAATCATAATCGCAAATAGTACTTTCCAGGTTCAAAAGTGGACATTTTCAAAGCTCTTCAAACCCATGCTGCAGAGAAAAACTTGTTTTGTTCTATGTTGAATTCCTTCAAAAGATGTCAAAACAAAGCATTGTTGCCAATAACGCAATATTATGTGGATTACATTGATAGATACATCGAATTGTTGATATTTCATCATATTTATTTACCTGGTAATACACATTAGCTTGATCGTCATAAATTAGTTCTTATCTTTGTAGGTTCACATTGTTTGCAAATTCGATTCTTCGAACTAAATGTGGATCATTTTAAAGAGAAATTTTATTATTTCATTTTTAACGTTTTTGTGAACACTTTTTTGTGACATTTATTGCAATAAATCTTCATTTATATAAAACTGATTCCATCCTCTACTCAAAATACTTACAAGTACTTTAAACAGATTGCCACGGACTTAATTCGCACTTGTTATTTAACTTATTTTATTGATGAACAATAATTGAACACCGACTGAAGAGCAAAGCAATTTCAAACACCACATACGAACACGTTTTCAAGTTAAACGACCTAATTTTGCAACAAAACCCCTAATGCTTCTCCGGATATGGGCTGCACTCATAGCTGACGCTTGGTTCGTCATACGATTCCTGACGATTGGCTTTTACCTCCCTTTTCTGCGTCTTCATTCTTTTGCTCGGATGTGGCGGCAACGGTGGCGGCGGCGGTTCCTTTGGGTAGTACTCCATCGAAAGCCGGGGTCGATTGTCCATTTTCCAGGAGATGTATTGAAATTGGGTTGCAGGAGCAACCGCGGAAATATAACTACGGCAGCTTACCGCGCTGGTATCCGATACGCTACGTTTATGAAGCGTTTGCCTAAGCCGATGGGAATATAAAAAAAATGGAAAATATTTGTCCATATGTAATTCAAATTCTTCAAACCTTCTTGTATGTCCTACAACCGGTGTCATGTAGCTATGATTTGCCGTGCTACGATCGGCTTTCGAATCACACGTCAAACGCTTGCATGCTAGGAAAAAATCTGTCACTTTCTTGAAATATAATTTTTTTTCTTCATAAATATCTCACCTTTCTGGTACGTTGTAAAACTTTTAATGAAGCAGTATGACACCATAATCCCGGTTAAAACCGCAACAACTATGGAAGAAATCAAAATACTGATCATAACAATCTTTTGATCTTGGACCAACCAAGTTCTCTGTTCGTAAGATGGTAACAATTTGTACGGCAAGCAGTCGAATGGAGTAATCATCAACTCGTTGTGGTAAATTACACAAAACATGTAATTCTTATCAGGAATGAGATTTGAGATTCGCACGGTTCGCCCGAAAACATCCGCACATTTGGCCCTATTCTCGATGTTTGCTATGAAAACTGACTTTGTTGAAGATGGGTCGTAGAACCAGAGCAGGACCGCGTTTGTATAAAGCCGGTCAAAAAGCACTTCAACGGAGCCTACCTGTGACTCAAAGACGTTAAATACTTTGGTCCGTTTCGTTAGACTGATTCGCGATGGGTCGTAGCTAACGATGGATGGTTCCAACGGTACCGCCGTTGTCATGCACTGAATTTCAAATAAATTCGCTTGTGGAGTAGTGATTGGATGATAGGTCGAATTGGTAGGTGTTATAGGTGTAGCGATATCTGTTGACGTGGTCAGTGTCGTGTAATCCACAGTAGAATCATCGTTTGTCGAATGTGAGGATTGACTGAATGTTGTTTCCGGAATGAGTGTTGTAGTTGTTGAATCACAAAAATTCGCTGAAGTTACATATTTTCCAGCGTATTCAGGTGGAGACATACATTTTATATCGTCAAACATATCTTCGTTCGACGTTATGATGTTTCGTAAATAATTGAGTTCGCAGTCGCAGTTCCATGGGTTGTCTTTTAAATAAACTTTAACATTTCTTTTCAGCAGACTATCGAACGCTCCATACGGTACGGAGCTCAGACTATTCCCATCGAGATGAATTTGTTTCACCGATTTGGTAAGAGAGTCTATGATTCCTTTGCTCAAAGAAGTGATATGTGATTTCCTCAGATACAGGCTCGACAAATTCGGAGTCATCGCGAATGTTTCATCGCTGATAACATCCTCCAACACATTGTACTCAAACGAAACAATCACTAAGTGATCCAGTGTTGTTTCACCCAGGATCGTCCGAGGGTCCATCCGGTTCAAGCAGTTCTCCACGAGCAGTCTCGCCAGAGTGAACTTTATAGGGGCCAGCACGAACGGCTCGATGTTTCCCAGTGGAAGGTTCTTCAGGTTTAGTTCTTTCAGCTGCAATAGTCCGAGGAAAACATTCCCATACAAATGGGATACCTGCAGAGATTCCAGAGTTAGAGTTATCGTTTCGCGAAAGAATTCTGCGTCGAAGGATTCCGGTGGGATCTCGCTTATGGAGGAGTTCTTGAGCTCTAGTGATTGAATGTTTATATCACCATCAAGGGTAATCCAGCCTCGAAAAAGTTTATTGTCCACGGTGCGAAGAGAGTCGATGGTCAAGGTTATGTCAGTGCATGGTTGATCCTGAAAAAAGTAAAGTAGTGTTATATTGACCCATTCCAGCGTGACGTGACAACGGTTTGACTCACTAAAAACAGGTTTTTTCTCGGTTTCATGTATACATCACACGATTTCCAAATGGTAAACGATTTTAAAGTGAATTTGAAAAAATTTCCTACAAGAATCTTCAGTTGGAGAATATTTTACAGTTGAATTCGCTTGTTGCCAGCCCAATACTTTCGTGACGTGACAACACCTGTCTTTTTGCGGATTCCGACTTTTGAACATTACCATAAACTTTGTTCTATGATTTGGCAATGAAAGATGAACGAAGATTCCTGTATACTCAGTTTTTCGAAAAACTCGCAAGAACGTACATTTTGACGGCATGCATTTTGTGACGTGACAATGCGCTCTGTGCGAATAATCAGTCTCCACGAAGCGTTGTCACGTCACACAATCAATAAGTTGTATTCAATAAGATTTTCACCGTATTTGAGCAAGCGATATACTATTCTTTATGTTTTTTTATTACTCTGAATACTTCTTACTTTCCTCTGAGATCTCCCCTTCCCCTTCCAAAAGTCCATCCTATAGGGGAAAGTGGTCCTAACGCAACCGTGCTTCCTACTGAATTTTCAATGGTGTCATAACGCTGACAATTTGATAATATGGTGAATTCTCTTCATTCTAGCGTTTTGGCGCCATTTTACCTTTTCATTCCTCCAAAGTCAGAAAAGAAATATATTCGACCTGTGTGCAAAATGAGTTCTATGTTCTTTTAGTTTGTGAAACATTGCGAAACAATGCAATTTTAATTGTTTATGGTATGTTCATAAAAAAAAAAGCTATATAATTTGAATCTACCTGTCACCTGTAATACACGGTATGTCTTTATTTGGGAAAAGTTGGGGTGGTCCAAAACCGACCTCCAGTTTTTATATCGTGATTGTTTAACACGTTCACTCTGGCGCTTGCCATCAATGACTAGCACAATCCTGGTTCATCGTGTGGCGTTCACTACAGGGGGAACGCATTTGATTTTGCTATCAGAAACTTTTGATAAACTCACATACCTGTACAAGGGCGTTTATGTTTGGGTATTGAAGATGACTTTGACTTTGACGTTGACTTCGATCGTTTATCGTTAATCGTTGATGTTTGCGTGTACATTTGTATGTGCACTTTCTTTGTATAACTCCACACACGTCGCTCTAAGGCTAAGTTCTTCCCACTCAAACATTATCTCCCTCTCATTTAAATCCTATCTCTCACTATCAAACATTATTCTTTTTTTATTCCTCTTCGTGCACCCATGGTTATATGCCAACATTACCATTCACGATCGTATTGTGGGATTTCATGCCATTCCCGGCCTTTTATATCCGTTTTTAACGAACCGGAAGTCAACATTCTCGATTCCAAAATGGCATCGGAATACGATATTCGACTTCCGCTGGTAAGCCCATATCGTATGGGTTTTCCATATTTTTTAGCATTCAATAATACCATCAGCAAACCGGAAGTTGTAGTAAGATTATAGTTTATATTATGGAATCTACGTTCATATATTGTTGATAAAACACAGGAGAAATATCATTTGTATGTTTTGAAACGAAACGGTAATTAATGAAATTAGTCATTAATGTTCAACAGTCCGAAACAGCAAAAAGTCAGGTGTTGCCACGTCACAAAAGTGTTCGACGGACAACAAGCCAACCTAACTATAAAATATTCTCCAACTGATGATTCTTGTTGGAAATTTTCTTAATTTTACTATAACATCGTTTAATGTTGTGTGCATTATTCATGAAAATGCAAAAAAAGTGTTTGTAGTGAGTCAAAATGTTGTTACGTCACACTGGAATGGATCGAATACTATTCGTGACGTGACAACAACTTCTGGAGACAGTTGGTACTTCTCTATTTGTGGACCGATCTCAACCAAATTTTGTGGGTTGTTGACTTTCATTGTTTGCTCAGAGAAACCCAAGTATAAAAATGTTTGAACCTATGTTCATTTTTTTTTTTTTTATAAATTCGTTTATTTTTACAGGCTCAGTTGCATAAGTTTAAAGGAGCCGAAATCTTAAATATATTTTTAAAACTATATATATGAACAATTTTCTTAAATCTATGGTTAGTAATGTGGGAAACCGATTACTCGCGGTGAACTCGAGATTAGAAGGGTGACATATTTTTCTCAGGAAAAGGATTATGTTCATTTGATAAACTAAAAAAATGCTCTATTTTTGTGACGTGACAACGTTTCAAAATACCTGTTTTTCAAATGCTTGTTTCTCATAAATTACAAAATGAAACGTAGGTCCACCCACGGCTATTCAAACAAGCATTTAGTCATCCATTCAATGGTATATAGACATTGAAATTAGGTTAAGCATGTGCAGAGATATCTCAACATAAAAATAGTGAAAACCTGAAATATTTTAAATATAATTAAGTAGTTTTTCAAACTCGCCTCTCTCAAAGGTTGGTGCATAAAAATTAAATTTGTTGCAAAAAATTTATGATATAATACGTGCTTATTCAAATAACTTTTTCAATTTTCTCCTAAAACTAGATTTGAAATTTGGTTTTCTGGTGCATAACCTCATGGAATAGGTCTACTATTGGCACAGTAATATTTTTCATGTAAAACCAGCAAAAAAAGAAATTTTCAACAGTCGACGATATTTGCTTAAAAACGGAACTGATAAAAGATATAGATCTATGATCTGGACAAACCCATTCAGAGATGCCAACCAAAGGTTTGAAATAACTGGAAAAAATAGAAAAGAAGGGCGAAAAGAATCAATTTTTTCTAATTTTTTTATATTAGTAACAAAAAATACGATGTACAGTGACAGTGTCAGTAGTAGCATTTTTAATTTTCGTTATCCTGTTTGTGATCATACATGTTTTAATTATACTTTTATTTTACATTTTGTGTCATTCTAATTATTCCTGACTTTTCTTTATGCATGCCTACATATTTTTTTAGAAGCTAGAATACATTGCACATCTTTTGTTCCTGTTGTACTTCTTAGTTTTGTTTTGCTTGAATTGTATGCTGAAAACAAACGTTCGATGGTTGCTGAGGAATCAAGCAAAATCAGAAATGTTGTGATAATTTTCTCCAATCTGGGAAAATCAATATTATTGTCATACTTTTTTAGTGCTAAACTTTCACCCCAAACGAAAAACACATCTTTGCGTTCGTTTAAAGCGGAGTCAGTAAAATCGAGGTTTCGGATCTCCCCAAATTCTTTATCGATACCCTTTATATCATTTCGATCGCAAATATTTGGAAGACATTGTAGATGGGCTAAACATGCCTTCTAGAGCGAACAAATGTCAATAAAAGAAGACAAATTAGTAGGAAAACATCATACCGTACTTCTGTGTGCTTATAGCAGATAGATAGGTATAGACGAAGAAAAACGATAAACGTCAAAAAGATCTTCGATTTGACCCCTAGGCCAGGAATTCCCTCTGTGACCTTCTCATATATAATCTATTCGAGTAATATTAACACTAGGCTTACGCGTCAACGTCAATGTTTGACCGATTAAAAAAAAGGAAAAATTCCGACAAATCAGGTTATGAGCTTTGTCCTCCTGATAATATATAAAATTAAATCAATACAACATGAGAGAGCAACAAAAATACGGAGTAAAATAAAAAATTGTGCTGAAATTTTTTTAAAATGATGCGGGATGCTTAGCTGATTCATTTTAACGAATTAGTATAGACACAATGAACATGCCTCTTCTTTCCTTACCGTATTGCTCTTAAGGGTAAAGAGATAATTTAGAATTGAACCCTGGCTTAAGAATATTTTTTTTTAACATGACAAATATAGAGAATGAATGTTATGTAAAAAGAATTGAGAAAAAAATGATACTTACGTATTAGCCCCACCACACTCTTCTCTTGAATGGCGTTATCGTTCCCTTGTGGAACTTTTGCCGTCTCAACGTATGCATTAACTAAAGGGTGTGTCATATCAAATTGCATCACGGAAAAAACGCTGCAGAAATTCGCCCAGTAGACCGATCCTTTTGAAAATTTTAGACAGTAAAATAAAAACTATTAAACAACTTTTGACATTTTCTTTTTATTCATACTTTGAGCCCAAGCCCGTATGCTCGCACCTTCCTCTTTACCCCGTCCATAAGGTTCTGTACAACGTCAGGTTGTAGTTTTTTTTGAACAGAAATCCATTTTCTCTCGAAGTCCGCCTCCGATTTGACAACTTTTGGGTTCTTCCGGAGGGCCTGCTTCATAATCGCCCAATATTTCTCTATTGGGCGATGCTCAGGCACGTTGGGCGGGTTCATTTCCTTTGACACGAAGGTGATCCCGTTGGCTTCGTACCTCTCCAACACGTCCTTTGAATAGTGGCACGAAGCGAAGCCAGAAGATGGTCGGGCCCTCGTGCTGCTTCAATAGTGGTAGTAAGCGCTTCTGTAGGCACTCCTTAAGGTAAACCTGCCCGTTTACCGTGCCGGTCATCACGAAGGGGGCGCTCCGCTTTCCGCAAGAGCAAATCGCTTGCCACACCATGTACTTTTTGGCAAACTTGGATAGTTTCTGCTTGCGAATCTCCTCCGGAACGCTGAATTTGTCCTCTGCGGAGAAGAACAACAGGCCCGGCAGCTGACGAAAGTCCGCTTCGACGTAGATTTCGTCGTCCATTACCAGGCAATGCGGCTTCGTCAGCATTTCGGTGTACAGCTTCCGGGCTCGCGTCTTCCCCACCATGTTTTGCCTTTCGTCGCGGTTCGGAGACTTCTGAACCTTGTATGTACGCAGGCCCTCCCGCTGCTTGGTCCGCTGGACGAATGAACTTGACAAATTCAGCTTATTGGCGACATCTAGGACCGAACTTCTCGGATCACGTCTAAACTGCTTAACTACGCGCTTGTGATCTTTTTCACTGACGGAGCATCCATTTTTGCCGTTCTTCACCTTCCGGTCGATGGTTAGGTTCTCGAAGTATCGTTTTAGTACTCTGCTGACCGTGGATTGGACGATTCCCAGCATCTTACCGATGTCCCGATGTGACAACTCCGGATTCTCGAAATGGGTGCGCAGGATTAATTCACGACGCTCTTTTTCGTTCGACGACATTTTTCCAAATTTACGAAAAATTGACAGAGAAGCATGGCCAACGTGATCTATACACTCTTATCTGATTATAAGCGAAAGCTGAAGATATAATTCCTAAAAATTAAATTTCTACAGCGTTTTTTCGTGATGCAATTTGATGTGACACACCCTTTAGCGTCATTTATTAATACATGTTTGAGTTTTCTTAAGCCAAATAACACGCCTCGAATGTATTCCGAGGGGCAAGCTCTTGAATACGCGTAACCACAGTGCAAGTCGAAGGAAATTTGTTTGACGAAAAATCCCCCGGCCAGAACGAGGATCGAACCCGAACACCCGGCATGATAATGTGAGACGCTAACCACTCACCACCACAGCACCATATGATTTTATTTTGTAATGAAATTTATTCTGATAAGAATGTAATGGGGGCGAAGTCCCTATCTAACGATGATAAGAAACGTAGGTGGTCCCAACCGCCAAGGTGATGCAATCCGAGTCGGCCGCCGAACCGCCGTCGAAAGCAGCGGCCTCTCGCAAACAAACCTGTGTTCCACCGATTGCCCGATTAATTTGAAACATAGGAGACAATCCTTTTGTTAGTATACGTTTGTCTGGTGTACTACGTTTGTCCAGTTAATTTTTGCTTTGAAATATATCATTCATATTCAATATATCATTCATATTCAATATATCATTCATATTCAATATATCATTTATATTTCAATGAAAAAATAATAAAGGAGCTTCTATGTTCAACTGATTTTCAATTATTATCAGAACTACTACCAAATTTTTTTATCTTTGACGAAAAGTCTCCCGGCCAGAACGGGAATCGAACCCGAACCCCCGTCATGATAAAAAGGGACGCTAACCACTCGGCCACGGGAGCACTACGATTTTTTTTGTTATGATGTCCATTTCCATTTTAGGGTGACCCGGAAAAACAAACTTTTCAGCTTTTTCCCAAAAATGAGTTTTTTTTAAATTCATAACTTTTGAACCACAGAACCGATTTAGATGATCGACATACCAAATTGAAGTCAATGAGTATTTTATTAAGAAATATTGTACTAGCAAAAATGGAGTTTAATTTCGTAATTATTTATTGAAGTCGTTTTCATTGTTTTTATGGCTTTGGAATAGAGGTCGCTATATTTTTTTTTGAAAGCTGAGTATTTTTTACATAACATATCTCGGTATCAGAGAAGCTTCATTCCGTTTTTGAGATATGATTTTTCAAAGCTAAGTTAAAGATGGTTCCATGTTCCATAAAATTCGTCAAACATAGTTTCAACATCTTGGACTTATTTTTTAAATGATTTTTATTTAGATATAGCAAATTAAAGTTTTTTTTTTGTATTGAAAAAAGAGCACTATTTTTTTTCAGTGTATTTTATTTCACGTTTCAATATCAATACTCTAGAACTCTTTCCAAGACACTATTTCGGTACGACTCATAGTTTTTGGGATATAAATTATCAAAGAATTCACTTACTAAAATCGATACGCCCTATTGAAAAGTTACGCTTGAATAAAAAAACTCCCAATTGCTGTGGGAAATTCATATTCCCTCCAACCCAAATGGAATACAAAACTTTCATTCGACTTTTTGTTTCAATGGATGCGGAACGCATTGAGTTAGAGATGGGCGAGCGCTCACGTGCCGCTCATTTGAGCCGGGCCGTCAGAAAGAGCGTACGATCCACGGTTCTTTAAAAATGAGCCGCGGCTCTCAAATGAAGCACGGTTCAAAAAAGACCCACGTTTCTTTTATGAGCCGTGGCTCTTTTTGAACCGAGGTTCATTTAAGATCCGTTCATTTGAGAACCACGGCTAAAAAAAGAACTACGATTCGTGAAAGAATCGTGTTCCTTTTAAGATCCGGCGTCTATTGGTAATGAACCGTGAATCGTGCGCTCGTTCTGACGAACCGTGGCTTACAACAGTGCGGAAGAAATATATGTTTTCCATGCTGCTATTAAAACGGTTTTATGTAGCTGTTTGTATGTTTGTAAATTTTGGCGGATTACATATTTTCTCGAAACCTCGAAAAGGACTTGACTAGTAGGACACAGTTATTTATGTAACATAGAAAACAAAGATGGCGGCCGTTACAAAATGACAGACAACAAATTTCGTCAAAACCCCATCAATATGGGTATCAAATGAAAGGGCTTGACTAGTAGAACACAGTTATTTATGAAAAATTTAAATCCAAAATGGCGACCGTTACAAAATGGCAGACTACATTTCTTCTGAAAACCCCTTCATATTGGTATCAGATGAAAGGGCTTGACTAGTAGAGCATATTTATGTATGATAAATCCAATTCCAAAATAGCCAATTACTATTTGTATGCAACTCCCGCATATGGGTGTCGAATGAAATGATTTGACTAATATAATACAGTTAATCATAAAAAACTTCCATTCAAAACATTTTAAAAATGTTTGGGATATAAAACGGGGAGAAAACGGTGTCGTTGTAGAAAACTGCTATACTGACTGAAAATTCGACATGATCCACATTATATGGATCAAGAGAAATCAGTTCTAGTGATTAATAAAAAGCTTTGTAATGAATTGATTTCGAAGCTGGTGAAGCGATTTACAAATCTTGAGTCAGACGAATTAGTAACAAAGTTTTGGGTATAACAGAAAGTACAACTATGCACACCAGTCGTTGATAAGGACGCTAAAAATGACTTCCATAGGATACCATAAATCGTTGATGATGAAGCGCGGTCATCTGTATGGGAGGAGTTTGATTCATTGGTTGGTAATCTTCGATCCTCACATGATGCAAAAGCTGCTGCAATATCTATTGTAGATAAATATTTAGTGGAACTACATTTGCAGAGAATACGCAACCCTTTGATTTGGTGATAAGAAAGAAAATCTATCTCTCCGTGGCTCTACCTTTTTTTTTGAAAATATTTTGTATTCCGGCGACTTCAATACCATGTGAGCGAGTTTTTCCGAAAGCAGGACAAGTTTACGGTGAACGATGTAGTATACTTTCATTATATTATTGAGAAGATAAAATGTTTATAAATAAAAAAAAGTAAAGTAGATTATTGTGATGGAAATATATCAGAGAAAACCTTCAATAAAGTAATACTTTTACTATTCTCTGCACTGATTATTGTTTTAAACCTTATTTTTTACGTCTTCTATTCTTTACATATCCGAATAAACCTTTCTTGAAAAGACCCGCTGAATCGCTCAAATGAGCCGGCTCTTTTCATTGAACGCACGGCTCTGAGCCGCTTACTCAAATGAACCGTTTTGCCCATCTCTACATTGAGTGGAATACGTTAGTTCAAACAGGGTATCAAAAATTGAACGGATTCGTTTTTGGCTTCGAAAGATGAACGCTTCTTTCGCGACGGAATCCGATGGCAAAAAGAAGTGGCTAGTGATGACCAATATTTTCAATAATGTTTTAATTAATTTTATTATTCGAATAAATGTGTTTTTCATGTAAAAAATGAAACGAATTAGGTTGTACACCCTATATTATGATATAGAATTGTTCATGGTCTGAATGTCCCGTTTTTATTCCTGTTTGCAAGTATCCGCTATCGCCTACTGAAAAATTCTAGATTATTTCAACACGGGTTTTTAAAGAAGCAACTACACCGGATCTCAAGGTTTTTAACTTTTCATCATTGGCAATCGAGAACAAGAACCAGGTAGATACAATACATTTTTTTTATTTCTTCTATTTTTCCAAACTTGTTGGTTTTCATTGTAGTATATAAAATCCGTAATGAAATATTCGCAATGTATTTTTTTTCGCTCTAAGTCTAGCTAACCATCATCAATGATACTAATAAAGTATATGCAAGGTATACGCTATGCTGATGCGCCAATAAAGTGACACCTTACGTACTAATTGGATTAAGATTAGACTTTCCGGAAACTGCCGGAACATTGAATGTAGTTATCGAAAAAATTATACGAACTTTCTCTTTTATTCTCTCGGTTCCCACTTGCCCAACTTTATTAAAATGAAACGGATCGTATCGAATCTACTGGAAGCATTGATTTTGCGTCCTGAATGAATAACTTTTCTGCTAATTGTTGAAGAATTTGCATTAATTATCACAAAACGAAAGATTCGCTGCTATCCTCAAATGCACAACAATACCCTACTCAGAATAACACCAGCCTTTCAAACAGATAACAAGCCATTTGAGTATTCTCGGCGTCACACTGGAATGCACTTTACAAAGAGCACAACAAATGTGAATACGATCAACTTATCATCCTAAACAGATGAAAGTGAGTGATTGTTAGATGTATACATGTAAAATAAAAGTAAAACGATATGAAAAATGTTTATGCTTGGAGTACGTAACTATGTTCCTAAACTTCGAAAATGAAAAATCGCTTTTTGACGTAGGACTACGTCTTTCATTTCTATACCGGGGTGTAAAATCATAGTTTCGAAAACGAAAGCGTTACGCCGGACACCGAGATTTTGGGCGTTAATAGCTTTTAAACAACTGAACGAAATGGTATGATACATACTTCATTCGAAAGATAAAATGTCTACACGTGATATACTTACTTTTTCATCCAAAAACTTGTTTCAATAGCCTTAAAATTGCTTTCAAAACAGGCTATTGAAATCACCAATCGGTATATAAGCGAGCGCCGCTCGTAAACCCACTCAGTTATAATTGAACAGCGATTGGAGCATGTTGTCGTTGTTGTGGTGAAGCTCTTCGTTTATCATGAAAGCGCGGATGAATGATGTCACCAAGAGCCTGTTTGTGCACCTTAGGCCAGAAGAGAATCCATCAGGAGGAGAGTGATGCCACAAACGGTTCCCCGGGAAGAGATCGGAGCAGCCGCCACACACACACACATACACATACACGCGCGGAACTCTTCGTTTGGGTGCCATTCAGCATCGAGAAAATTCCGGAAAGATTCAATCGTTGCTGAAAAATAATCTGCCAGTTCCCCTGGGAACTGAAAAATACATTCATGCGAAAGAGTTTATTTTAATGTTTTAATGTTAAATTAATGTTTTCTAATCATATAACACAGCGACCAAATACATTTGGTTTTGTGATTTTTCAATTAAGTGCAATTAACAGGTGGTTATCAAGTTAGCATTAACCACTGGTGGTGGACTTCGAGAAAAATCGAGAAGAATTCGGAAAGACGTTACTGCAAAATAATCTGCCAGTTCCCCTTGGAATTGAAAATTACATTCAAGCGTAAAAGTTTATTTTAACGTTTTCTATCCATGTTATACTGCGACCAAATACAATTGGTTTTGTGATTTTTCAATCAAGTGCTATTAACAGGTGGTTATCGAGTTAGCATTAACCACTGGTGGGCTTCGAGTAACGAGGAAAATCTGGAAAGAACTAATCGTTGCTGAAAAACACTCTGTCAGTTCCCCTGGGAATTGAAAAATACATTGATGCGAAAGAGTTTATTCTAATGTTTTCTATCCATACAACACTGCAACCAAATACATTTGGTTTTGTGATTTTTCAATCAATCGCAATTAACAGGAAAGCTTCTGAAAATTATTCTTCCCCATCAGTAGAAAATTTTCGTATCCAATATTGTATGCGCGCCAAACGGAAAATGTTTCGCTTCGTGAAAATTATATAATTTTCAATCGATTATTGCTCAGTTGCCGAAAGTTTCAAACTCAGAGAGTTCATTCCCCTCTAGTTTGCTTTCCAAATTGCCATCGTAAACCACACCTTCTCTTGATTCAATCACGCACAAAAAGCATACTTAAGCGATATTCTGGTGATGAAACGCATTCATTCGCATTCGTTACCTAGCCTGATCTGACCTGAAAGGCATGCAGTTTGTTTGGAACTGTGAGGGAGGGCAGAAAAGCCGAGCCATCAGAAGGAGAAGAGAAGGTGACCAAGAGAGTATCAGCAAAGATATTATCGTTGCTGGAAAATAATTACCAGTTCCCCTGGGAATTGAAAAATACATTCAAGTGAAAGAGTTTATTTTAACGTCTTCTGTCCATATAATACTGCGACCAAATTCATTTGGATTTGTGATTTTTCAATCGAGTGCAATTAACAGATGGTTATCGAGTTAGCATTACCCACTGGTGATGGACTTCGGGAAGAATCCGGTAAGATACCGCTGCTGCAAAATAATTTGCCAGTTCCCCTTGGCATTGAAAATAACATGCAAGCGAAAGAATTTATTTTAATGTTTTCTAACCATATAACACTGCGACCAAATACATTTGGTTCTGTGATTTTTCAATAAAGTGTAGTTAGCAGGGAAGCTTCTGAAGATTATTCTTCCCCATCAGTAGGATATTTTCGTATCCAATATTAGATGCATAAAACCTTGTACCTCCAACGTAACGCTCTCGTTTTCGAAGTCCCCCAAATATTCATTTATTCATTCATTCAGAATGGATTCAGATTCAACAACACTAAATCAGCGATAGTCCTACACCACCATTGCGGTTATACCATAGATACAACCCACTCCCTGTTTTTCTATTCGAAATCACCAACATATACCCATACCTTGAGTGTTTCATTAATTTTCTCCGACAGCACAGCCAAGTCCGCATCATTGCACACAATTTTACACTCGCTCGTTAGCTTACAAGGATTCTTGTTACCGCCTGATACTTTACTTTTCCCGTCCAGATTTTCATCCACACCAAACTCAACCGCATCATAAATTGTGGTGTTGGCTCTGAAAAACTTGCAAATAAGTGTCGTTTGTTCAATTCTTGTTCCGAGATCACCAGAACCCGTGTCATTTGAATCTCACCCACTGCTGGAAACAACCGTTGATCGATACTGGAAGATGTCCCTCAAAACCCATCCAATTAGAAACGAGAAGCAAACGACGCAGAACACGACGGGCATCACTCGTTTCCGTTTCGCTCTGCAATTCCATCTCGAGTTCCTAATGAGACCATCAAATCATCAGAAATTATGATTGGAATAAGATTTCAGATAACAAAAAATCACTCAACGCACGATTGACGCGGCCACTTTTCATCCGGAGGTTTAGTGATGTCAATTGATTGTCCTCTGAATAGTACACGCATCTGGAACACACAAGAAAATCCCGCAACGAATCCAAATCACGCCTATCCAAAAACCCCACTAAAACTCAACAACTCCAAAAGACCGTCCGCGCTATTTCGCTAAATTGCTTTCACCCTTCGATCGATTGGTGATGCTTATCAGCTAGGTGTAAATGCGACACGCAATCTAATCGAATTTGCTCTAATCAATCAAACAAATAAATAGTAACAGTAATCACTTGTTGGAATCATAAATGTGTCGATATTCGCTGTATGCAAATTGCGGCGCGCAAAGTGCACTGTGCTGTTCCAAGATTGCCCCATATTAGCCGAAATGGAGTGATAAGCTTGCGTTCATGATGTACGATTTTCCGCGGAATTGTTTTATCGGAAAATATGTGAATGCTGTGAGGAAATATATTGTGACGGTTTAATTGTAGTTTCGAATAGTGTTGAAAACTGAGTCAAAAAATTTTATATACACTTATGACCATCAAAAAAGACAATCGACTGACCCCGACGTGATTTGAACACGCAACCTTCTGATCTGGAGTCAGACGCGCTACCGTTGCGCCACGGAGTCCCGTGTCAATTACTGCGAACATTATCAAACATATCATTAATTAAATATTATCTTACTCAGTTGTTTGAAGTTTAGAGAAAAACCGAAAATAAATTTGTTGTACCCTGCATACAGACAGACGAAAGACGCTGTGGGATTTCTCGCAATGTTATCAATGCAAATTTTCTCGGAACGAAATTGGCCTCTTTGTGCACGGGTTTTTGCGTCTCTTTACCCAATTAGCTCACCTGTCTTTTTTTCTCAATATTGGCTTCCGATCTTAGGAGGGCTCACACAAACACGCGTGTAATCAAAAGAAACATTGAAACCGCTCCAAACTAGAAAGGACTGGTTCAATTGAAACAATAATTGAATTGTATTGTATTTAATGGATGATTTTTTTATTCTACGGCTCAATATAAAAGCCCAATTGGGCTCCTGGTCGTATAATTCTGCAGACCCGCCTGGGAGCAGCGAAGCGTGTATCAGTTATCACTAGGTTTTCAGTGGTGCCTCCTCTAACGTATTTATTTTCCACACAACATTTTCTATAACGTATGCATAGAAAACGGACAAATTTTCGGATGGCGATGAAAAAACCGATAAAGATAATTCAATGGACCAAACTTTCCTTGAATGCTACATTTATTAAGACTTCTTTAAATTTTTTTTCCGAACCAATCTTCTTCGAAAATGATGGGGAATCTGTTCTATCTGCGATTAGGACGATTTTTAGCGGCCCGGAAAAAACCCAAAAAAAAATTCTTTCGGTTCGCCAATATTAGTCGTCTGCCCAAACATTATCATTCTTCGGGAAAAAGCGTTGTTTCTTTAACAATGATTCGACGCCCTGTTGACCAGAACCTTAGCTATGTTCGATGAGAGATAAATTTCAGCATGTTTTTCAGATATTTTGTGGCCTTGGCGTTCAATTCTCTTCTCATTTGCCTTTCTTCCTAAAAATCGCCACAGAAATGAAACACAAATTTCTGCATTACTCGAGAATTAACCAAGCAAATGAAACCAAATTAGGCATATGGAGGTTTTAGGGTGCAATAAATGTTTTTACGGTGATTAGATACTCCTCCCTCCTCTCTTAGGGGGGAGGGGGGCTGCCTTCCAAATGAAACACAAATATCTGCATTGCTCGAGAATTAATCAAGCAAATGAAACCATATTTGGCATGTGAAGGTTTTAGGGTGCAATAAATGTTTCTATGGTGGCTAAACTCTCCAAGAAACACTTCTCAAGTGGTTCAACACTGCCATAGAAATGAAACACAAATTTCTGCATAACTCGAGAACTAATCAAACTAATGGAACCAAATTTGGCATATGGAGGTTTTAGGGTGCAATAAATGTTTCTATGGTGGTTAAACACTCCACCCTCTCTCTAAGGGGGGGCTGCCATACAAATGAAACACAAATTACAGGGGGCACACAAACACAAACTTCTGCATAACTCGAGAACTAATCAAGCACAATTTGGGGTGTGAAGGTTTTTGGGTATGAGAAATGTTTCTATGATGGTATGACACCCCAACCTCCTCTGGAATGTAGAGGGGGTCCCATAAAAATATTACACATATTTCAACCAAAAATATTCCAACCAAACATGACAATTGAAATTTTCGGAAAAATCTGAAGGAAAAAGGTAAAATTCGAAAAATTAAATTCCCATATGTTCTATAATTACATAGTGTCAAATGCTGTTAGTTCATTTGATGTTTGCGCTAGCGAAATTGATCTTTGTTCGAAACTGGAAATGGATTTTAATGTGATGAAACGCACTTCTATATCTTTTTCTATCTATACCAATAAATAGTATCATCGAATTTGTTGAAAATAGCAGAACTCGAGGAAGAAATTGTTCGATTTAGGGCTGTCTTTATTCTATCATATTTTCTGTTTAAAAATTTTATTCCATGTAAAGGAGAAACATGTTATTTGCAAGTGGTTGAAAAATCTTAAACGAGAATTGTGTCTGAAAATAATCTGATATTATAATAGTGACTTGTGTTAGAAATACTAGGAATTTTATAGTAAAAGGTCAATTCGACGGGGTCGATTAGAAGATCAATAAATGAACAGTTCTGTGATTGGACCCATGAACTTGCTCATAGTTAGAAAACGTGAATGTTTGAAGGTATTGAAAACAAAAACCAAATTTTGGGCGGGACGAAGTTTGCCGGGTCAGCTGTTGTGACATACAAATGGAATCTAAATACGATTCTTCGTGTAAAACTACACATAACGTTTTATTGACGCACTGATGAGTCGATAATTATTGCGAGACTTTAGATTGACTGATAAATCGGCTATAATTTATCAGAAAAAAAAATTACATTACTTCAGTATAAGACCCCCATCTCTTTCCTGCAGTCCTTTCCGGTACGTTTCTCTCGTTTTTGAAATGAGTACCCACAGCTTCTTTGCACATTATTTCCGAATTTCGTCCAGCTTATGGCTTGTGGTTCACTGCCACCCGTTCCTGGAAACTTTGGAGGACCGTTCAGATGGTCGAATGATGTATATTCATTAGTTTTCAGTTGTGTAGTTGCTAATCCTGTTGAAGTTAGTGAATGAGAATAAAAATGAGTATGAAATATACCTTTTTGTTTGACATAAGACTTCGTCTTTCAGTAATGGTACCAAATCAGAAAGCGCTTCAAATTTTTGATGCAATAGTTTTAACCTCAATTATTATTTCCGGTGCGCTATTCGTTATTTTCGGTAGTTTTTTCGGTGCGTTATACATTACGGTTCCCTAACCCACAAATGATTGAAATTAACGAAAATTGAAAGAATATACATTTTCCTATCGTGTTCCCGTGGCCAAGGCACAATATTTGGATATCAGTGCTAATTAGACGAGCGTAAATCAGTCGCCTGAAATGCAAATGCCGCGTTCGTTCTAGGGACAATGTAGATAGAGGAAATATTGCAATCTTAGGTCCGCCGTATTCTACTCATTGAGTATAAGCAAACCATTCGCGATTTCAAATTATAGTATTCACAATTCAGCAGTCATCTAGCTAACGACCACGTGACAGCTGACAGTCTGGCACCAGCTGTTAGACAGCAGTCTATCGTAGTGTTGATGTCAAACACATATTCCGCTTGATTATAAAAAAGAATGAAAGATAGATACCGCACAGTATGGTGCAATTTTGTTTGGTGGGGGAACCGCGTCGATTTGCGTGCCGTCTGGTGAAGAGTGCTTCTGTATTTTAGCATCACATCAGTTTTGAATCTGTACTGGGGTGTGCTTGGAGTGTTGAGCGTCAATTTTGTCGGTTAACCAAAGTGTAAATGTCAATCACTTCATTCGAAAGATAAAAGGTGTATGAGTAATGCTGGTTACTTATTGACTTAAAAGTAGAAGGGTCTGAGCCTAGGGGCACGGACGGAAGTGTGACGAAGGACTGTGATTGTTCAGAACAGTTTTTTCAAATGTAGTTTTTTTCATTGTTCAGAAAATCTGTTAGTTTGACTCTTTTGAAACTCCAAACAGTAGCCTCGGAAAGTGCAGTTTTTCATATGTATTCATAACCGTCAAACGGTTTGTAACGAACAAAAAAAGAAAATAAGCTTCTGTCAGGAAGTTCAACTGAAAATGAATCATGAATATCAGTGTGACTCATAACAGGGTGAAATGGTAGATGGAGTATATGTGGATCGGTAAACAAAAAAAAATCGTCATTGTTTACATTGAATATGAAGTTTATGGGGAAGAAACAAAAAACAAGTTGAAATTACCAAACCAGAATTGTTTTTATGCTTTCCATCGTAAGCAATAACTACTACGAGCAATTCAAGAGAAAAATGATTTTTTTTTCAACCAGATACCCAACCCCGCTTTAAGGGAGGGCCCCTTTCTGGAAGGTCGAAAAATAATTCATTTTCGTGATTTTTTTTTCCGATGTTATTGTTTAAGGTATATTCGAAGACGTATTTTCCATTTGTTGAGTACACGAATAATGATTATTACGGTGTTGACTGCTATATACGTAGATGCTGTTTGAAAATCGGTACCTAGTTGGTGGTATCGGTTCTGAAGCAACAGGGTGTCTTAGAACAAATTCCAATAAATATTTTGAAACTTTAGGACAATATCTAAAGCGTTACATAGGGCTTTTTGAAAAATCGAAAAATTGCCAAAATGGCAGCCATTTTTGTTAAAAATGAGTTATTTTTCATAAAAATGTTTAGAAGCTCATAAAAAATCGACAAAATGAATACCGAAAAACGACTATGTAACGCCTTAGATGATCCATTTTTACATGCTGATAAAAAATTTCATCCAAATCGGTTGAGTAGATCCTGAGATATCGATACCACCAGTTGAAAAAACATAGTTTCGAGAAAAACGCGTTTGAAAATTCGTACAGCAATAATATGCCCCTTGAGGTGACTTCATACTTTTGTTTGTATCTTTCCAACGAAATCAAATATCGAAAAATCCTTCTAATACAACATTTCTGAGGGCATAAGCTTCCCAAAAATGCAAAAAACAAAAATTTGTTTTTTTTCGATTTTCCAGACCGGGGTCCCCCCTCAAGCGGAGTACTGGTTTTCTGATATAAATAAAAAATCCGTGCCTTCAAAAAATTTCCGTTATGAACTTCGATTTTCTCACCAAAATATGATCTACTATATTTTTTTCAAGCAAATTTAAAACTTGGATTTTAGAAGGTTAAAATTCATATTTTATAGCATCGGATTATGTTACAGATCTGGGCAGATAGATGAATACCGGGAGCCTGGTCGGAAGGTCTCATATGTTCTATCTACGAAAAAAGGTATCGACTCTATTGTAGTAGCATTTCCCTGTATTTTTCACTGCGAGTGACGTCAGATAACAAAGTTATTCCTTTTATTCTGGAAATCATCTTGCTTTTTAGCATATATTTTATACCTGAGTGGATGACAGGAGACGACACGACAGCAATTCACTTTGGGAATAATGTAACTCGAGCTATCACACGTCGTTTGCCGTGCAGAATAGAGGAGATTACCATGCCCAATTCAGTTTACAATATGATCTTCCGTATCCTGTTCTACAGATTGTGGGCGGAATTCTTCGACGGCGATCACCAAGCTCTGCGATAGGTCTTAGTTAAGTTTTGGGAGCACAACTCGTAAACTATTTAGCGATTTGTGAGTTTTGAGTACGATTCACCGATCATTCTAAAAAGACGAACCAATTCACTGATGAGATTGATACAAGAGAATCGATCTTTGAAAAACAAAAAAAAATACAATTTATCTACTTATACAATGTGAGTGTCGTGTGTTCTTTAACCCTCTGCGGTCGTTTGTCTGTTCACAGCCACCACAGCAAGGAATCATACTAATTACTTTATACAACAATGTAATAGTTTATATTTTTTCTAAACGAATTTTAATGCCTAGTGATTTTTTTCCAAAATGTATACGAAGTTTCTGTGAATAATAAGTAACGGTACTCGTTATAAGCAAAATATTATCAGCGTTAAAAGATAAGAGGATCTCTTTGAAGGGAAATTAATTCCGACCGCAAAGGGTTAAACAGGGAATAAAATTCTCATAGTTCTGTTCAAAAACATTTAGTTTTGTTCCACAGCACGAAGGCCACAAAAACTTTTCCAGAGCATTCATCTTTTGCCATTTAATTAAATAAATTATTTGAGAAGCATTATTAGAAATTCAACAACTGGTATCTACCCAGAACTCAGCTGACAACGATCCTGATCAACGATCTAACCGTGCCGTTGGTCTGTCATTAAGGCGAAACGATTCTTGGTTTTCGCGACAGAAAACATTCTTTCGGCTCGAACTTACGTCAAAAGAACTATTTTTTTTTCGATTTTTCCGAGTACAAAGAATCGATCAATCTAATCGAAAACCGCAATGGAAAAAATCAATCTTCTAATCGTCGATCTAAAATCGCCCAATCCTAGTAGCAGTGCTGGGGTGCCAATGAAAATCGTCATCTTGAATTTCAAAAAGTTACCCCATTAAAACTGTTCACCACCTCGAAACAACACCCTATGCAAAATTTCAGCTCAACCAGACTTAACTTTTTGAACCCGAGGTTCAAGTCAGACTATTTAGGAGCTCTAGAGGTTGAAATAGGTTGACAAAATTTTTTATTGGATTATACAATAATATCTAACGATGAATCTTCTGAGAATAACAGCTCATCGTTGTCTTCAACACCGTTTCACATTAGGCTCACAGAACCTTTCGGAACTGTTTCAACGAAGTGACTAATGAAAATATTAGTCAGTGTCGCGTTCAGGAAAAAAATACATTGCTAAGGAAATTGACAGTTATGTGAAAACATTTCGAAACGAATGCAATCACGATCCTTACATTTGATGATCATTAACACTACTATACTCGCGCATTGGTCTGTCAGACCGAGAAATCAATAATTCGTTCATTTCTCAGAAAATATCAACGCTGCGACTTTGCGATTCTCTCTAGTTTCGTTATTCGTCGTTCGTCATCGTTTAGCGTATCGCATGTGTTGGTACAAACGGGACTATGCCACTTTTTTAACACTTTCGGTCTGACACACCGACGCGAGTATAAGAGTAACTTTTTAGGACAAGTGCCTTTTTTCATATACTAGAATATTGTTGAATGAAATGTTAGTGGCGTGGAATTTTTATTGAATATAATGCATAAGATCATTACCGGACTATTCTTATCTGATTTCAGTCCCTTTTGTAACTGGATTGAACGGATCCATATATTAACTATTCGTCGTTAGATTCATACGTTCAAAAGCAAAATAGTAATGTTTGACTTTCGTATAATTATTCGCTAAATATAATGGTCATACATAAACACACTTGTGAAATAATTTCACTTTTGGAAGAATTGTAAAAAGTAAACTATAAACTAATCGGTGGCTTACGGTAATTTCTAACAGTTACAGTTTTGAGGATATTTTTTTTATAATGAACAATATCGACAAGAAAACAAGAAAAAGAAAAGGAAGTTCCTAGAAATCCTTTTATATCATCTTTTCATGCCCCATCTAAAAAAAGGCATTAATTCTTAGTTTACCAAGAATACAAAGACAAAGAATATTAGAAATATGCAAACTTTATATTCCAGAACCTTTATCATCTGGTAATTATCTAGAAGGTCGTTATACATTCTTCTTTTCGATAAAAGACCTGAAAAACACGCAACAACTGCATGAAATGTAAAAATTATGTTTGTTTCGAGCATGCAGTTATGCTATGTTCTGATTCTAACTCCAATGAAACCACAATCGATTAATACGTTTTTATGTTATTTTATAGCTCTTTCATGAATTATATTCAGTTGCTTACGTTTAATTAATGACAGAGAAAAATTCTAATTTCGTTATTTGTGTTGGAGTATCAAAAATTACTCTGTTTTGAGGAGGCTGAATTAGATGACTATTAAAACATAATAAGCCGAAGAAAACATACTTTTTGGAGATTTTTCACTTAATAATACCCTCTTCTTCAAATAAATGCCAATAAAGCCTGGAAAATACACAATGGCAACATTACAGAGAAGATCAATGACACTGTGCGCGAGTATACGTGTTATGATTTTGCACGCGAGTACAGGAGGGTTAAACTCTAAGCAGTATTAAGGTGAAGGTGGGAGGAAGCCATTGTAGTAGTATGGTGTAATGGGGCAATAGTGTTTGTGACAGAAGAGCAATTTGTATCGTCTGTTTTGATTTTTGTACGTAAATAGATCAATTCACTAATTAGACTGTGTGGCGCTACACTGACACGAGTCTTAGAATACATTTGGAAAAAATAACAATTCAATACTAAAGTAAAATGTATGAACGATGTGCTCCGATGAACAATTGCAAACATAAATATATATAGAAGGTGTATTTGCATATGAAGTAAAATTCTGATTATACGTGAGCAATTACTCATGAGCAAATTTATAACATATTCACGTTGGAGAACATTAACTCTTCTCTTCGTTGGCCGAGGCACTTTGATTGAATGAAATACTTTTCCGTTTACTATTTACTATTTTTTTTAGTATTTACATAGGCACTCGTGGCAGTGTTCCGAGCTCTGCAATATAATTTTTTTATCCAATGTTAAAGTTGTTAAAACTTACATAATAGACTCATTAAACGTAAAAATAATAATTGTATTGATATCAACACAATTTTATTTTATTATTTTCATGACATGAAACGCTATGACTCAGGAATAACATTTTGTTGAGTGGTTTTTATAGCTGTTTCGATGATGTTGTCTGGCATCAGTGTCGAAAAAATAACGATGCTTTCACCAATACAAACAAAATCATTGCGGAACATTGAAAAATCATAATTTAACCTTCAGGGCACTAGCTCGAGTGTTCCGACGTTTTTCACTATACAGTGCGACGGCAGATGAAAATCTAACATTTTGTGAATAATCAATTAGAGTTTGGTTGATATTATTTGATGGGAAGTGTGCGAAAACGATCATTTTCTTCACACTGTTTCGCAAAATTATTGTTTTTCGGACGAAGGGTGAGGAAGGGAGATGAAAGAAATGAGCGCCATTGTGGCAGCCATTTGTGGCTTCCTTCCACCTTCACCTTAAGTACAATTGGCGATCTAACGCAAAACGTAAACGATCGGTAAGACATCTGGATTTTTGTTTTTGAACTGAGAAAATTATGATGAGGTAACCTAAAACTCAAAAACAAATCTCGTATATTCTACTTCCGGACTTTCCAAGGTAGTTCTCGCATGCAGGAACCACGCATTTTTCAACTTAGTTTTGATTGTGCTCTCTAATTTCCTTTTTTGATTCAACCATTGTCAACATTTATACAATTTACACTACTGAAAGAGGTAAGAAAATAACATCTATATATATAAAAATGGATTTCTGTCTGTCTGTCTGTCTGATTCTTATGGACTCGGAAACTACTGAACCGATTTACATGAAAATTGGTATGTAGGGGTTTTTGGGGTCGGGGAAAGTTTTCGTGATAGTTTGAGACACCTCCCTCCTCTCTAAGGGGGGGCTGCCATACAAATGAAACACAAATTTCTGCATTACTCGAGAATTATGCAAGCAAATGAAACCAAATTGGGTATATTGAGGTATTAGAGTGCAATAAATGTTTTTATAGTGGTTAGATGCCCCTCCTCCCTCTCTTAGGGGGAGCTGCCTTACAAATGAAACATAAATTTCTGCATCACACGAGAATTAACCACGCAACTGAAACCAAATTTGGCATGTGGAGGTTTTAGGGTACAATAAATGTTTCTATGGTGGTTAGATGCCCCTCCTCCCTCTCTTAGGGGGAGCTGCCATACAAATGAAACACAAATTTCTGCATTACTCGAGAATTATTCAAGCAAATGAAACCAAATTGGGCATATTGAGGTATTAGAGTGCAATAAATGTTTTTATGGTGGTTAGAAACGCCTCCCCCCTCTCTTAGGAGGGGGGGTCTACTATGCAAATGAAACACAAATTTCTGCATTACTCGAGAATTTTTCAAGCAAATGAATCCAAATTGAGCATGTTGAGGGTGTAATAAATGTTTCTATGGTGGTAAGACTCTCCACCCCCCTCTCTAAGGGGAGACAGCCATACAAATGAAACACCAATTTCTGTATTACTCGAAAACTAATCAAGCAAATGGAGCCAAATTTGGCATGTGAAGGTTTTACGGGGCACAAAACGTTGCTATGGTGAATACACTCAACCCCCCTCTCTAAGGGGGGCTGCCATACAAACGAAACACAAACTTCTGCATAACTCGAGAACTATTCAAGCACAATTTGGGATGTGAGGGTTTTTTGGTATGAGAAATGTTTCTATGATAGTATGACACCCCTCCAAACATGACAATTGAAAATTTTCGATAAACTCTGAAGGAAAAAGGGGAAATTCGGAAAATTAAATTCCCATATGTTCTACAATTACATAGTGACAAGTGCTGTTAGTCCATTTGATGTTTGCGCTAGCGAAATTGATCTTTGTTCGAAACTGGAAATGGATTTTAATATGATGAAACGCACTCCTATATCTTCTTCTATCTATACCAAAAAAGGATCGCCGGATGTCAAAAAGCAAATTTTGGGCGGGACGAAGTTTGCCGGGTCAGCTAGTGTTATATATAAAATTGCGCAGAATTAAATTTCTTCCAAACTCATCGCAAAATAATAATATTTTATGACTATAACATTGTGATTTATGGAAAGAACTGCGAACCTTCCATAAACCCACATTGTAAAATTTAAAACTATCATCACTTTCACCGTAGCGCCGCCTAGGTGTAGATTTGTACGTTAGATCGCCAATTGGCAAGGTTTGCTAGAGTTTATCTTCCATGCGGAAGTGTTTACAGCGAAGACTAAAGCTGGCCTGGTGTACGAAGCAAAACGTAATTGGATGCCAAAGTTAGATAGAAAATTGGTGAAAAAAAAATTATTCATGATTTACCACTGGTTAATTCTGAGTACTGAGTAACTTTGTTAATAAAATAATAATAATAATAAATGTAATACTGTTGATCAATTGATGTTATGAGTTGATATTAATTTAATTTTGGAAAGTTACCTGGTATTTCCGTAGTAAACCTATGATTTATTATTTCTTAATGAGAATTTTTTTCTTATATCCAGCCAGATAGTAACCGGGTATCGGTTTCATCTCTTTTAAAAATATATCCAGAGTATAATGTTTCATAATGACACTCTCAAAATTCAATATTCACAACACACATTAAGCAACAGCGATGGAAATCACAATCTTTATCTGCCTCTGTAGAAGAAGAAGAATTACGAAACTACCAGATCTCCGATGAAAAGGACTGTGATAATTACCCAATAAAAAAACAACGTTCTTTTATATTACATATACCTTTCTTTGATTTTTATTCAATTCTTTTTCGGTGATTCCTCCACTTTGATTTTTTATTTTCCATCTCTTTTAACATTACAACCCGTTTCTCTTAGTATCATTTTTTCTTCTTCTTTGTTTCTAGTGATCTCTACTTCTGTTTTTTTACTATTGATTTGTTTTCCTTTCTGCGCTAATTGAAGGTGTTAATTGATTATCGATTCCGACCATGCTTCGAGTCTGAATAGCTGCATCTGCTCACCAGCACAAAATACACAAAAGCTTCTCTCTCTTTCTGCATTCCCCCGCGTGCTTCTCCTCAAAAAATACAAATATAACTTCATTTTCCAACTACTGCTTGTTTGCCGTAGTTGCTGCTGCGTGGGTGAGTGTTTTTTTTTGTTCCGTCAGTTTGCTACACTACACTATTTCCACTAAGCTTCGCTATCCACGTTTTGACGCTCTATCCTTTAGCGTTAGTGTTTCGATTGTTCCTGCTTGCTGTCCATTTTAAAGTTTCGCTCGTCGAGCGAGGTGGAACATTTCCTCCCTCCCGCTCGCTTCCCACTACTGTTTTGTGTAATGTGTTTCATGTTTCGTAGAATCCGGGTAAGAACATTTTGTTTTATTATTTTTTTTTTGTATTTGTAACAACTCTGAGAAACGATTTTACTGGTGGAAAAAATCTGAAATTGTGTTCGACTGTGCTCCATATTAAAGTTACAAAATGCTTCTCGCTAAGGACAGTTTCGAAGGAGCTCTCCTCCGACTTTTTGGTTTGATGCTTATCATACTTTTATTTGGCTTTTGGGTGATTGGATTTAAATACACCGAGAGTTGACAACGACATCAAGTGTTTGCTTATGTTATCATTAGATCTCAATCGCGGGTGGTTTAGCATTAGGACTTGAACTTTGTGAAACGATGTTTTTTTTTGATTTTTGTTTTTTTCTTCTGAGAATAAATCAAAAACACGTAGACTGCGTGACATGGACGGGTGAGTCGTGCTCACCCTTTTGCAGCCAACTGTATTAAGGACGAGCAGAGTGAATAGAGCTTAATCTGTCTTTTTGGTATTTGATCATTTGTTCAATGTGTATATAAACGTATGAATAGTCTTCGATTACATAGATAATTCATCTGTTGTTTTTAAATGTTAAGATAACACTTAATCTCTCATAAATAGCTTTGGTTTTTTTCTCTTCTTTTTTTTTGTTTTTACACTTTGAATGCATTGCTTAATCTCTAAATATATAGCGTAAATATATGTTTATGGGTAATCACTCTAAGCATGAAAATTGGCTAATCGAACGCAGAGAATAACTAGATCAAATGTTTGACGTCTGCTGTTACACCGATGTGCTGGTAAAATTTGTATGAAAACAGTGAAGGCAAATTGTTGCTGAAGAAGAAGTGTGGTTCCTCTCTGGTTGAACAGCGAGCTGATAGTATTCATTGGATATGTATCGTGGACCTGGTTTCGGGTTGATTTGGTTTACATCAAGATTTGTGTTTTTATACTTGTTTTTTCTTTCTTTTGAGAAACAGTGAAGGATCTCTCTCCTCTCGATATGATAAATTGATTGCAAGTATACACAATGAGTTTTCTTACGTGCTAACAATATTGATTATTTTATAATTTTACGTGACAAGTGTCACACATTGATGCGATTTTGTTGGATAAAATCCATTTGATATGTATGCTTTATAAGTGAGTTTCGACTCAATCACCACTGGGAAAGGATTTCCTGGAAAGCGCCTGTCATGTGCATCCTTGCAGGATACGAACCATTCACAAACGGATTTACGTTTCTCCACCACCTGGCTACAATATAACATGCTTTAATCATCGTCAGCTCGGAATTCCCTTCCGAGAAACTTGCTTCAAAGGGCTTTCCGAAAAGATTTATATGTATCTCATGCTCCCGAACGGTAGCATTGTTTGGCATAAGGAAAGAGAAACCATGTTTCGGAACGGTGTTACTTTATTGGCCGACACTCCATATCTAGGCTCGTGCAAGGAACAGTTATGTTATTTTCCCGCTCTCTCTGGCTGGTAGAACTTCAGATTGTCAGTTCCAATCTGACAGTTGATAGTTTTAAATATTAATTAATAACTGTTTCATTCTCTTCCGCCAGTTTATAGCACTAAAGACAAGGATATGAATTGAGCCAATAAATGAACATCGTTGCTTTCGAATGCGAGAACTCCACTTCTACCCCCACAGCACACACCTACTCCAATTCCGCAACTCTTTCGAACCCGACGGCCATCGGAATCATTAATCTTTCATTCAAGATGTTGTGTTTCCGAGAAATAAATTCTTTTCATTTTTACCTGACAAACGGAAAATCCATTATAGTCCCTAGATTGTATCACCTCACCGGCTCAACGCCAGCCAGCCGCCAGTCAGCCGGCAATCGGCGTTCCTTCCCAGTAATTCATTTGGCGATGGATTGCGGCCTTTCCGATTCCGGAGAATGATGCCCCGAAGGTTATGGCCGCGTAATTCAATTTACGCTCCCTCATCCCCCCGTAGCTATTGCATTTTTAATGGAACACAAGCATTAAAATCGCAGCGGATCTGGAGATGTACTAAAATTCGTCGGAGTGTACTGAGCCAAACTGAGCCGAAGCGTGGGCGGAAAAACATTTAGTCGCTGTTGTGCAAATAGCGTAGCTGTAGGCGCTTGAAAGTGCGGAAAACGATATAATGCCACGCGCGATGTTTTTGCTAAATTGAATTTTGTACATTTCATTGGAAAGAAGAAAAACGTATTCCGGGTTCAATTTTAATGACGCAACACATAATTATTTACGTCTCGAAGCTTTGAAAAAAATACATTTTTGTCATACTCTAATACTGAATTAACTCAAACGTATTCTAAACTATTCCAATATCATTTTACTTTCGAGTCTGGTTAATCTTTTATAAGGCATTGGCAACTACATTATTGTATATTCTTTTCGCTATTCCCCCTGTATTGTTTTAGTTTTTCGGGTACTTATTGGGCTCTGATTATGGTTGACAGCATTCCTCATTTTAAGGCCGCTGAATTTGTAAAAATGTCGCGATCTATAAGCACCAAGAGCATATTTGGTTTTAATTCGCAAAAAAAAACCCCATCAAATTAGTGAGTTCCTTCTTTGATGGAAACATTTTATTCAGGGCAGCTTGCAGATTCATCCTTGAAATCGGCTCCAATATTCGTCCAAATGTAGCCACCAATATATTCTTGGACTACACGGTAGTGACAACTATAATATTTTAATGATAATAACCTAATAACCCCCATGAATTTGAGGATGAGATCCATAAACTGATCGGAATGTATCCACCAGATTGTTTTTCTGGTCGATACACTGACGGCAAGTGACAGTTTGAACGATTCTACTCAGGACGGTCATCTTCTTAAGGTCTTCCGATGAGTGTTTCGAAGTTCCCCAGAGATATCGCTTACATATGGTGTTCATTTATTAAGGAATTACGTTCTTACGTTCATATATAAGATGATTAGCGGTATAACACCGAACTATTTACAAAACACGATAACGTATGGAAGAGATATGCACCGATATAACACAAGACAAGCAAGTGACCTCAGAACCATGAACTTTCGAATGTCATGTACCCAAAACTCACTTTTTTTATAAAGGATATCGCCTGTATAACACATTACCAAATGAAGCAAAGACAGCAACAGGCCTTCGAATATTCCGTAGTATTTGTAAAGAGTTTTTGAAGCATGATTTAGATTTTTGACCCTGCATATAATTAATGTTAGTATGTAAGATGACGAAGTTTTAACGGATATTTGTATTTTCTTATCTTTAGACTATAATGATGATGGTTATTTTATTTTCCTTTATCTGTAGACTTCAACTTAAACAACAGCAAACATAGACAACTTGAGATAGAACATGTGCAAAAACAATGATTTTTTTCAATGAAAGTATTCAAATGGGTTTAATGTGGAAACCTGAGGTAAGCTGGGGATAGCTCAATCGGAGTACTTGTAAATCCATCTTCTTAACTGATAATTATATCAAGACTTTTCTGTGTTGTGGCAGATCTCATTGCAGATTCAGGTTGACACGTTTATACCCCAGGTTGAATGTAGGGCCTGAAGTATCGGCTGGAATTAGGCTTAGGTTTGCTCAGCTGTCTGGTCTCGGAAACGATTAACAGACCGTTGTCGGGTTTCCAGTGAAGCGGGAATCCCTTTGTAAATTCAAGGTTAATGCTGACATAGGTATTGGGTTCAATTCCTGATCGGTCAAGGATTTTTTCGGGTTGGAAATTTTCTTGACATGCCTTGGGATATGTAAAGTAAAGGGCCTGAAGTATCAGCTAGAATTAGGCTTGGGTTTGCTCAGCTACTAGAACTTGGAAACGATCGGAATTGCAGGCCGTGGCCGAAGATCTGATAAAGCGAGATTTTCTTTGTAAATTCATGGCTAATACTGAGGCATTGGGTACAATTCCCGATCGGTCTAGGGATAAAGACATAAATTGTTCTTTCGATTAGTAATCTATGTCTGCGGGATAACCAGTCCGTTTTCTTTTCAATTTAATGTACTCACTGGTTAGTATGATGTAATAAAGAAATACAGTAACTCAATTATTATCGATAAGATAACTCGTCCTGCTCAAACCTTTGTAGCGGAATAAGATGGGACCATCACCACTATTTAAAAAAAAAAGAACATCCGCTCTCAATTCAGGCGAAGAATATTACGAAACAGACCAATCAGACTATGAAGATGATATTCTATCCCAAAAACCCAATACAAAGTATTTTTATAATATTCGTTTGGAAGCTTCGGATTGCTCTCTTGGTAACGCAATACCTGATAGCTTTCTGATAGCAATAATGTAGAGCTTATCATTACACAGACTAACATAAACGAGACTCCAACAGCAAAAATGACGCTAGGAACCTGTGTCTGAAGCAGGAATCCAAACTACCCTTCTAATGGGACTCAAGCCTTTGTCAACAATTCATGTTCACAGGTAAAGTGTATCTTTCTATTGTGCGGTTGAGATTGCATCTGTTATACCATGCGAAAGAAGCAAAAAAAAATTGGAGAATCTTCATCTAAATCAGGGGTACTCAAACTATTTTGGACAAGAGACCCCTTTTCCAGAATTAAGTGATACCTCGGACCCCTATAGCCAAACTTCTTCAATCATACGAAATACTTGAAACAGTTGAATAACCTAAGGAACATGCCCATATCCTGTGTCCACATACCACTAAAATTCCCGTTCTTCGAAGAATATTGTAGCTCAACTTATTGTAGTTCAAGAAAGTAAGAGGTTTTTATTATGAAAATTGAAAATAGTACATTTTTCATTATTAAAAAAAAGGTTCAAAAATCTAACATTTTTTTAGTGAGAAGCTAAAGTGGTCACCTGTGGTGGGCAAAGTGATCACTCGCACATGTCACACTAGAAGAGATAGATTTATGCGTGTTTACTTGACCAAATTTGTTTAAATCATTATTGAAATAGTAGGTACATGTATGAAATGAGCTAGGCCTGTTCACCTACAATCGTAATTTAAATTTTCTAATACGTACAAAAACGTATTAGGAAACACATAACGTTTTTCAAAATGAAATGCTTGGTTTTGGTTGGGGTGGCATATTTTTCCTGGGTCAAAACCACAAAAGGGACCCCTTCAGGAGCAGAAGGTGATAAGGTATATCAGCTTTCGAAAACAGAACATTGTCAGCAGTAATCCCCCACTGACCACTTTGCCCCCCAAACAACGAAGTGCGAAATATGCGAAATAATCACTGAAATTGAACAAAATATCTGTTCGCCTACCGTAAAATATGTGTACAGTCATCCAAACTGTTGATTTGTCGAAAATATCAGGTCAAATAGTTTCCTTTGGGCGGATTTAGCTTAAATTCCACTAGAAATTCCTCAAATTCGAAACCCCAAAACTACGGTCGAATGGCCACCGAGAGAACCTTTTTTTTTTATTTATATTTTGACATTTGACAGCTCCACTGTTCTACATGGTGACTCAAATGACATGGAATTCTTCAAACATAAGATGACTATCAATACGGTGTCAATAGTCAATAGTTATACTACCAAACAAGCAGGTGACCATTTTACCCCACGTGACCACATTACCCCCACTACCCCTATATGTAATCGTTTTGTGGTTGGGGGCAAGCACAGTGAATCATGTTTCGTCACACTCGAAACTCGCGAGAATGTGAACTCAATCTGACTAGTGAGAGCGAACTTTTTTTTTCTTTGCTCTTTTTCAAATCGTGGGCTGATGGAAGTTCGCGAATTTGAAAAGAATATTGTTTGATTCAGCAAATACCAAATTAGTGTTATGCACCATAAACATAATTTATAAAAAGTAATTGGCATAAATTTACAGGTTAAATGCCTCGAACAGCCGAGAAATAAGAGAAACCGGAACGCAGACTGCATGTTTCATGAGGAGTCAGCGATTTTTCGGCATCAATTCAGGGACCCGCACTGAAATTCTTTCGGACAGACTGCGAGTAAATGAATTAGTGAGTGAGTGTCCCTCTTACGAGGTGGCCACTCATTTCAATCCCACATGACGGAACAGTAGCTGCACCTACGAAAACAGAAAATACCTACGTGTGTGACCTCATCTTGTTACGTACCATTCAGGCGTCCAGGCGTTTCGGTTGTCCATGTTCTCTATGTTCTTAATGACAACTTTTTAGAAATGGACTCAATATTCACAGAAAATTGTGGACAGCATTCGAAAACGTATTAAATGCCTGAAACTAATACTCTATAGTTCAGTTTTAGTTTCAATTGTAGCCAGTACTGCACGAATATCAATTTAAGTGAAATTTCGCTAAATTTCCCATTCTTTCAATGGTGATATAGAACAAAGAGAATCGTCTGCACTTCGAGGAATATTAATAGATATGATTGATCATTGTAGGATAAGCATTTCCGAATGTACCTCGTGCCTCGGCTATTGATGAACCAAATGACAAAATGAAAGTAGTGCAGAGATGTTTGCTGCTCCGAAACAGTTCATAACATATTTGAAGGACAGCCATTTAGCTCGATTTTGCCTAGCTAAAAATAAAAAATACTCTCATTATACTGAGAAAATATTATCGATACATCAATTGGTAATTTAAAAAAAACCTATTCTGACCGCACTGCTCAAGCCTCAGTCGAATCGCCGTATAATTTGGCCGATGAAGAATCGAACTGAGCGTGAGAAATGTCAAAGAACAGAGATATAAACAAAAACTCGCTGTAGATTCGTGTTCACGACTCTGACTTCGTGTTGCGCCCTTTGGAAAGTGAAAATGATAATAGATTTTCTTCGTGGATTCTATGCAATAAAGTGAAACGTTTTTTTTCGAAAAATGTGCAAAAATAACAAACGAAAACTATGTTTGATGATGATTATGTATTATAATTGTGATTTTTAATATTTGATATTGATGCCCTTAATTCTGAATGTTCATTCTATCACGAAATAAAGATGGATTTACTGGATTTTGGAATGGAAGCTGTTATCACAAAAATCTCCCATATGACAAGATGATTTGCACAAAAAAAAAAATAAACGGAGAATCATCCTTTCATTATACGCAAGACTAGAGAGCTTCGAACAGCTGTACGGCACCCACCATGTTTTTGGTGCCAACATCTCAAACGTCAAAAGTATTTGTTTTCTTCAAAACAGCGATCCGCGTTGACGGCGTTGAGCTTCGTTTACTAGTTTATGGAAGCGTCAAAGAATAGCTGATTTTCAGTCGGAATGAACGTTTTCAAAATAAAAATAATCAATGAAAATTAGCTTTTCTATTTCAAATTAGTATTGTATTTAAATTGAGAACATTTTTGTTTGCAGGTGGTGGAAAAGTCTCATACGAAAATTGTTTATGAAGACAACTTTATATTAGGGTAAATGATTTGGTTTGTTCGATTTGGGGTGTTTTTACGCAACTAGTAAATGCAAATCGATTTTTCTTCATGGAAATCACATATAATCGATAGTTAGAGTTTGGGTTTGTTGAAAAGCCCCAAGTCTCTAGTTGCTAATACTATCATGAGGCGTTGAAATTATTCAAATTTTTATGTTTTTTTAACAATTTTCCTCAACGCGGAATTATGATCATGGTTTGACCACCTCTGATCATGGTTTCTTCAAAAAATGATCATGGTTTGTCCGGTTTTAGAAAGCACCATTTTTGAATGAAAACATTCGAGTTCCCAAGTAAATGTTGCATTTATCATTGCTTGAGTTTACTGTCATCATATTGATCCATTCATAATTTAGGTTTTCTTCAGAATATTAAACTTTCTTGGGCATTTTAAAAGTGTTCTCCTCAACACGCTCAACATAGAGAAACTTTATTTCTGCTATGCGCGAAGGACACAATAAACAAACTGCAGCGCGCCAAGCGGTTGCCATAGAAATCATACGGACAAAACAACATTATTGAATTGGACAACTCATGATCAGAATTAAGTTCATCAAAATGCGTTAATTCAATGGTTTAGCTATGCAAATCTGATACAAATGTTGTGCAAGCACGATGTTTACAATATTTGTAAATGTTATATTCCAGAAAAGGTCTGAATACGTGCCGAATAATCATCTGGTGATCGATTAAAAGTTAGCTCGAATGAGGGGCGCATTGACACCAATAGATGGTGTTTTTTATAATGCTTCAAAACATGTGATTCCGTAAAAATATACTGTAAAACTACTGTAAATCTTGAAAAAGACCATTTTATTTATATGTTATGAAACATTCGAATACCTGATTTGACACCGGAGCGCTGAATTAGAGCATTCAAAAAAGTGGACAAACCATGATCATATTTTCGACTGGACAAACCAAAATCATTTACCTTATAAAGAAAAAAATCAGCAACAATGTTGGAATTGTATAGCCATATGGTTGAATGAAAGTCGGAAATACGTGTTTCAAGTAATTAAATAAAATGATGTGAAAATTTTCATACAAATTTGAAAATTTAAAAACCGGTTTCGTGTCTTCTTATCTGGTAGAGATTATACTAACGAGCTTGGGACCCAAATTATGGCCCTAGTTTGAAGCCGCCAAACCATATGGTAAGGTTTTGGCATCAAAAGATAGCTTAGTCTATTAGCTGCCACTTACTATCAATTTCTTTCAATTTTGTACAACTTTATTGGGCAATAAATTAGATTTAAAGCAACTATGTGCGGAAAGTACTGTAGCATCCCTATGCATCTTCATCATGCATTATTTCCAGTAACCCCAAAAACGATACTTCCTAGAAAGAGAAGTTAAAGACATTGCATTCAAGCGACCCAGAACCAAATTTATTGCTTCGTATTCATTCCTCACTGGGTCATAAAATATTATTGCTATCCGACACTTTTCCTCGTTTACTTTCTGTCTCTCGCCGCGTGTAAGCTTTGCGTACAAGCAGCGATGCGGCTTCCGCATGGATCAACACTTATTTTCAAACACGGTCGATGGCTTGAGTTTGGGTTAAGACTAATTTAGGTTATTATATAAGCTAGTTGGTGAACAAAGAATATAGAGTTGATTTCTGCCCATCGACATGCGCGGATTAATTAATGCCGAAAATTCCTCCGTAGTAGCCGAGAAGTTTTTATATCGCGACATGGCGACCGTGACAGGACACGAACCTGCAATCTTCGGATCCGAAGTCCGAAGCCTTCTCCATTAGCTAGTTGGTAAACAAAGAATGTAGAGTTGATATCTGACCATCGACATGCGCGGTTTAATTAATGCCGAAAATTCCTCCGTAGTAACCGAGACGTTTTTATACCGCGATAGTACACAATCTCATATAAACTAAGGAAAAAAAATCAAAAATATGTAAACTTTTTCTACAGTATTACTTTGATAATAACCTTTATAATAGTTTTACCCTCACTATACTGCACATATATCTTCGAATCTTTTGATTGATTGATTCATCACTATTTGTTGAAGATAATATTGTTTGTTTCAAAATCAATTAATTATGTCTGCTTTCAATTACCGAGTACGTCACGTCAGCATTACGCCATCGAAGTATAACAAAAAGCCTTATCCCGTACCAGATATATTTAATCATCCCGAGCTCACCCAGATTGCGCCCAACGAATGCAGCTAATGGAGCATCGAAGCACATAGTATAATGTCTCGGTTCCACCATTATTCAAATCACTTCCTTGGAAATCTACAATTTGTTTCTATCACACACCATCATCAATCTTCTCGCAAAACAGTTTACCACATCATCATTGCCGCCTTGGAACCAGCCCATTCACTCAGGATGAAGATGTCGCCCCATTTCCCAATGTGTACGGTTAGGTGAAGCAACACAAAAAAAAATACCCGGAAGGACTAGTCTTAATCGAGGTCTTCTTCGCACTCTCTCACGGTGACCCATTTCAAGCCTCCAACATGGATGGCTCGAAGGACACACTCCTTCAAGCCCCCACCGAGTTGGAAGTATGTCTACATTTTTTCAGCCCGGACACATTTTCATCACAAGTTTAAATCGGGGGATGGTGATAACGATGAAATTTTCCAACTGAATGGCGTAATACACGAAATTGACACAGACCAACAGAAAAAAACCTTGTTGGCGAGCGTGACCCGAATGTGGATCGCAAATAAACAAACTTCCGGTGTCGCTCAAATTTAGACGACCTGCCAGAATTCCCTTCCCTCGTGCTCTGCTCCGCCGAGCAGAAGTGAGTTCTCGCTGCATTGGCTCGGTTGCCAACTCTCCGTTCAATCGAAATGCTATGTTTTGGATGTAAATTTATATCAAAATGTTGTTGGGTCTTGATTGTTATTCTTTGCATGTTTTTTTTTATATTTCTCCTTCTCTCCATTTGTGGAGTATATGAATAAACGATCTATCCAATATCTTATGAGAAACGTCCTTACTGTACTAAAGGTATGTGATATGTGTTAATATACTTTCTTTTTCTGATGACATAACCAAGAAAAATAAGCTCATTTGCTCTCACATTTCAATTTGATATGTCTCAACACTGATTATGTTTTGTTACTGTTCTCTCCAATCGAGGGTAAAGTGATATGTTTGTTTGCTCGAAATGGTAAATAGTGGATCCTCGGGGGACACGTGTATACGGATATGTACGATTTCACAGATTTACTTCATTTCCAAATGTATATAAATATATATGTAGATATGTGTAATACGTCGAAGGTAACATGACCTCTTTAATTTACGACTATGCATATGCATATTTGTATTAGTAATTTTTCTTAAACTTTTTTTTTTGTTAATTTTTTCAATTAGATATTTCTTTAAAATAGATAAATCACACGAGGTTTTTTTTTCAGTAACATTTATACACGGTAATTGCAATGCAAAAAAAAGGTGGAATTCCCAGCTGCAAGCAGCTAAGACCCTCATCCCTGACACATAGATGAAAGTCCACACTGCTTTTCCTGTCGAAATTCGTACGTGATTCGTCCAAAGATTTGCTTCCTCTCGTGGAACTAAATAATGCTATTGAATTCTTTGGTTACACTGATCTTTATGAGCTTTATGAACTAGCATTTTTTGCCGTCAACTTTCATAGCATATAGTTGATTATTATACCTTTATTAATATGGCAAGCGAAAGTAATCCAGTGCACATTTGCGAGCGCATAGATGTATCTCATCTTGTCGCCTAGACCTAAGATTATCATTTGAACTAAGTGTAAAATTTGCTCATTTGCTAGCGGTAAAGCACAACATAGATAAGAACGAAGGGAACTCTGAAACGCATTTTCAGCGCATTTTACTTTGTTGAAAGACTCTTTGGTAATGTGATGCTTCATTTTGCCACTCGGGTAGTGTTAATTGTAGTTTATTTCTTTCGTATCAATCGTGGAGTTCTCAGTCGCAAGTGAGACTTCTCCTTTCCTGGCTGTATTTACTTAATGTTTTTCTTTTATTTTGAACATTCAAACCGTGTTCTCAATTTTTTTTTTCAGAAAGTGACTCTCTCCTCACCTTATTACCACCACGAACTTTAAATTAGCCCGACAGCAACACGAAACAAAATAATGGGTCCAACAAAAAGCGTGGAAAAATAAAGCAACATTTGTATTTTTCTATCTCTTATCCCCATCATCCAAACCCTCTTCTTCACCCTTGCGTTTCCTCACATTCTTCTTCTTCTTTCTTCGTTTTTAAGAGGCTTTTCACATTCTTTCCCATACTCTCATGTGTTAAGCTGAATCGCACCCACAACTCCTTACCTGCTGCTCGTCTCGAACTCGTCGTCGTCGTCATCAGTTCTCGATTCAATGGCGATGATACCAGTGAGCCTGACAGAAGCCTACGCTTACGCCGGCTAGCATCACGAGGTTGCGCACCGTCAACTCGCCGGCACCGTTGCCGCTGAGCGATGACGTCTGGAACTTCTTGCCGACGCAATGCATCCGCTCCAGGGGCATATTCTGGACGTAGTACTCCCGGAGTTCGTTAGGCATCGTGCACATGGGGCGCTTCTTCTGGGTCATCTCGTCGTCGCGATTCTTTAAGTCTCTCAGCAGATTCGGGAACCAAACCAGCTCGCACGAGCAAATCAAGGGATTATCTGTTGGGAAGAGGGAACCCAAGAGACGAAAACTTTGTTAGCAAGAGTCGTATTCAGTAGTTGTCTTAACATTTTAGAATTCACGCTCTTTCAAGGTACGGTGTAGCAGTTGTTGGAGGACACCTCAATATTCATTGAACCCAGTTCTCGTCTGTTCCACAAGTCTAGAAGCAAAAGAGTTCATCTCCGCAATTTTGCATTCTGTTCAAGCTCAAGTCCAATCGAGTTGAGCAAATGTGACAACCTTGCCACGCAATTCGACGTGAACAACATTGGTCTCCATGTTCCATTTCTATGAAGCAAAAATAGTAATGGTTTTTCGGGTGGAATAAGCTCGCCAAATTTAGCATTCAAACACATTCAAAACAAATTTAACATCCAAACGAAATCGAATAATAATTTTCATTCAAATTTCAACAATTTAGAATTATTTCCGGAATCATGCCGATCAGATAGAGAGTAAATTGAATCACAAATACGGATGACTTATTTTGACCATTGTTTCGCGAAAAGGCGAACGAATTTAAGAGTGTAAAAGTCGATTTCGATCGAATTGTAAAATCCGATCACTCATATGCATATATGAATATTGAGTTCTACAAATCGGTGAAGAGTAATAAAAACATCCATGAATAAAGGAAGCAATATGGCTGTGTTTCAAACTTAGATTACCGATGTGAATACTCCTCGATAGAATGACAACGATAAAATAAAGCGATTCCAAACAGGCCGACTAATCAGCTCCGTTTTCCAGTTTATGAACGAGACCAAGCGGCAAACTTATTTTACTTTTTTCAGTTGACGTTTAACTTTTAAGAGATCAAACATGTGTACGTTAATGAAATACACCAAGAAACATCCTATTACCTTTCGTTCAAATCATTTAATTCGTTTTTTTATCGGTCACATTTGATTTATTTTAAAGATGGTTAAAATATTCAAACACACTTACAATACATTAGTGTGTTTTATTCAACACCCAAAATATTCACTAGAAATAATTTATTTCGCAGAACAACGTTTGCCTGGTCAGCTAATATATATATATACATATATATATATATATATATATATATATATATATATATATATATATATATATATATATATATATATATATATATATATATATATATATATATATATATAAATGGATTTCTGTCTGTCTGATTCTTATAGACTCGGAAACTACTGAACCGATCAACATGAAAATTAGTATGTAGTAGTTTTTGGGGCCGGGGAAGGTTTTCGTGATAGACCCCTCCCTCCTCTCTAAGAGGGGGCTGCCATACAAATGAAACACAAATTTCTACATTACTCGGGAATTAATCAAGCAAACGAAACGAAATTTGGCAAATAAAGGTTTTAGGGTGCAACAAATGATTCTATGGTGGTTAGACTCTCCACTCACCTCTCTAAGGGGGGGGGGGGTCTGCCATACAAATGAAAAACAAATTTCTGCATTACTCGAGAATTAATCATGCAAATGAAACCAAATTTGGCATGTGGAGGTTTCAGGATGCAAAAAATATTTCTATGGTGGTTAGACACTCCTTCCGCTCTCTAAGGGTTGCCTGTCATACAAATGAAACGCAAATTTCTGCATAACTCGAAAACTAATCAAGGAAATGGAGCCAAATTTGGCATGTGAAGGTTTCACGGGGCACGAAACGTTTCTGTGGTGAATACACTCTTCCCCCCTCTCGAATGGGGACTGCCATACAAACGAAACACAAATTTCTGCATAACTCGAGAACTAATCAATTACAATTTGGGATGTGAGGGTTTTTGGGTATGAGAAATGTTTCTATGATGGTATGACACCCCTCCCTCTTCTGGAATGGAGAGGGGGTCCCATAAAAATATTACGCATATTTCAACCAAAAATATTCAAACCAAACATGACAATTGAAAATTTTCGGAAAACTCTGAAGGAAAAAGGGAAGATTCGGGAAATTAAACTCCCATATGTTCAACAATAACATTGTGACATTCCATTTGATGTTTGCGCTAGCGAATTGTGATGAAACGCACTCCTATATCTTCTTCTATCTATACCAATAAAAAAGTATCGCCGAATGTGTTGATAAGAGCAGAATTCGAGGAAGGAATTGTCCGATTTAGGGCTGTCTTTATTCTATCATATTTTCTGTATAAAACATTTATTCCATGTAACGGAGAAATATGTTATTTGCAAGTGGTTGAAAAATCTTGAACGAGAATTGTGTCTGAAAATAATTTGATATTATAATGATATTATAATGATAATCTGATATTATAATGAGTTTTGTTAGAAAAACTGGGATTTTCATAGTAAAAGGTTAATTCAACGAGGTCGATTAGAAGATCAATCAATGAACAGTTCTGCGATTGGACCCATGAACTTGCTCATAGTAAGAAAACGTGAATGTTTGAAGGTATTGATAACAAAAAAAGATGGGTGGGTTATATCTATGATATAACCGCAAGGTTGACGTGGGACTATCTTAGCGTAACAATCATTTGTTTGTATTGATTAAACTTTTGATTGAATGAAACAATTCCCGAATTCAATTGAATTCAATATATTTGCTTTGTGAGTAAAAAGATGCATTGTGATAGATTATGTTCTTCGTTACAAGTTTGATGCTTGATTTGATGAACTTCAGGCACTTAGTTTCGATTTTGACATGTACGTCGAACGCATATTGTTTAATCAATAGGCGTCATCGCAGCAATTGGTTATCAACATCTTGCCTGATCATCAAATGGTATGCGTAGGAATTCAGTGAGCAGAAGATATGAAGGCATATCCTTTAACGCAATCTTGAATAACCGAGCCAAAGAGTGGTGTTCGTCCCCCTTTTGTAATCCGTGTTACGATAACACTTTTCGGAGTGCAAAAAAAACGTACCCCCGGAAGACTGTTTAGAGGAAACATATTCTAGTTTGCACAAAGGTAAGCGAGTACAAAAGTACTCGCAGTTTGCATTTATTTGCTGAGCCGATTTCACATTTCAGTCGGAACAAAAATGCCCCCGACTTGCATGAATTTGCAATACCAATTTCTTGGTTCAGGTGTCTTGGTTCTAAAGTCTGTGTTGGGGAAACACATTTCAGTCGGAACAAAAATACTCCCGACTTCGATGTATTTACAATGCCGATTTCCCCACGTTCCATGGATTTGAAGTCTGTGTTAGGAAAACAAATTTCAGTCGGAACAAAAAAGCCCCCGACTTACATGTATTTGGAAGGCCAATTTCCCCACGCTCCTTAGATTTGAAGTCTGTGTTAGGGAAACACATTTCAGTCGGAACAAAAATACTCCCGATTCCCATGTATTTCTAATGCCGATCTCTCCAACGCTGCTTGGTTTTGAAGTCTGTGTTAGGGAACACATTACGGTGAGAACAAAAGTCCCCATACTTTCATGTATTTGCAATGCCGATTTTCCCAAGGCTGCTTGGTTTTGATGGCTGTGTTAGGGAAACCGTAGATCAGGCCAATCAAAATGAGGCAGTTAGGGCGTTTAGATAACGCTTAACATTTTAAAATTATTCAATTGTTTATGTAATGAAAAATAACATTTTATTCATTGCGATAGAAGCGTAGAAATATTCCCTATCAATTGATGCAAACATCTTTCCGATCCAGTAAGAAATGTTCGAGTTATAAGCATTCGGAATCTTTCATTTTTTCCTACATGTTCTGTGTTTAGGTTTTCATTTTACCCCCATATACTCCGGTTAGACGTAGTCCCACGTCAAAACAAATTTTGGGCGGGACGCAGTTTGCCGGGTCAGCTAGTGATAGATAAATGGTAGATAAATATGTGCCCTACAACTCTTCCATACATTGCAACTCGTGCAAAAAAGTTTTTCTAACAAATACGTTTGACGTAGGATTACGTCTTTCGGGAACATATTGGGGTACAAATTGAAAATCGAAAATCGAGTACATCGTGAAAATTGTCCAATTTCAAACGCTTATTGCTCAGTCATTTCATGATGGATTGATGAAATTTTTGTGTCAATCGATTTCAGTACTCCATAACAATTTTTTATATTAAAGGAAATAATATATGTCATGAAACTAACTATCGAACAATTGAAAAATCTCAACCCCTATCCTAACGGAAATACCCACTTTGATTGGTCGAAATTGACGACACATGCGGCGGCTCCCTAACAGAGCTATAAAAACCAAGTTGCCTGGAGGAAATCGGCATTGTAAATATATGAAAGTAGGGAGAACTTTTTGTATCTACCGAAATGTGTTCCCTAACAGAAACACCAAAACCAAGCTGCCTGTGGGGAAATCGGCATTGCAAACACATGAAAGTAGGGGGAACTTTTGTTCCTGCCGAGATGTGTTCCCTAACGGAGACATCAAACCCAAGCTGTCTGGAGGAAATCGGCATTGCATATTAGATACGAATGAACTGAAAAGTTTAAAGCCTCTTAAATCAACATCATCATCATCATTGCAAATACATAAAAGTAGGGGATGCTTTTAATAAAAATAAAATTAAAATTTGGAACTTTAATGTTCGTTGGTTCGTTTAATTTCATATCATTGACCGACGGTGTATTGTGAAAAATTTAGCACAAGTGTAAGTGTAAAATCGTATATGGTAGCAGTTGTGTTAAAAATGATTTGAAACGATATTAAACGATATATGAAACGATTTATTTCAATTTTCATAAATAAAAACCAAGGTGTATTCCCGCTCGAGAACGAGTCGTTTGGTTTATGCTGTCTATTTTGTTGTTTTCATTTTCACCCAAGGAAAGTTTATACGCCGAAAAAATTACAGGAGGTTGTGTCCAAAATACGACCGCGTTGTTGACGTAGAACTACGCTGTTATTTTATATAAGTCGCTTGTTTATATCTTCGGATATCATTCTATAACGCTTTGGCGCACAATCTTAACGTCTGCTTCGCCATAACGTCAGTTTAATGCATTGATGCATCCTCAAAGGCACCAACGAAGCCCTTATGATGATGGAAAACAAACAATGTTAACTGTTTGGAAAAAGACTGAATTATGCCACACAGCTTGTACCCTGCTGTAACACCCTTCGATGTGAATTCGCTGATGAGTTTGTCAAGAGCGACCGCCTTCACCACCAGCGGGTAGAGCTTGATTTGGTTGCTGCCTGGGTAACGGCGTTTACATGTTCGACCGACGCGCCGAAATCACCTACTTCGCTGTTGTTCGATGCGGTGTCACACTCGCGAAGGCTCGGTTAAGTGCGAGCGCTTTTCACTGCACAAACACAGCGTGCATCATTAGATGACGCTTACCTCGAAATTTTATTGCCCCTGGCAATGCGTTCGTTTTTTGCAGGGCTCGAGCCTGCCTTCCTCTTCTTCTTGCTCATCACACACTACGCGAAGTGTCCAATTTATGACGCGGAAAGAAAAACACACGATACGAATAACGCCAAAAACGAACTGAAAAAACCACACGACGATATCCAAGTTGGATTACCACTGGTGGGGTCCAATCTTAGATCGAAGCGCAGCAAAAGCAAAGTGAACTGGATTGATCAACAGTCCGATGCCGACTGAAAGTTTGCCTTCTTCTTCTTTCTTCTTTTTAAGAGGCTTTAAACTTTGCAGTTCATTCGCCTCTAAAGATTGCCTCAGCGAGATCCACTGTTTATACTCTAAGCAAAAATTCCCCTTCATTCTTCTACTTTTTCTTTGTTCACGAAGACTTGAAATCCTACGACTTCCCCTCCGTTGGTCGTCGATAAGTTGCTCATTACTGAATGCTCTGTTCGGGAAAGCACACAAATGTACAGAACAAATGTATGGGAAAATGAAAACGCTAAAAGTTTTCATGATTTTTCACCATTTACAAACCAGGGGATTCTAATGTATAGCATATTAAACAAATCTTACGGAATTTCCGATTCGTTTAGTATGCAAATCGCCAAAATCCTTTCGCGGCAAAAATAGTTAATAGTAACGTTAACTTTATTTCATAAAAACTTGACCTGTTTTCTGATTTGGCACCCTTAATGAAAGACGTAGTTCTACGTCAAAAAATTGGAAAAGTGAAAAAATATTCGAAAATGTGATTTTCAATATGCTCTACATATAGTATTAGTTGTTGTTAGTCCAATTAAAATACGCATGGGGTTGAATAAACACTCAGAAAGTAAAAATTATAAAAAAATTACCTATTTCATTTCAAATATGTTTTCTCTACATTAAAGTAACATGTTTTTACTGAACAGAAAAATTGAGAATTGGGTTCGATATTGGTAATTATCTTATATTACATTGGTGAGTTTATTTTTCTTTAATTTATCCATACATAACACAGAAGGCATCTCGTCTAGGATCACAGAGGGCGGTTTTCATTATGTCTCGTTCTACTTCGGTATATTTTATCTGATACGCACCATCCATCGACTGTTTACCTTCTTTCGGTAATAATTACTCGGTAAACACTGGTGGAGTGAACAAACAATATCCAACAACCAAACAAAACGGCCTTATTCAGAGCCTCCAAATCATTATAAAAGAGTTAAACGATGTAATTCTTCAAACATATCCAAAATCAATATATAGTCTAACGCAGTGGTGGCCAGGTATAGGCATGACGCGGGCCGCATCAAGGTTTTTCATCATAGCCGCGGGCCGCAATGATTTTTTTTCCCACTGTTGTTTATAATATAGTGTGAAATATAAAATATAGATTTCACCGTTTTTTGTATGCCTCACTACAGCATTTAAGTTAGAAACTATTCTGTTTTATAATATGATCACGGGTAAATTGAGTGTTCTTTCGGTCATTAAAAAAAAATTACAATATTCATTAATTTATATCAATATAGAAAATGTTGAAATACAGTATAATACAATATACCCCAACGCCGTTTCGATTTTACCTAGACAACTTTTTTGAGCCAGTTTATTGGACGCTACTGCTCAAATCGATTTCACTTGTTTTATAATGAAAAACAAATGGATCCAGATAAAAAGCAATAACAAGAGATTTTTTTTAGTTCTGGAAATCACGCTTTTGAAAAAAAAATTAGAAAAGAAATCCAAAAGAACATGGGTATCAAATTTGTTACGCAGTTCTGAATCACACTGCATTTTAATGAGTTACATCTGTATTTTCTAAGGGGCATGTTCATCAAGGAACTGAATGGAATAGAAAAAGTTTCGAGAAATCTTTCTTGTGTTTTGAAATTCCCAAGTCTGTGAGAAAAATCAGCCTTCATCGCCTGAGGTGCGTCAACGTATTTACAAGCTGACGATCTCCGTCGGTAGGAGCCTTGAACTACTGCGACCATTCATTTGATTTATTGTAATGATAACCTACTGACGATACTTTGTAAATTATCAGTGTCAAAAAATGGGCAAAAATCAATTTTCCATTTGTTTTTCGAACAACATGAATTTGCTGTCATTTTTTTTATTCGGTTGAGTTGTGAACCGATTTACCTTGCAAGCCCAAGTTCAAATGCTTCAGATGGCTTGTGATGTAAATTATTGTGAGGTCAATGTAATGAGGGCGAAATCCCCATCTAACGAGGGTAAGGTACTGAGGTGACGCAATCCGAGTCGGCCGCCGGCCCGAGCAAGAATGATACATACCCTCCGACGCACGCTAACTGAAGGATTTTCTAAAGCACTTTCTCCTATGTTTCAAAATAATCGGGCAATCGGTGAAACACAGGTTTTCTGGCGAGAGGTCGCCGCTTCAGGCGGCAGGTCTGCGGTCGACTCGGATTGCGTCATCTGTGCGTCTTGGGGCCGCCTCGGTGCCTAATTCTCGTTAGATGGGGACCTAAGTTTTATTACGAAAAAATAAATACATAATAAAAAATGCACTCCGGTGGTGTTAATACGTAAGTACCGTAAACCAGGGGCAAATTGATCATTGTTTTCAGAAAAATGTGAATATTTCCGATTGCTTTAGTTAGATTTATACCCAATTATTTTTAAAATAAGTACTGGTTACGAAACTTTATGGAAAGTTTTGTTTAAAAAAAATGGAAAATTTTTAACGGAAAAATGTAGCTTCGGGGTGAAATTGATCATTCTATGTTTTTCAGGATTTTCTAGTGTTATATGCACAAAAATGTATAAAAAACAGGAAGTGGGTTATATCTATGGTATAACCGCAAGGGTGACGTAGGACTATCGTTGATTTAGAGATCATTTGTTTGAAGTTGAATCTAAATCCATTCTGAATGAATGGAAAAATGAATATTTGGGGGACTTCAAAAACGAGAGCGTTACGTTGGAGGCTCATGGTTTTATGCATCCAACATTGGATACAAAAAACCTTGTTGTGAAGAATAATCTTCAGAAGCTGCACTTGACTGACAAATCACTAAACCAAATGTATGTGGTCGCAGTATTGTATGGATAGAAAACATTAAAATAAACTCTCTTGAATTTAATTTTCAATTCCAAGGGGAACTGGCAGATTATTTTTCAGCAACGATCATTTCTTTCCAGGTTTCTTCTCGATAACCAGCAAACGAAAAGAGTTGCGCGTGTGTATGTGTGTGTGTGTGGCGGCTGCTTCTATGTCTTCCCGAGGAACCATAATTCGATGCTGATACTCTCTTGGTCACCTTCTCTTCTTCTTCTGATCCATCGGCTTTTCTGCGCTCCCTCACAGTTAAAACCAACTGATTGCATTTCAGGTCAGGTCAGGCCAGGTAATGAATCCCTCGATCCCTCGCCGTTCAGCTCGTTCAGTAACGATGTTGTCTTGTCGATGTCCTCAGGCGTCGTGCATAAATAACGTAACGCTAAAAATCCGGATTTTGGAATTTTCTCGATGCTGTATGCCATCCAAACAAAAATTCTCGTTTCAGTTTGGCCTGCAAAAAACTTTCCTGAACTCTAATCCATCAAATTTGGAGCCCTGAAAAGGGCCGTTGATTATATGCTAAGCTAATACAGCACGCTCTCCTTGGATTCGACGGGCCAGCTGAATGTCCTTGGGCATGATGTGACGCGTTTTGCGTGGATAGCACACAAATTATATTTTATTATATATTGAATAGGCCTCCTGCAGCGTCATAACCGCGGAACTTTGGAAGTGCAAGTCGGTTTTGAAGTCCTGAGCAATTCCACGAACCAAATGCTACAAAGGTAGCTTGCTGATCAGCAATTCGGTCGACTTCTGATAGCGACGAATTTCATGCGAAGTTCCCGGTCGATAGCGATGTGGCTTCTTCACCTATCCTGCGGCTGGTGCGCTTATCCGAGCTGCTTTCGTGGTGCCTTACCACCGAAAGACTAACGAGCTGTCTGCTTAGTCCCGATGAAACGAGTCCTCACGGTGCGAGAGTAGAGTAAGAAATGAACGAAAGCAAGGGAAGCGTCATTTTATAAAATGTATCGAATGTAAACGTCAAAAGTATCGAATGTAAACCCCACCCTCTTTATTGTATTAGCTTACTGTATACATACTTCGATGTTATTCGTTTCTCTCTACGCTACGAAAATAATAAGGGTGGGCCACATCGCTATCGACCAGGAACTTTGCGTGAAATTCGTCGCTATCAGAAGTCGACCGAATTGCTGATCCGCAAGCTACCTTTGCAGCATTTGGTTCGTGGAATTGCTCAGGACTTCAAAACCGACTTGCGCTTCCAAAGTTCTGCGGTTATGACGCTGCAGGAGGCTTATTCGAAGACACCAATTAGTATGCTATCCATGCAAAACGCGTCACATCATGCCCAAGGACATACAGCTGACCCATCGTATCCGAGGAGAGCGTGCTGTATTAGTTTAGCATATAATCAACGGCCCTTTTCAGGGCTCCAAATTTGATGGATTAGAGTTCAGAAAAGTTTTTTACAGGCCGAACTGAAATGAGCATTCAGCGAAAATCGTGGTGTCGATGATAATTCGATACCGATAGGAGCCATGGATATGGATTTGATAGTGAAGAATATGAAATACATGGCATGGTGTAGTGAATATTTCCCCATATCGAAGAAATCACTTTGATAAAAATATTTGTGTACGAATGCCGCAATCGATAGTCGACTCTAATTTGCGCTGGGTAATTTCCTCGGAGGACTCGATACCTCCTTTGAGCATTAATAATCTCTTCTTGCAAAACGAAGCGGTATGAATCACATTATTCGAAAGAGAAAATGAAGATGTTTTCTGCCAATTTCCTTCAACCTCCAAACATCTTTTTCTCCCGTTTGTCGTTTTTGCGTTCGCTAATCCTTTCTCACAAAACCCATTTCTCGTTTGAGAAATTGTTGAGTAAACATCGTTTGCCAGTGCGCGTAGAGCGGGAATTCCTAAAGATTCATTGCACCTCTAATAAATTGCCGAAAGACGTGGTCTTACGTTGATCGCACTTGATTGAAAAAAATCCGCAGCATTATATGAGTAGAAAGCAAATAATCGCTCGAAAATTACTTGATTTTCGCGATGTGAAACATTTTCCGTTTTTCATGTTATGCATCCAATATTGGATACGAAAATTTTCCACTGATGGGGAAAAAATATTCAGAAGCTTTCCTGTGATTTGCGATTGATTGAAAAATCACAAAACCAAATGTATTTGGTTGCAGTGTTATATGGATAGAAAACATTAAAATAAACTCTTTCGCATGAATGTATTTTTCAATTCCCAGGGGAACTGGTAGATTATTTTTCAGCAACGATGATAACAACGAGGGTTCCGCGTGTGTATGTGTGTGTGTGTGGCGGCTGCTCCGATGTTTCAAGCGGAACCATTGCATCACTCTCCTCCTGATGGATTCCCTTCTGGCCTTAGGTGCACAAACAGACTCTTGGTGACACCGTTCATCAGCGCTTTCATGATAAACGAAATTAGCTTCACAACAACAACGACAACATGCTCCAATCGCTGTTCAATCATAACTGAGTGGGTTCACGAGCGGCGCTCGCTTATATACCGATTGGTGATTTCAATAGCCTGCTTTGAAAGCAATTTTAAGACTATTGAAACAAGTTTTTGGATGAAAAAGTAACAAGTATATGACGCGTAGACATTTTATCTTTCGAATGAAGTGTTTATCATACCATTTCGTTCAGTTGTTTAAGAGCTATTAACGCTCAAAATCTCGGTCTCCGGCGTAACGCTTTCGTTTTCGAAACTTTGATTTTACACCCCGGTATAGAAATGAAAGACGTAGTCCTACGTCAAAATCAATGATTTCTCCACCTACGGTCATTGAAATGATGATAATACAGAAACCTGATTGAATCCACCTGAAGGTCTGGTCATGTCTTTCCATAACTCGATTTAAACATTGATCTGTAGGTCATCCGTAGACCATTCAGGTTATCCTAATGTAGCCAAAAACCCTTGAAATGCTCACTTATGAGCTAATTTTGACAAACCAAGACGTTCGATATGTCGCATGATGGGATTCGGTTCTGGTCATTTGTGGTGCTTTTTTGTAAAATAGTTTGTTCTCACTTGTTTGAATAGTAATTACAAGTATGTGTTTACTTATTCAACTCATCAAGTATCGGTTAGAAGTGAATTAATATGTTAGGTGTCTAGAAATATTGCTTTGGTGTGTTGAAAATATGTTTCTTTACCATAATTGAAAATGGAAACGAAAATGCTATTCAGGAAAAAAATACTTTTCATGCAATTTAATAAGTGATTCGTTGAGGACCATTGACAAAAAGAACCTTCTGATGGTATTGAACATGTCCGATTAAAAAAGCTTAAAATTAAATTACTGCAATTACAGAAGTTACCCTCATGAATTAATGAGAGCGTGAGCAGAACCGCATAACAGTGCGAAAAAGTTCATTGAGAACTAACAAGAACAATTGTCAGAAGATTGAATTACCATAAAAAATGGAAATGAAAACCGAAATGATCAGCTTGGATACACATGGTTAACAAGAATTACTCACAAAGTTATTTTTATTCAGTTTTCTGAAGAAATTTTTAACTATATTCTTGCATCACTCAGATGAAAAAAATCCATCATTTTTCAAATAAGGCTGCGGGCCGCATGAACTAAGCCGGAGGGCCGCTCGTTGGCCACCACAGGTCTAACGGAATCCTACGCCAACTATGCGGTCGTGTCTTTGACACAACCCTCCTGTGATTTTTTTTACGTAGAACTACGTCTTTCATTAAGGGTGCCAAATCAGAAAACAGGTCACGTTTTTATGAAATAAAGTTAACGTTAATAACTATTTTTGCCGCGAACGGATTTTAGCGATTTACATACTAAACGAATCGGAAATTCCCTAAGATTTGTTTAATATGCTATATATTGGAATTCCCTGTTTTGTAAATGGTTCTTCTTCTTCTTCAATGGCACTAACGTTCCTAGAGGAACATCGCCGTCTCAACGTAGTATTACTTGCGTCATTTTTATTAGTACTTAGTTGAGATTTCTATGCCAAATAACACCCCTTGAATGCATTCTGAGTGGCAAGCTCTAGAATACGCGTGATCACAGTGCAAGTCGGAGGAAATTTCTTTGACGAAAAATTTCCCCGACCAGAAGGGGAATCGAACCCGAACACCCGGCATGTTAGTTATGACGCTAACCACTCGGCCACGGGAGCACTCAGGTTAAAAATCATGAAAACTTTAGGCGTTTTCATTTTTCCATACATTTGTTCTGTCCATTTGTGTGCTTTCCCGAACAGAGCTGTCAATAACGAGCAACTTATCGACGACCAACGAAGGGGAAATCGTAGAATTTGAAGTCGCCGTGAACAAAGGAAAAGTAGAAGAATGAAGGGGAATATTTGCCTTGAGTATAAACAGTGGATCTCGCTGAGGCAAACTTTCATTCGGCATCGGACTGTTGATCAATCCAGTTCACTTTGCTTTCGCTGCGATTCGATCTAAGATTGGACCCCACCAGTGGTAATCCAACTTGGATATCGTCGTTTGCTTTTTCTGTTCGTTATTCGTTATTTGTAACGTGTGTTCTTCTTCCCGCGTCATAAATTGGACGTTTCGCGTAGTGTGTGATGAGCAAGAAAAAGAAGGAGGCAGGCTCTAGCTCTGCAAAAAACAAACGCATTGCCAGGGGCAATGAAATTTCGAGCAAACGTCATCTAATGATGCACGCGATGTTGGTGTAGTGAAAAGCGCTCGCACTGAACCGAGCCTTCGCGAGTGTGACACCGCATCGAACAACAGCAAAATAGGTGATTTCGGCGCGTCGGTCGAAAATGTAAACGGCTTCTTTGGTGCCTTTGAGAATGCATCAATACATTAAACTGACGTTACGGCGAAGCAGGCGTTAAGGTTATGCTCCAAAAAAATATTTGGGGAATACCAAGCATCTTGAACGTCTTACTGGAATGTTATAAGTTATTTAAGTTCGCGTGCCAGTCGCAAAACTGCCTTCAACTAGGATTGCATTTGCGCTAATATTGATCATAATGAAGCATTGTTACTGTTTTCGAGGTTGTTGATATTAACAAAAAGAGTTTATTTCGCTTGTTTAGTCACCAAGAAAGTAAATGTCGTTCTGGAGTTTTGTATGTGATTAGGTTTCACTTACCAGTAGCAAAAAATCCTCCACTAAGGGTGACAGCTGCGCTTCTCTCGAGCATGGGAAAGTAATGCAACTTTTTTTGAGTAATATAGACAAAAGCGTTTCATTTGAGAATAGCGCAAAATGATGAGAAGTATTTGTATTCCTAGTAGCTTCAAGTCACCAATGTATGGTTCTGTATGCATGCTATGGCGAACGCTTGTTTGGCGCTTGGTTTACGTTGTACGAACGATACCTAGAGGTTCGATTCCTTTGAGGCAATACTTAATAACATGTAGCATGATATTTGATACTTGCAAGTGTTGTCATTTTTGTTGTTTCCATTCGGTGCCAAAGATATATTGATGTAGTTATGAGATGTGGAATAATGGTGCTGGTACAACAGGTATATAATCGACTGTAGCCGAGTCTATGTTAATTGCGAAAAAGTCCACCGGAATAGCGTTCGAGGTAAATTTTCAATGCATTGACATGAAATAAATTGCGACATACGATCAGCTAATGTATTGTTTTGCGAGGGCAAGAATGAATCATCAATCAATTATCGTCAACTGATTCTACAATGAAAAACCATTTCAAAGATTATTCTACTAAGCAGTTGTTTCGAAAATTTCACAGCATTATAGAATAATATCCGAAGGTATAAACAAGCGACTTATATAAAATAACAGCGTAGTTCTACGTCAACAATGCGGTCGTATCTTGGACACAATAATTTATATGACAGTACAACGTTTGCTGGGTCAGCTAGATTTTTGTACAAAAACATTGCGCATATCAAAACCCATTTGTCAATAAATACATATCTGGAGTTCACAAAAAAATAAATAAATCTTGTTAATTTTTAAAAATCTTACAAGTTAGGGGCTGTCCACATACCACGTGGACAGAAAAAGCACGATTTTACACTCCCACCTCCCCCACTGTGGACATTTTCATACCCCTCCCCTGTTGTCCACGTGGACAATTTTGCTTATTTAATTAGAATAATTGAGGAATAATTCTTGAATATTTAGGTTTCTGTAACGCCAATAATCAAAATTACACCAATGGAGTTCGTTAAAAATATGTTTTACAGCTTGGTCGTTAATGGGCTAAACTGCTGAGAAAACTTTCTCATAAATTAAAAAGAATATCGAAAACTATTATATCTGTTTGAAATATTGTTATATACAAGTTGTTAGGCTGGTGATCCGAAATATTTCAGGTGATAGAGGATAGTATTTGATGAAAAAAATCTTCCACGCTTATGGTCAAATCTCATCTACGAAAGAATTATTGAACTTTTCCTTGAGACCGTTTTTTTGCCTTAAATTGACTTTAATTCAAAAGTTACGCTGCTTAGCACGATTCAATTGTTTTCATTTGAGAAAATTGTACATGAATTATGTTGTGAATCATTTAAATTTTTGCAAGATAAAAAGAAGAATAACAGTGTTGTGTCTAGGAAAGAATTGTAGAATGGTTGGACAGCTTCAATGCGGTGGATAGAAACAATCCAGTTTATCATGCATTTTCGAAAAATTTATAAAAATCTACTAGCTGACCCGGCAAACTTCGTCCCGCCCAAAATTTATTTAGCGCTGTTCATGGGTCTAATCGCAGAATTGTTCATTGATTGATCTTCTTATCTACCCTTTAAAATTACCTTTTACTATAAAATTTCTATTACTTCTACCAAAACTCGACATTGTAATATCAGATTATTTTTAGACACAATTCTCGTTCAAGATTTTTAACCACTTGCAAATAACATATTTCTCCGTTACGTTACCTGCCAAATTTGGTTTTATTTGCTTGATTAATTCTCGAGTAATGCAGAAATTTGTGCTTCATTTGTATGGCAGCTTCCCCTAAGAGAGGGGGTAGGGGTATCTAACCACCATAGAATCATTTATTGAACCTTGATTTGCTTGATTAATTCTCGAGAAATTTGGAAATTTGTGTTTTATTTGTATGGCAGCCCCCCTCAGAGAGAAGTGAGGGGTCTCAAACTGTCACGAAATCAGACAGACAGAAAGACATCACTCCATTTTTATATATATAGATATAAGATATGGAAATGCGTTATTTCGTCTGAAAATCCATTTCCACTTACGAACAAAGATCAATTTCGACAGCGCAAATCTCGAATGGACTAACAACGCTTATTATGATGTAATTTTCGAACATGTGGGAATTCAATTTTCCGAATTTTCCGACCTTCCTTCATTTCCGATTTTCCGAAAATTTTCCGATTTTTTCCTCCACTATATTGATCTATGGGAAGAGACGAATACAACAAAATATAGGAGGCTAAAATCGGACCATCCCTTCTTCGGGTTTTCCGCTTACCAACAGATTTTGCCTTACATTTTTATTTATATAGATAAAAGCACCAAAATTTAAGTTTCATCTTTACCTCTAAAAGTTACTTGGTTCCATTAATTTAAATGTTTTGCAACTGTATTCTACGCAAAATTTTGTTTAAAATGCGTTTTTTTCATTGTAGCAATTCAATTATATATTTTTTTCCATAATTTTTCAAGAAAATTCACACAATTTTCCATTTATTGAACAAAAGTTTATAGAAGTATCCATTTTTAGTTATATCGATTAATAGAAAAAAAGTGGAAAAAAGGTTCAATAACATTTTTTTCCTTTGTTTTTCCTTTAGATATTATCATTTTCTGATATATGGTTTTGTAGCCAAGAAGATTGCCTTTAATTTTTCAACCATTGGATCCATTTCTGAAATGACAATTAGTTTGGAATCGAATTCTAGTTTTTGAATCAGCTTTTTCTTCAGTGTAGTACTTAAAATATGATAAACAAAATTTTATAAAAATTCAGACAATTTTCTAGAAGCTTAATTAGCATTAGCATTAGCATTAGCATTGAGCTAGTTGCACAATACCGTAGGTGGTACGAATTCAGAACTGATAAGTTAAAAACTAGCCTCCATCCGTTGCTGGTGATTAGTAATATCTCTTAGATGAAGGCATGTTTTCTCCAACAGTTAAGAATTGTCCTGGCCACGTCCTTGCAACTGCTGGAGAAGGGGAAGGAATGTTAGGTCGATATTTACTTAAGAGAGATGCAGAGAACTCTACGATCTCTCATAAATATCTCAGGAATTCAGGAAATGTGTTAGTAGGGAAGGTAAGCCATAGGATACACTCAGCCGGTGTTACTGGCGCAAATCATTATTACTATTACTATTACTATGACTATTACTATGACTATTACTATTACTATGACTATTACTATGACTATGACTATTACTATGACTATGACTATGACTATGACTATTACTATTACTATTACTATTACTATTACTATTACTATTACTATTACTATTACTATTACTATTACTATTACTATTACTATTACTATTACTATTACTATTACTATTACTATTACTATTACTATTACTATTACTATTACTATTACTATTACTATTACTATTACTATTACTATTACTATTACTATTACTATTACTATTACTATTACTATTACGAAATGGCATCTGTGGAGGAAACTGGTTATTAGAATTATAAGATACTAAATGTTACGAATGTACTCCATTACTCCGGTTGCTGTCACGTTGATAAATGTCTAAAAATAAGAGTTTTGTTTAATGTTGAAATGATTTTATTTATAAAGGGGAAAATCCGTGGGAGTGGAAGTGCTTTAATTATCTCTTCTCCCATAGGCACAAATCTTTATACCTTATCAGTTGAAGAATTAATGATATCGATAGTTAAAAAATTAAAGAATTGAGGAATTGAAAAATTAAGAATAAAAAAATACAGAATTAGGTAATTAAATAATTCCAAGATTCAAGAAGATGAAATTAAACAAATAAATAATTTGAATAACGTATGAAAAAAATAAGAATTAAACTTATCTGACGCCACTGCACGGTCATCTAATCGATGTCGATGATTTCATTGGATGTGATATATTCACTGCGATTATTTACGCCTCTAATTAGGCAACACTTTCAAATTCTTTCACGCTCTTTTCCTCACCCTTCTTGGTTGAAGTATCTCGTGGATTGTGTTTGACTATGTATATTCAAGCATACCATACACACACAACACCGCACAGTCGCAGTGTACACATCTCCACCGTCACCGCTGTCTCCGAACATTCTCCAAAATGCAATCGCTCACTGTGCCTCTCTATCGTATACATAAATGACTCGAGTGAAAGAGAACAACAGATCATCAGCAAGAAAAAAAGCAAACACATTGAAACCGGACACTCAACTCGAAATGAATTTTCACGAGACATTGGATATTTCAAAAATAACAATAATAGCATTAGATAGACTAAACTAGCATCGTTCAGCATTCTTTTTCCTCTATACATTCTGTTTGAATTTCACGGACCATTCACAACAAAATCGAAACGCGTCCCAACACGTCACACAAACACAATTCTTCATATTTTTGCACAACTATGATGTTGATCAGAAAACAAGTTATTCAAAGGAATTTCCATGAAATGTCGCCGAAAAACCACTCGAATTTTATGAGAAACAACACTTTTTACACTTTTCACAGTTTTACATTACATTACATCATTACATCACCGACATCTTGAATGAAATAATAACAAACACGAAGCGACTGACAAACACGTCTGAATTGCACGGCAGCTCGTGAGAGACCCCCCACAATTTTCTAGAAGCTTAGTTTTCGACGAAATTCCAAAATAGCAACAGACACAGAAATCATATGAAAGACGCTGAACTAAGCTTTTATTTGTCAGTGAAGTACAAAGAAATAAATTTTAAACCTCGAAATAACTTTGATAGAATTTACAACTATTACGAGTTTACCACGAGAGCGTCATTACTATCAGTCGTTTAAACTATTCTGTCGGCCTTGGTCACGTCATTCAGGAACTCCGTGCAATCAAGCCAAAAACAAATTAAAGAAAACTTTTTATCAGAGGGAATGGCTGACGAGCATCAAACAAATATCAAGTTTTTGAACGAAAAGTTGAGCATCATGTAACCCCATTAACCTTGATGACTTCGGCAACCATTATGCTGCCGTTCTACGCATAGTTGTACCCATGTTGCAAAATCAGCAACTGAGAAAAACGCAATCAAAGTTTTCTAGCATATTTGTCTGCCAGAAGCTTTAAGCATTTCAGTTTAGCAGTACACCGGATTTTTTATAAACACTAAACTATTGTTCAATAAAATATGACAAGACTTTCTCATTTGGAACTGTTTTGAAATTCTGGGTACAAACAATATTGTTTTTGTGTTTCTCCGAAAGATTATGCATAAAACGTCGTTTTATGAAGAAGGGAGTGATCTGCAGCACCTTTGCAGAATATAAATCTCATTGTTATTGGGCATTCGCTAACAAGGTGTTCTGTAAAACTTTGTTTCATTTGTTTGAGAATTAGTTCGTTCTTCCAAACCAGAAATGGGTGCATTAGCCCTGCTGAAATCGCGGCATAAAATTCTTGTACTTGAACCGATTCATTTATTATGGATCTACAAAAAATACATGGCGGGACTGTCATGCCTAACATATCAACATGGGACAATTGAACTTGATGTTATTATTTTAAAGATGGGAACAAACAATAACCTTTTTTGTGTTTTTCCGGAAGAGTGAACATAAAAACATCGTTTTTTGCGGAAAAGTGAAAATTGCCAAAAGGTAACATGGGACAACTATGCGTAGAACGGCAGTATGTACGTTCAAATTAATACTCTTGTTTCTGACATTCGCATTTGCAGTGAAACGTTTTTCGAATGTCGATTTCAGCAGCATTAGCCCCACTTTTGGAAGTATTCCACATCCCGTATAAATCGGATTTCCTGGTTCCGCCCTCAGTATCCAATCGAGTCCTATAATCTTCATCACAACACATCGGTTATCGGTGGGCTGGCAAAAGGGGAACGTAAGTGTGAGTGGACGTGATTTCTTTCCACTATCGTGCAGAATAGCAATCAAACTGGTCGTGAGTTGCAGTGTGGATCCAGTGGATACGAGTTTGAGTGAGCAAAACTTTTACCGTCCCCAATAAAAAAATCAAAATAATAAGCTTCGAATCAGTCGTTCTCCTCGTCCTGCAAAATTGATCTCGCTCGTTGGTATTCTGCAGGGCCCCCGAATGGCGCACAAAGTTCCTGGAGATAGCTTTTGTTGCTGTTGTCGAGAAGTAGTTTTCCTCCTTTCGCCAGAACTGTTAGCTCGCTTCGAAGTTTGTGGTATATTGTTGCACGATGTTATCAGTGTCACGTAATCCAAACTTTTAGTTGCTTGATTAAGACAAATATGGCACTCTGATGGAGGATGAAACGGTTCTCCGAAATAACGTTAGGAAGTTTCTCGAGGAAATTAAAAAAAAAAGTTTCCCGGTATGACACTGACGTTTAATTTTGTTTTGACAGGTCTGGAGAAGTTAGTAGCGAGTTGAAAAAGTTATGATATCGTACGGTGGGTGTGTCGAGGGTTTGTGTGTTTGGTCGACATTGATAACAAATAGCGCAATTCAACAGAGTATGGGATGAAAAAAGCTCGAGGTATATGGAACGAGGCCATTGTGTGAGTACAGTGTTTCAATATTTTATCAACCAATCAATAACATTAACTTGTGATTGCAAAAAAATGCCAGTCTATCTTTCGTGGTGAGTTACATTGTATACATCGTCATTTTTGTGCAATTCCGAATGAAATCGACAAATGACAAAACATGAGTAATTCTGATTCGAATTAAAGTTAGTATTCCGTTTGGGTTGGAAGAAATATGAGGAAACAGAATTTGGGAATTTTTTGACTCAAGTGTAACTTTTGAAAAGTGCGTATCAATTTTAGTAAGTGAAATCTGTGATAATTTAAATCTCAAAAACTATGAGTCGTATTGAAATAGTGTCTTAGAAAATTCTGTTACTTAGAACACACAATAGAGCCATATTTCATTTATTTTTTATGCTTTAAAGCCTGTTTAAAACGAATGGATGATAAAATGCGATATTGCAATCGATTCGGGTAATTTTGACGCGGTCGGATTTCAGAATACGGGTGAGTAGTTGATCAACAGACGCATCTGGAATTTTTGAGGTAATCCTCGCTTTTACTGTCCAGCCGAATACATCCAGCAAGGTGTGGAACCGAATACATGTGACGTTGTAATGAAGCTCATTCTATATTTCGTTAATTTTTTTTTTTGTTTGAACAAACGTGCTGTAATATTATGACAATGCATGCGTTTAGGCCTGGCAATAGCAAAGGCTGCGTCGGCGTTGCTCATGATAGCGTTTCACAAGTGAATGTATTTTTCCTCACACCGCTTATGATTGTCTAGAATCGCAGTCGCTTACTCTCTACCTCTCTATCGTTCGCAAGTCATTCTACGTTGAGATGGTGAACGTTAGGAATATTAGGAACGTTAGTACCATTGAAGAAGAAGATGGAGAGCGTCGTTCAGGCGGTGGGTGTTAACGATGAACTCCAGAATATTGTTTCATGTTCAAATCACAATTTCTCGCATCGCTGTGCAGTCGCCTAACATGACTCCAGCAATGTCTTCAACAACAAACGCATTGAATGTATACACGTGATCTCCTGTCGGAGTTTCATTAGGATTGATGACAATAACGTGATTGTCACCTTGCAAACCGAGTTCATACATGAAGAATTTCAATAATTTATTATGTTTACTCAAAAAGTGTTCCAGTTCGCCGGCAATACGGATGGTTCTAGCCGGATTGAGATTATTGCATGTGTGGATGAAAGTTCGATGGAGTGAACTTAGCGCCATCTGTCATTATCAACGTGAATTAATTCGTTCTCTTTGAAAAACGAACGGCGAGTCGATCATTCGGATTTTATTTATACCAAAATACTAAAATCGCGATTAAAAATAGGAGCACCCACCCATATATTCTCAAATGTTCACCCCCATGAACATTTGAGAATATATATACTTTTATTCCAAATTTAAGATAAAAATAAAAATAAAAATTGTTTAGAAATTTTAGTCTGCATAGGGCCACCCTAATATGTATTAAACATACGGTAATCGGTACCCTAGCGGTATCATATATAGTTTACATCCTATTCTCATGCCTACCAAATTTTTTGTGCATAATTTCATGAAAATCGGTCGAGCCGTCTCGGAGGAGTTCGACCACGAACATCGTGACACGAGATTTTTATATATAAAGAGATTGATGTTAAAACGTGAAAACATATACATTGAGAAAAAAAATGTATTCTTTTTTTTATTTGCAAAAAAAACTTTAATTTGCAATATCTAAAATACATATTTTTTATTTTTTTCATTTCTTTCATAAAATAAAAGAAGTCATGTAGAAAATTTTAAAAATGGCTACAAGATGGTAAAACTATTTTTGACAAACTGACAAACAAACATCGAATCTTTATGAATTTTTAAAACTTCTAATTTTTGTATGTTAACAATCATTTTAAGCCACAAATTATAAATCCTGATGTGATTTAAAATAAAAAAAAAACTCATTATCAATCTAAATACAGCCATTCTCGAGATATTTGACGAACTATTTCTAATTTATTGTCTTTTTCAATTATTTTTATTTTTTACATCTATATATATTTTTTTATATGTATTTTTTAATTTTTTAAAAAATTTTTATGAAAAAAAGAAAATTAAAAAAAAAGGAAATTTAAAAAATGAGTCCAAGATGACTCAACTATTTTTGATGAACTTTATGAAACATCAAATTTTTATGAATTTTTGAAACTTGGAATTTTTGTATGTTAATAATTATTTTCAAGCACAAATTATGAATCCTGATGTGATTTAAAACAAAAAAGCTCTTCATCAATTAGAAGGAGATTGCAGCCATCGTCAAGATTAAAAAAATATTTCTAATTTATTGTCTTTTTCATAGTAAATAGGCTCTTTTAATATGTTTGTCGTGTTATACCGCCATGTTCATGAAATCCTATGAATTTTTATATCATTTTCAACAACTTTTCCAAATACATCATTATGGTAAAAATATATGTTTTGGAGTTACGTTGAAAAACATTTAAGGACATAGGGGTAATACAAAACGTAGCGATAATGTTTTTCAACGTAACTAAACATAACGAAAAGACAATAAATGAGAAGTATTTTGTAGATATCTCGAAAATGGCTGCATTTAGAAGGAGATTCATAATGAGCTTTTTTATTTTAATGCATAATTTGTTTTTCATAATTTGTGGCTAAAAATGATTGTTAACATACAAAAATTCGAAGTTTTGAAAATTCATAAAAAATTCGATATTTCACAAAGTTCATTAAAAATATTTTTACCATTGTGTACCCATTTTCTACATGACTTCTATTTTATATGAAAAAAATGAAAAAAATAAAAAATATGTGTTATAGATATTGCAAATTAAAGTTTTTTTTTTTTGTAAATAAAAAAAGAGTACTATTTTTCTCTCAGTGTATATTTTTAACGTTTTAACATCAATACTCTATAACTCTTTCTAAGACACTATTTCGATACGACTCATATTTTTTGAGATATAAATTATCACAGATTTCACATATGTACTAAAATCGATACATCCTTTTCAAAAATCACACTTGAGTCAAAAAGTTCCCAACTGCTGTGGAAAATTCATATTTCCGCCAACCCAAACGGAATACAAACTTTCGTTCGAATCAAAAATACATGTTTTTTAAGTCGGCATTTTTAGTTCGATTTCATTTGGAATTGCACTTTTGCTACATACTGCTCCGTAATTGAATCATTCAAATTAATGAATTTCTTTCGCACATGTAACGAAGAGCTCATTTTTGAAGGTATTGTTTTGGGAGCACTGATTGCTCGTGGACCAATCGGAATGATTGATTTTTTGAAAATTAAAATTTGAAACAAAATATTATTTTCTTTATTGTTATAGTTGCATAAAAAAATTTCAATCGACTGATGCAAATATCTCTGAGCTTGATCAAGAAATAGTCGTGTTCTAACCATTCGGAAATTTTCATTTTGTCGTTTAAAATCCAAGGAATATTGCCAATACCGTACCATAATCTGCCATGAATATTCTAATGGCTAAACACAGAATTTCAAGGTTCCCTATCACATACAACTGAAACATCATTCGCTTTAATTGTCATTTCCGCCCAGGCTATCCACAATAATTATCATGCAGTGAATATGAAACGATTCAGAACGCATGACACTCCTCATCCAGGGAATTATTACATGTAGCCTTCCGCAATTTCCCCCCTGCATTATTAATTCACGAGGAAAGGGGCTGGCAACATAAACCGGCAGCAATTTTAATACCTTATGGAATGGCGTGATATGAAACAAAGGCAACCGGGTTTACCCCGGTCTCTTCAACTCACCCATTATGTCGACCACACGCAGCGAGTCGATGATTGGTTCCATAACTTCCTCCGGAATGCGGGTCAGCTTATTGTTCTGGATGCTCAGTGTCTCCAGCGAGTTGAGATTCTCGAACACCAACGCCGGTAACACCTTGATGCTGATTCGAGCACGAACGAGCAGAGAGAAAAAAACGGTGCGGATTATTTATCTTTAATTATATTTCCCTGGGAGATTAGCTCCGGTGATGTATTGAGGAGAAAAAAGGGGGTTTGTAATGTAAAATTTTCGACAGCAACAAAAAACGCGAGGCGCAACAGTATATAAGCATACGAGATTTCAACCTGAAGATAAAACTCATCGGGGATTACAACTTTTGGGGAAAATAATGTGAGCCAGCAAAAAAAAAACACATCGGACTTACTCGTTCTTTTGCAGATTGAGGAAGGTGATAGAGTCCCCGAACCCAACGAAAGCATCCTCACTGATGGAGGAGATATTGTTGGAGCGCAGATCCAGATGCCGTAAACGATGGAGTGGTCGCAGAGCTTCGCTGGGAATACGGTGCAGATTATTATCGCCGAGCCGAAGATATTGTAGATTTTCTAGAGAATGGAAAATGAAAAATGGGAAAATTTCATCATCGCCTATACCGTGGAAGTGCCCAACAAAAACAAAAAAAAAATGATAAATACCTTCGAGGCCTTCGAAAGCGTCCTTATCGATGTATGAGATCGAGTTTCCCTCCAGCTCCAGGGAATTCAACAGAATTAAGTGACTGAAGACACGGGCTGGTACTTCGGTGAGTTGATTGTGGGCCAGAATGAGTGAGTCGAGATTCTGAAGGCCTAAACCGAACAAAATACGGGGAGCGAATAAAAATAATTGCTTAACTATGCCACGGTATGCGAACAAACGCGCACACAAATAAACATACCTTCGAAGTCACCCTCCTTGATGGTTTTCAGGCGATTTTCCTGGAGTTCCAGCTTTCGCAGCAGATCCAAAATGGCAAGGGCTTTCTGAGGAACCGAGGTGAGCTCATTACCTCCAAGATTTAATCGTTTGAGTTTCCTGTTGAAAGATAGTAAACAAAAAGCGGTATGAATAAAGACAAAAATAGTAATTCGCATTCAGAGCGAGACCGCAATAAGTTACAAGTAAAAATCACATCGTCAATTTATCAATTCTTATGTTTCTTTTCGTAATAGGGGAAAATTGAGTAGATCAAGTAGATCAAGAAAATTGAGTAGATCAAGTGAAAAATATTGCGTACAAGTTAAGGAGCCGAAATTAAGGTTATTCAATACACTTACAAGAACCAGAACTTCACATGTCTTTCGTGTGTTTTAATGAACGGAAGAATACACTTCTACTTGTACATTTGAGATTCCCCTTTGGTATGAAAATCTCGGGTTTTCGTCCGTAACTGCTTATTTCTTGCCAGATTAGAAATTTTCCATCGAAAACAAAAATCAATTTGCTTGGAATATCTCCTCGAATCGTCGTCTTATAGAACTTTTTTGTATCATGGTATTTGATACTGCGGTGCGGCGCCAAAGAAAGTTTGTTGTAGTTATGAGATGTGGAATAATGGTGCTGGTGCAACAAGTATGTTATCGATTATGGCCGAGTCAATTGCGAAAAAGGCGACCGGAATAGCGTTCAAGGTAAATTTTGAATGCATTAACATGAAACAAAGTGCGACATGCGATAAGCTTGTGTTTTGTTCTGCGAGGCCAAGGATGAATCATCAATCAAGTATCGTCAACTGATTCTACAATCAAAAACCATTCTATTAAACAGTTATTTCAAAACCTTCGCAGCATTCTAGAATAATATTTGAAGTTATGATTAAGCGACTTGAATAAAATAACAACGTAGTTCTACGTCAACAATTTGGTCGTGTCTTGGACACAACCTCCTGTTAGACAATTGCCCAATATTTCTCAATTTGACGGAAATAAGGGCAGTTGAGTAGATTGATGTACTTTTCGAAGAAATCCATCCCGTTACTCGATACTCGATACCACTGCACTATGCTCCAGGAGATGAATTTAAGTGGAAATTACCATTTAGAGCTCGACAGTCATTCTCTAGACAAAAACGATCTTCGACAAAATTGTTACACATAATAGAGCGCTCATTTTGATGTTATCAAAAATAGGGTGACCAAAATTGGCGATGAAATAAAAAATATAACTTTCTTATTTTTATAGATAGAGGTAAACATAGTTCGACAATGTTGTAGTTCCAGTTATTTGAGACATCTAATTAGAAAAAAAAATGTTTTCCTATCTCTTGAAATAACCGATATAGCGCCTATTTTCTAAGTTGCGTTAGGGTCAAGATAAAAAAAAACCGTTTTTTGCTCTAACATTTACATTTCAAATTCTACATACAAACTATCTTCGAAAGACTTTCAGAGCTTACTAATACAAACATTTTTCAATGCAGAACTTGTCAATATCTCAATTTCACTCAAAGTTATTGATATTTCTTCCCAAAAAATGCACTCTTTTCATTTGTTTGTCATTCTTTCTGGGGAAAACATAAAAAAATGTTTGTTGACGGAATTTGAAAGAACAAATGTTGCTATATTTAATATGTGATTTTCAAAGCTATGTTATTTTTTATGTTCGAGTATATTAAAATTGAAACCGTAAGTTTGTGGGTGAAACTCCATCAATAACTTTGGCAGGATTAAGTTATTGATAATTTCTGCATCGCAAAATGTTGGTATTGATAAGCTCTAAAAGTCGTATGAAGACAATTTTGATGTAAAATTTTCAATATGAAAGTTAGAGTAAAAACCCGTTTTTTCACAGTTGCCCTAATGTAACTTAAAAACAAGCGCTAAATCGATTATATTAAAAGATAGAAAACTGTCTTGGTACGACTTTTAGAGCTTATCAAGACCAACATTTTGCGATGCAGAAATTGTCAATATCCTAAACCTTCGCAAAGTTATTGATGGTTTTGACGTAGGACTACGTCTTTCATTTCTATACCGGGGTGTAAAATCAAAGTTTCGAAAACGAAAGCGTTACGCCGGAGACCGAGATTTTGAGCGTTAATAGCTCCTAAACAACTGAACGAAATGGTATGATAATCACTTCATTCGAAAGATAAAATGTCTACGCGTTCTATACTTGTTGCTTTTTGATCCAAAAACTTGTTTCAATAGTCTTAAAATTGCTTTCAAAACAGACTATTGAAATCCCCAATCGGTATATAAGCGAGCGCCGCTCGGAAATCCACTCAGTTCTAATTGAACAGCGATTGGAGCATGTTGTCGCTGTTGTGGTGAAGCTCTTCGTTTATCATGAAAGCGCGGATGAACGGTGTCACCAAGAGCCTGTTTGTGCACCCTAGGCCAGAAAGGAATCCATCAGAAGGAGAGTGATGCCACAAACGGTTCCCCGGGAAGACATCGCTACACACACATACACGCGCGGAATTCTTTCCGTTTGGATGCCATTCAGCATTGAGAAAGTTCCGGAAAGATCTAATAATAATCTGCCAGTTCCTCTGGGAATTTAAAAATACATTCATGTGAAAAAGTTTATTTCAATGTTTTCTATCCATGTAACACTGTGACCAAATATTTTTCAATCAAGTACTATTAACAGGTGGTTATCGAGTTAGTATTAACCACTGGTGGGCTTCCAGTATCGAGGAAAATGTGGAAATATCTAATCGTTACTGAAAATAATCTGCCAGTTCCTCTGGGAATTTAAAAATACATTCATGTGAAAGAGTTTAATTTGAATGTTTTCTATCCATGTAACAATCGCAATTAACAGGATAGCTTCAGAAGATTATTCTTCCCCATCAGTAGGATATTTCCGTATCCAATATTGTATGCGCCCGCAATCGATTATTGCTCAGTCGCCGAAAGTTCCGAGCTCAGAGAGTTCATTCCCCTCTAGTTTGCCTTCCAAATTGCCATCGTAAACCACACCTTCTCTCGATTCATTCACAATCACGATTCAAAACACACAAAAAGCATACTTAAGCGATATTCTGGTGGTGAGACACATTCATTTTTCGTGAGGACATCGACAAGACAACATCGTTGCCTAACGTGCTGGAGGAGGTGGACGGCGAAGGATCGACACATACACGCGCAGAATTCTTTCCGTTTGGAAGCCATTCAGCATCGAGAAAGTTCCGGAAAGATCTAATCATTGCTGGAAAATAATCTGCCAGTTCCTCTGGGAATTCAAAAATACATTCATGTGAAAGAGTTTATTTTAATGTTTTCTATCCATATATCCATATAATACATTTGGGTTTGTGATTTGTCAATCAAGTACAGTTAGTACAGTTAGCTTCTGAAGATTATTCTTCAGAACAAGGTTTTTCGTATCCTATATTGGATGCATAAAACCTTGTGCCTCCAACGTAACGCTCTCGTTTTCGAAGTTCCCCAAATATTTATTTATTCATTCATTCAGAATGGATTTAGATTCAACTTCAAACAAATGATCTCTAAATCAACGATAGTTCTACGTCACCCTTGCGGTTATACCATAGATATAACCCACTTCCTGTTTTTTACTCAAAAACATTCAATTTAAATTTTAATTTACTCAAACACAAAAAATAACATTGTTTTTAAAATCACACATCACGTAGAGTGAAATATGTTCTTTCAAATACCACCAATAAACATTGTTTATGTTTGCCCCAAAAAAAAATGACAAACAATTGACGAGAGCGTATTTATTGGGAAGAAATATCAATAACTTTGAGTGAAGTTGAGATACTGACAAGTTCTTCATCGCAATATGTTTGTATTAGTAAGCTCTGAAAGTCTTTCGAAGATAGTTTGTATGTAGAATCTATATAAATAAAAATGTAAGGCAAAATCTGTTGGTAAGGGGAAACCCCAAAAAAGGGATGGTACGATTTTAGCCTCCTGTATTTAGTTGTATTCGTCTCTTCCCGTAGATCAATATAGTGTAGAGAAAAATCGGAAAAACGAATTCCCACATGTTCGAAAATTACATCATCATAAGTGTTAATACTCCATTCGATATTTCCGCTATCGAAAATATATCTTTGTTCGTAAGTGGAAATGGATTTTCAGGCGGAATAACGCATTCCTATATCTTCTATCTATATAACCAGAAATGGAAGGCCAACTGTGTTGGTGTGCCCTAAACCCGAGGAAGGAATGGTCCGATTTGAGATGTCATTATTCTGTAATATTCTCTGTATCAAAATGGTATTTCATGCAACGAAGAAACATGTTATTTCCAAACGCTTGGAGTGTTTGTTTTATATTCCTGTTTATATTCCTAGTAGTTTCAAGCCACCAATGTATGGCTTTGTATGCATGCTATGGCGAACGCTTGTTTGGCGCTTGGTTTACGTTGTACGAACGATGCCTAGAGGTGCGATTCATTTGAGGCAATACTAGATAACATGTAGTATGATATTTGATACTTGCAAGTGTTGTCATTGTTGTTGTTTCCATGGGGTGCCAAAGATATATTGATGTAGTTATGAGATGTGGAATAATAGTGCTGGTGCAACATGTATATAATCGACTGTAGCCGAGTCTATATCAATTGCAAAAAATGCCACCGAAATAGCGTTCGAGGTAAATTTTCAATGCATTGACATGAAATAAATTGCGACGAATCTTGAGCGAGAATTGTGTCTGAAAATAATTTTATATTATAAAGACGAATTTTTGTAGAAGTACTAAACAATTTATAGTAAAAGGAAATTGTAAAGGGTTAAAGGGTAATTAATCAATGAAGAGTTCAGTGATTGGACTCATTAACGTTCACTTAGTAAGAAAACGAGGATTTTTTAAAGTATTCAAATCAAAAAATCTATTTTGGGCGGGACGAAGTTCGTCAGGTCAGCTAGTTTTAAATATAAAAGTTAGAGCAAAAAAACAATTTTCATGGTGACCCTAACGCAACTTAGAAAAAGGCGCTATATCGGTTATATCAAGAGATAGGAAAAAAATTTGTTGTACAAAGAAGTCTCAAATAACTGGGACAACAACATTGTCGAACTATGTTTATCTCTATCTATAAAAATAAGAAAGTTATATTTTTATTTCATCGCCAATTTTGGTCACCCTATTTTTGATAACATAAAAATGAGCGCTCTATTATTTGTAACAAGTTTGTCGAAGACAGTTTTTGTCTAGATCATGACTGTCGAGCTCTAAATGCTAATTTCCACTTAAATTCACCTCCCTGGACCATTGTGCACTGTAATACTTCTTCGCTGTAGTAGCAGCATGTCAAATCAGACCCAAACTTTACAGGACCATTGTGAGCTTTGGTGAATACGTTTTTTCAGGCAATCCTACTTGTACAATTAGGAATTCATAGTAGTATTTGTCACGAGAAACTAGGTCCGCAGCTGCAAATACCTTGCCAAATCATAAGCTTTCATGTGGATTCATCGGTAAAAATGAATTTGAACCTGCTAGGGACATCCCCTAGACCACTGCTTTCATAGATCTTTTGTTCGAAAAGCTGCCCTTGATCCATTTTGATCTACGTTTCGTCGTCCATGAGGATGCGCACTTCGTACTTCATAAGACGTAGTGCACAAATCACGTAACGCTAAAAATTCTGATCTTGACCCCTTAACCCTCCTCCTTTTGTAATGCAAATCTATCTCTAACAAACAGTAAGTAACGCAACATCAAATGGATTTTAGCATCAGCATCAGTTGCATTAATTATTATCATTACGTTGAAACGCAACTGCTAATTGTAAATTCCAATCCACGCGTTCTATCTAACGAAAGATTTTCGTTCACGAAAACTTTAGTGGACGGTGCAGTAGATTCAGCCAATTTCAATGACTTCTCCAATTTTCAGAGTGGACCACAATTAGTTCTCGGCGGAGACGGAGTTGTTTCTTCTTCCATCTAACGCAACTATTTTCAATCATCACGTATGGGGATGAAACCCTCTGCAGAGGAAAATTTTCAAAACAAAATGATGACAAAAAATTACGGAACGGACCACTAGAGAATCTACTACGAGATAGTTATTTTTTCCGGGTTCGAAGCGGATTAGACTTTATAGTCAGAATAGTCTTTCACATTTCGTTTTTTCTCAGTTTCTTATACTGAAAGCATGTGCAAGGTTTCACTAGTGTGTAACCAATGTGCAACCACTGCGCACCTCAACAACCTCGTGGTCAGCAATATCTGTCGGTTTTGAAACAATTACGATGATATCGATCACGCAGTTTGGAAGTGTACTGTTAACGAAAATAATCAAAGAAAAGAATATATATATATATATATATATATATATATATATATATATAATATATATATATATATATATGTAACTGATAGTTGTTCATCACACATTCAAGCGCAAAAAAAACAACAACAAGAAGTCGCATAATGAAATGTGGGTTTGATGCGGTAAACCGTCAGTTGTTATTCTGCTGCTATGTGAATCAGTCATACTCAAAGCATGTTCTTCGAATTCATTAAACTGACATTTAAGACATGAAGGAAAATCAAAACATTTGCATCGTATGTTCCACCCTTGAGCGATATTATAAAAAATGTGAATTATATTTCAGAGTCGCATTTTAAACTCCGTCTACGAATGACGAATCTCTATAGTGCATAGTAGCATCTATGTAGCATGCTTCTGGCTGCGAATGTCATACTAACATTCCTTCCCTTCCTCTGGTGACTGTTAGGACGTGGATGTCGTCGTTATTGACTATTTAATGCTCGAATCCCTGAAACTTGCACAATGGGAATGATTTGCTACTTCCGAGCGTAATTCAATGTGTTCTTTGGGCAATTTGGCTGGTTCAGGTCAAACACGCGGAGCAACTACAGACAGTGTACAGTCTACCCAAGCTCAAGGTCAAGCTCAAGCTTTATTTCAGAATCACATTTTCTTCTAACTCACACCATTTTATACTGGTTTGTGTATTTATCTCGCGAAACATGAAAATGTATCTATGGTACATGAAAATGGTGTTTTCGAAAAAAAAATTGATGAAAAATGTCTTGAAATTGTATGAAACGTCGAGAACTACTGTCATCTTGAACAAATTTTTCGATGCAGAACTTGTCAATATCTCAACTTCAACTCTTCCCAAAAAACATGCTCTTTTCATTTGTTTGTCATTCTTTCTGGGGCAAACATAAACAAAGTTTATTGGCGGCATTTGAAAGAGCATATTTCACTCTACATGATGTGTGACTTTCAGATCTATGTTATTTTTTGTGTTTGAGTAAATTAAAACTGAAATTATGAATTTTTGGGTAAAAACCCATCAATAACTTTGAGTGGGATTAAGATATAGACAAGTTCTGCATCGCAAAATGTTGGTATCGATAAGCTCTTAAAGTTGTACGAAGACAGTTTTGATGTAGAATTTGAAATATAAAAATTGAAGCAGAAACAACATGTTTTTTCATGGTCACCCTAATGCAACTTAGAAAAAAGCGTTAAATCGATTATTTTAATAGATAGAAACAAGCTTTGCTCTACCAAGTAGTTTAGAATAACTGGGGCTACAACATTGTTGAACTATTTTTATCTCTATCTTTAAAGATAAGAAAGTTAGATTTTTCATTTCATCGACAATTTTGGTCGCCATATTTTTGATAACATAAAAATGAGCGCTCTATCATATGTAACAACTTTGTCTAAGACAGTTTTTGTCTAAACAATAAATATCCCCCAAAAAGTTGTTTTTAGCGCCTTCTATCCGAGTTGCATTAGGATAACTATGAAAAAACGGGGTTTTCTACTCTAACTTTTATATTTTAAATTCTACATCAAAATGGTCTGCGTACGACTTTTAGAGCTCATCGATACCAGAAAGAATGACAAACAAATGAAAAGAGCGTGTTTATTGGGAAGAAATATCAATAACTTTGAGTAAAGTTGAGATATTGACAAGATCTGCATCTTAAAATGTTTGTATTAGTAAGCTCTAAAAGTCTTTCGAAGACAGTTTGCATGTAAAATTTAAAATATAAAAGTTAGAGCAAAAAAAACAGTTTTTTTCATTGTAACCCTAACGTAACTTAGAAAAAAGGCGCTATATCGGTTATTTCAAGAGATAGAGAAAAACTTTGTTCTACAAAGATGTTTCAAATTATTGAAGCTACAACATTGTCGAACTATGTTTACCTCTCTACAAAGATAAGAAAGTTAGATTTTTTATTCCATCGACAATTTTGGTCACCTTATTTTTAACAATATAAAAACGAGCGCTCTATCATGAGTAACAACTTTAAGACAGTTTTTGTCTAGATATTAACTGTCAAGCTATAAATGCTAATTTGCTTTTGTTGTGCATTGGTATAAAAAAAACTAAAACACAGTAAACACATGCTCAAAAATATTGTGAGGTTTACAAGTTATAATTAGCAATTTAGCTTTTAATTATCTTTTGCGTAACTTGACTAAAGAACGTTATAGAATTAGGTTTCATTTGTTAAAATAACTCATAATCATACATATTCATTCCTCTAATAAACCATCCATGGTCAATAAATGGTCGAGGCGTTATGGAAAAGTAAAATTGAACTGCTAAACTTAAAATGCCTCTTCAAAATTAAATTCAGAGATGACGATTATACTCAAATAAAATTTAGAGTAGTTATTAATTTGTCTTTTCTCTTTTCCTTTGAAATGTAGCATACGAGGTCTGTTCAAAAATTGTCACAACTTCTGAATTTCCATGGGTTACGTATATTCGATTTCATACGTTTTTGTTTTGACTCGTCTCCGAATTTCCGAAACTTTACACGGAGACTTACTCCTGTTTGCTGACCGGTACTGTTTTTTGTTTGTTTTGACATGAAAAGTGTGTACATAAGACATCGGAAAATTTGCAGAAAATGGTTTCTAACTGGAAAAATCAGGGGATGTCGGTATTACCCTGATTTCTCCTATATTAAAAAGGTACCAAAACGTGTTTGTGAAAAGTTAAAACGCTGTCACATGATCCTGAAATCAGCTTTCATCTATGACATTATTCTAATGCATTCAAGAAACGCCAATCGCGATATATTTGAAAAACATTAATTTTAGGCCACGCACTCGATCATAATGAACCTCCCATTTCGGAAACATTTGTTATACATCAGCTTTATGATGGTTTTGGCTTAATAAATAGCTATAAATATCACTTACTTGTCCAACCCGCGAAACGCATCCGGCTCGACCGAAGTCAGTTTGTTCTCGTAGACGGTGAGTATTTCCAGCGTGTCCAGTCCCTCGAAGGCTCGGTTATGAATCACGGAGATTCGATTGTGGTTCAGGTTGAGAATCAGCAGGTGGTGGAGGTTTTTCAGCGCACTCGAGGGAACCGTCATCAGCTGGTTCTGCGACACGTCCAGCTGAGTCAAACCACGGCCTGTAAGAATGGTAATATTTTTAAGGTACAGTCCAGTATGAAGGCTATAGAGATAACATTATGAAAGCGATAATACAGTTCTACTTTTAGCTTTTGGGGCGAGTTAGGAGCACTGAAGCAACTGTTCCAAAGATTTACACGCTATAAGTGAGATCCAAAAGGAACGAAAATGGGTACAAGATGAATTGTAGTAAAGTAGCATCATTCGCTAATATTTCTATATCCTTGTCCCTTCCTTGCTATCCAGACAGAAAAGAAAATTGAAAATTGAAATAAATTGTACTTTTTTTTTTCTAATAGGACCATAAGGACCAACGCTATGGACCGGAATAAAGAGCAATCTTAGGAAGCAATGTTTAGCGAAATGGCAGGCCTCCTAGTTCATTCTGGCTAGATAATTCTACATAGATCCATGAACATATGATCTGACGTTGTCATTTTGTAAAATTATCTTTTCGTGTCTTTTCTCTCTTTCTTTTTATGAATGGACAACTCATGTGATGATTCCGTGCACCTAGCCTTTTTCGCACGTTTTCCTGAGGCTCGAAAACTAATTTAAGATTTTAATAGTACAAATGAATTATCGTTAAAAATAGATCTGTCTGTAATGAAAGGAATTAATCTATTTTAAATGAATCGAAATACATCAATGCTCACGCTTACCTAAAGAACTCAGCGATGTTTCCTCGATAGCGGCCAGACTGCTATTATGGATCGTCAGATGCCGGATATCAAGCGAGAGGAACACAAAGCCCTGCAGCTTGGGCAGGTTGTTATGTCGCAGCTTCAGATAGAAGATGATCGGATTCTTCCCTTTCAGCGCACTCATCGCGTTGGTAATGTGCTGCACATCGGTCGCCTCGCACATAATATCGAGTCCGTTCTTTTTCACCTGACACTGGCACGGATTGATATCGACCGTCGGGGGACATGTTTGGGCCGGGTTGGACTGAGCCGTAATCAACGCACACAGCTGCAGCAAGACTACCAGGTACACCGTTATCGGCGCAGACCTCCTCAAAGCTTCAAATGCCAACTGCTGCTGGGGGCAGAGGCGAGGAGAGGACACCGTCGATCGCTTCTTCGTGGCTGTCACCGTGGTGGTGGTCCCAGTAGTCTTCACTGTCCGGTGGGCATTCCCTGACGGCATCTTCCCGCGGGTGCCGTCCAGTGTAGTTTTTCTTCTTCTTCTTTCGTGCCGACACGTTGATTACGTTAACATCTGGAGAAAAAAAGAAAATAGAATACGAGCGATAAATACAATTTTCGAGTGACAATCTAAGGTGATTAACTACAGGGTCTGCAGCTTAGAAACAGGAAGCAAGCCGCCTTTAATAAAAACTAGTATTGATCTAAATCAAGGATTCTCAAACTATTTTGGGTGGGAGACCCCTTTTCTAGAATGGGGCGATACCATCGACCCCTATAGCCAATTTTCTTTAAAAATTATGTCTCTTGTTTTTTTCTTATACATACAAAATACTGACCAATTTCAAAACTTTACATTTGTTTGAATAATTAAACTTGTCATCATTTTTTGATCAAAATGATGAAATTCAGTAAATATCAAGTGTAACTAATATTTATTCATACAAATTACATACAAAAAATAATCGTAATGGATGAACCTGATGGTTTTCTATAAATCTTTTTAAATCAGTTGGTGAGTTGAAGCCTTAAATCTCCGCATTCGTTGATTTTCAATCGGTTTCTTTGTGTTGTCAAAATGTCTTCTACCACACTAAAGGCTTTTTCGACGAGGAATGCTGAAGGAAAAGCGATAAGGTATTGTACAGCAACGTTTCACAATGCAGAACACTGAGTTTCAATGTTACGTTGCAACCAGAAATTCTGATAGCCTTGGTTGAACTTCGGCTTAAGTTCCTCATCTGTGCTGATGGTAATCAATTCTTTTTGCATTATCACATTGGCTTCTTCCATGGCTGAGATACTGTACGGATTTATTATCCATTGAGAAATTTGTAAATTTAGGAGTTCCTCAAACCTCTCTGCAAAATCCTTGTGTAATGCATCCAAGTGAGTCTTGAAACTTTTGTGACAATTTTGACAAATGCGGAAACTGTGAATATTCTTTTCTGCTTAAATTTTGTTTATAAAGAATCAGTTTATTCACAAATACCGATATTATTGATTTAGTTTTCTGAGATCGTCCTTGCAGCTGCAAATTAATTTTGTTCAAAAATAGCTGAAATTCATTCTAAGTAAGACACTCTTGATAACCAGCGAACTTCAGTGTGCAGAAGTAACCGAATAAAGACTTCGTCGTTTCCCTCACATAGCTGAGTAGATATCCCAGAATTCAAAGGATTGCTTCGAATCTTGTTGAAAGCAATTATAACATATTGTAAAAACTGATGTAATCTAGGGCCCTTATTTTTTGTACCTTAGGCAGTTGTCGCTTTAAGTGAACTATAAAACCACGATGACGACCAATTATAGATAGTGCACCAACAGAAATAAGGTTCTTCCATGGAATAGCTCTGTCGAAAAAAAAAATGTTGCACGGCCTGGAAAATCGATACTCCTCTTGTATCAGTCTTTAAATATGCAGCAAAAAGCAGTTATTGGACCATATTTTCATGTCTGATATATCGAACTAACCCTAACAACAAAGCTTCATTGCCGGGTAATGTAGACTCGTCCAACTGAAGAGACAATTTGTTGGTGGGTCTGCAACACAGGCTGAATCAATATTGTTTGGAACGGGAAGATTCCGGTGGCGAAGTAGTAGCACAGACTGCAACGATGGAGCCAATGGAAATGTTAAAACCAGCTTGATAAAGACTACGAGAACAAGAATATATTTTTGACGTAGGACTACGTCTAACCGGAAGATATAGGGGTTGAAATGGAAATCTAGGCACTGAACAAGTAGGAAAAAATGCAAGATTTGGAACGCTTATAACTCGAGCATTTCTCAATAGATCGCCAAGGTTTTTGCATCAATTGATAGGAAATATATCTACGCATCTATCATAACGAATAACATTTCATTTTTCTTGAGATAAATAATTGAATAATTGTGAAATATCAAGCATTGTCCAAATGCACTATGTGCCAATTTTTGATTGGTCCATTTTGTGCTCCTCAAATCGTACCGACCAAAACGGGCAACCAGAGCAGCAGCGAAATAGAATGAAGCACGATTGGAAAGGAAAAAGAAAAAAATGAACGAAACATTGGTCGCAGTCTCACACATGCGTAATTCTCGAGCCAGCCAGTCAGCTTAAAAATCCCCGCTCCGCTGCCGTAACGATCATTCTCATTCAAACCGTACACCACATCGGTTCGCATCACAACACATCAACAAACCAACCCAAGCAGCCATGTCTGGACATGGTAAAGGAGGAAAAGTGAAGGGAAAGGCCAAATCCCGCTCGAACCGTGTTTATCTGGAGTTCCCCGCAAGGGTAGCTAGGCCGAGCGCGTTAGTACCAGTGCACCAGTCCACCTAGCCGGCGTTATATAGTTTCGGCCGCCGAAGTGATCGAGTTAGCTGGCAAAGCTGCTCGCGACGATAAGAAAACCCGCATTCGGAACAGAACACATTCGGTTCGGTGGACATCAAGATAACAGGCGGTTACAGCGAGTGGCGAGTGGCAAACGCAATCGCAAAATGGCATCAGGTAGCAGAAGAAAAAAGCCTTCCAAAAAAGAGTTTAGGAAATACAGTTCAATGCTTTCTAAAACATTATCCAAAATAATAACAAAACACAAATTGATTTTTTCATAATTTGTCTGCCAGGATCTGATGAGTATGTGAATTTGGCAGTTGTTCTGAGCTTATTGATAGTTGGGGACTTTCCTGATTATTCAATTTTCACCAATTCTTAAATTGTTTCCAGATTGAAAGTACAGTAATCTACAATTAGTTCGACATTTAGCTAATTGGACGGACATGTGATGCGACTTATTTAGTTGGACATTTTTGTAAACATAGAGATCCAAATTATGACCCCACATTGAAAGTCGACACTGTACCACTGTCATCGCAAATGTTCAATTACAGGTTAAAATTATCTCCAATCCGATACTGAGTGGTGGTAATGCGACGTGCCAGTGAATGTAATTTACTGTAAAATATGTCACAAGCTGGATGGGAAGAAATTTTCCAACTGTGAAAGCTGTGGCGAGTGGCAACAAATCGCTAAACAGAAAGGTTTAGCCGAACAAGATGGGGATATCGAGTGATAACAAAACAATAAACTCTTTAGATTGAAGATAATTTTGTGATCCTGAAATGGACCCTTTTTAACCTGCATGTGAATCCAACGAGCGAACAAATCGTAATGAATGTATTTTTTTGCCATCGCTCCCTTTTAACGCTCATTCGTTCGTCTCGTTGGACTCGTCCCTCTGGCTGAGTCTGCCGATTTGTCTCTATCCTGTGAGTGTGTACCGCTAGAGTATAAAACACGCGGACCCCAAAAAAATATCTTATTTTCTTTCAAACCGTAAACCCGTGTGGTTGTACGGCATCGGCATCGTGGACTTAACAAAGGAGGACAAGTTAAGGGAAAGGCAAAGTCTCACTCGAACCGTGCAGGTCTCCAGTTCCCTGTTGGCCGCATTCACTGATTGCTCCGCAAGAGTAACTAGGCCGAACGGACTGGTGCCGGAGCACCAGTATACCTAACAGCGATTATAGAGTTTCGGCCGTCGGAGTGCTCGAGTTGGCTTGCAAAGCTGCTCACGACAATCAGAAAACCCGCATCAAGAACAGCTTCGGTTCGGCTCTCATCAAGGGTACAATTAGTTTCAGTGAGTGGCAAAGTGTTTCTCCGGCACGTCGCATTAAATGTAATTTACTGAACAACATGTCACAAGCTGGATGGGAAGAAATTTTACAACTATTCACGTAGGAGAAGAAAATAAAACAATATATTTAAAATATATATTTAACAAAATCTGTCCCCTTTGTATAGTCCTACGTCACTCCGGTTATGTCCCCGACATTACCCACCCGTCTTTTTAAATTGCTCGAATTAAATCGTTCGAACGATAGTCAAATATGGCCGTAAACAAGAAGAAGGATGACCAGGGCCCGAAATCTTCGAAGATGAAAAATGAAAATCGACTCTCCACTCAGTAGCTTTGCTTCGACTAGGACTATATCGGCATTCGCCGTTAACATTATTTGAATTGGCTAGAAGATGATCTGCCACTCCATTCAACCTGACTTCAATCCACTGACATGAATCTTGTTACCCGCGTACACAATTTTATTTTTACGTCCAGTAAAACGAAAACATGATTTCTGATGTAAAAAAGAAGTTACACCATTAATGGACGGTTTATTGTCTACCCGCCGTGAAGTCAAACCTACGAACTTAGACAGTTATCAGTTATGCTCTAAAGATCCTCGCGTTAGTATTGGTAAATAGCGTGCATTTTAGGAGGAAAAAAAAATTCATAAAAACGGGCTTATATTAACAAAATTCGCAAATTTGTCACTGTTTCTGAACACAACACTGCACATTACTTTATATGTGTGAGTAATTTTTGTGTACGATACAAAAATAATCTAGCTGACTTGTAATATATGTCAAGCCACGTTGGTCTTAAACATCGATACATGCATACTTGATACATAAGAGAGAGAGAGAAACGAATTCAATTGTTGAGTTTTTGAAAAGTAGAAGAATAATACTTTCTACTAAAATATTAGTCATTCATATAACAAGGTGGAACACGTAACACAACTTATACAGTATTTTGAAATGTCCAAATAAGAACTTGTGTTAATTAACAGGGGTCGATTTCTAGATCTCGTCGACCCCCAAAATCAGTTTTGGTTCATATCGACCCCCGCGAAACTGATATCAACCCTAGGGGGTAATTATCGACCACTTTGAAAAACCCTGATCTAAATGATTCACAATATACTGCTATATAATATACTGGGGCTGGTTTTTCAACGAAATTCTTGCTTTCCGAATAAGCCCTTAAATGGTAGTACTGAGGTGAAAAATAAAAAAAAACAAATCAAATTTCCAACTAAAAGAATAACACACGACATTGACAGAAAAGTTGGTTTGGATGGTTTCACTTTCATTTTATCGTATACTCGTCTGCTTCTGAATTAACGGATCCTGTATCTAATTAGCGATGATATTGAACTGAACTGAAAAATAAATCATAAACTGACGTTCTTGTGACAACAGCATGCCAAATCAAACTAATTTCATTATGCTTTCCTACGTTAAAGAGAAAATATGTCATAACTTAACCTGAACTCGTTAGCAATAACCTACTTCCGTCATATTTCAACAATGCAAGCAAGCTCTCATGCTTTCGAAATATGTTTGAGCACCACTGTTCACATTTTACTAGAGTTGTGCATCTTTGGTATGCATTCACGATTCAGAAATCTATTTCGGTTCCTCTTGTGTATTAAATGTTTTTTTTTTCTTCGCCATTTTGCGTTGGTTTCGGGGTGGTATTCCTCCCGCTTTGAGCCAGAAGTGAAGGATGCAAACAGGAAAGTTGTGGAATTGTATCCCCCGCGAATTGTATCTCACTTGACTTCTGCACTCGGCTTTTTTCTGTCTTTCACCACCATGACAGAAAAAGTTTAACTACGAAAAAAGAGTAATCTTGCTTGAACTTGCGGATTTGGGGTGCTGTTTTTATTATTAATTTTTTTGTTCTTTTGCATCCTCAGATTTGAAAAGATGAGAATTCCCGCTGATTGCTCGCGGAAAACGGCGACGGAAGCAAAACAAAAACAGCAATACTTTGGTTTATAGTTGATTCCGCGGGTCCTTCACTAGTAGAATTGGGTGGAGGGAACGCTGAGAACTGGTCTGGGCCCCAGATGTCGGAGTAGCGAGTTAACTTTCTTTCATTGGAGATTCTCATTAAATATTTGTGTTCGCGTTCGCATCGTGTTTTGATAAAACAGCCATGAATAATAATCTTATCCCATAAATCTTTTGAATGCAGATAGACGAGCGTAGAAATCAATTATCAAACGACAAAGGACATCTCGAAAACTTAGACAAAATTGAATGGTATTCATCATCATGTAGGCTGAAACACAACAAATTAAGATGTCAGATATGGAGACCGAAACATCCCAATTATGAGAACACTTTGGACCTGATTCTCGAATACACTTCACGGTGGAAACGAAATGAAGTATATCCGAGATGACAACGGTACGGTGTCGACATCTGGATACGAAATAAGTTTCTCACTAAAACTTATCATTATAATTTAAAACGAACTTGAGATAAAATGTTGGTATGAGATTATTTCACAAAGTGAAGAAAACAAAGTTTTCCATTTACATTGAACACTTATTTGATACGGAGAAGTTAATTATCATTAATAATTTTTAATTGTAAAAGTGCTAATTCTGCTTAAGAACCCATTATTATCCTTTACGCTTCACTAACTCGTAAAATGTAGTTCAATGGCGTGCAGTTCATTTCGTTTACACCGTGAAGTGTATTCGAGAATCAGGCCCTCGTTAGTATTACCTCGAGCCAACCGCGAGTAATCGGTTACATATTACAAACAAAGATGATAAAAAAATTGTCAAAATATTGAACTACCGGCCCCGTCAGGCTATGGTGTGAGCCTTGATAAAAATATATATTTTGGATTAAAAAAATTGTAAGGGATTGTATCTAGGACACGACCGCATATTTTCGACGTTGTTTACCACTTCGAATATTATTTTAGAATGCATCGAAATTTTGATGAAGCCTGTGTCTCCGAAACTAACCGCAGAAAGGAACAGAATCTTGTTTGAAAGAAAATACATACAGTGATGGTGAATCCCCTCCTTTCCTTCCTTCGCGGATAATTCGTCCCCTTGCTATAAATATTAGAATAAGTTGAAATGTAAATACACTATAGATATACGAATAGATTTAAGAAATGAGTGTTCATCAACATTGTTACAATTTCCTTATATCTCATCCTTCTCCTAAAAATATGTTACCCTCCTAAACTCGAGTACACCGCGAGTAATCGGTTTTCCACCTTACTAACCATAGATGTAAGAAAAATTGTTTATATATATAGTTTTAAATTATATTTTAGAATTCGGCTCCTTTAAACTTAAGTAACTGAGCCTGTAAAAATAAACGAATTAATAAAAAAAAAAAAAAAAAGTGATGATGAATGAATTATGTTTGTATATTCCCGTGCATTTGGTTTTATTCCGGTTTAGATTTTGTCTAACCGTTCCAGCTACCCACATGTATGAATGCTTTTTTAATTAGTGTAAAGTAGTGGGTGGTGATATAGGCGGAACGGGAGACGGTTCTGGAGAGTTTGTTGGTAACGACGGCCGTGTGGTTGGTTTTTTTTTCTTTCTTCACTGGTTTGCGGCGAATGTGTATTTGTGCGTGTCGCAGGGATGGTATATCATGGAGCGTACAGGCGTAATGAGCTAAGTTTCCTGTTATACATACATTATACATTTCTCCAAGTAGATCTTTAATTCTTTAGTTCCTCAGGATGTTGGTGAAAAATATGTGTATCGTTGTGCACTCAATCGTCGCGCGCTCTTTATCTTGGGGGTTTCCCTCTCTTGGCCTTGCACATATATTTGTATTATTATTCCAGGGAATCCAGAGTTGGAGCTGTGTGTATGTTATACATTTCGTTTATTCTCCATCGGTGTATATGTGGGTATGTGTCTGATGTTTTGCGGCATACAGGGATGCCAGGTGATTTTGATTTGGCCTAAATACCAGTATTGCTACATGAGTAGCAAAATTGTAGGAATTTGTAATGTTTTTGCAATTCAGTTAAAAAAACATTGTAATAAAACCCTATGTGTAGAAGAGCTAATGTTCCGTTTTGTAATTCTTTCATAGAGCTTCTTTTCGTTTTGTATAAGAGTGATTATGTAAATTTAACTTCTCATGTTTCTCAAAAATAAATCGATTGGAGAGCACGTGCGATGAATAACGATACATATCGCCGGCTCGATTGATTTTAGAAGAGTTCTCTGGATTACCTTCTCAGGTCTCCCAAAGATAACTGTACGCATTCGAGATAGGATTTCGATAAATTAGAATATATAAATTCCCCTCTGATACCTGCTCAGGTTCTCCAAATATAACACTTCGTCATCACGATTAGATCTAGTTACAAATACGTGCGATAAATAGTAGAATATGTAGATTTCTTAAGGTTACCTTCTCAGGTTTCCCAAAGATGACGCGGAGAGTTATTTCAATGAAAGGTATGTGCGATAAATAATTTCTCATGAATATCAACTTACGTCTGGTGACAAAATATTCCGTAAGTTCACATGTATGCGATGCGATTGGTCACGAAGTACAATGTAGGTAAGGTAGGTCGAGTGTTGAAATATTCCAAGAGTTCAGAAAGTCGGCTGTTAGAATATTCTAGGAGCTACAAAGCATGCGATGTGATAGTCCACGAAATATATTATAGATTTGTTTTATTATGGATAGGCTCTCAAGTGACCTTCTTAGGTTTCTTATGCATTACCTCCGTCGTTGGATGTCAAAATATGTAGAAAATAGAATGTTCTCGAGCCAATAAGGCACGATATGTATTGCAGATCCTTCTTATTGTAGAGAGGTTTCTTAGTGATCTTCTCAGGTTTCTCATAGATGTCGAAATCATATATAATCATATATAATTGTATTATATTCTTTGTTATAATATTCCAGAAAGTATAGAATCGTACGTCCGGATGTTTATTACCTTAAATACATTCGATTTTTGAGATTTCGTTTCGTCGAGCAGTTTAGAGTTAGCGTTTACAGAATCACATCACTTACCGTAGTGAATCCTGATTTTTAACCTATCCCACTAACAAATATCCCTTCCATGATAAACGCTAGGGAACCACGCTATAGAGGCGACCCTTCTGGCCTTCGGGCGGCGAATATCATACTAACATTCCTTCTCTTCCCCTTCCCCTTCCAAAGCTCGAATCACCGAAAATTGCACAACGAGAATGATTTGCTAGTCCCAAGCGTCATTCTGTGTGTTCTTTGTGCAATTTGGTTGGTTCAGGTCAATCACGGAGAGCAACTACGAATTGTACAGTCTACCCAAGCTCAAGCTCAAGCTCAAGCTATTTTAGAATGCATCGAAATTTTTGTAATAGATTATGTTCTTCGTTACGAATAAATTTGGTGAACGTCTTTTCACGTTTGATATGATGCCTAGGACTACCAAAATATGTGAACGGAAGAATTGTCAAACGATCATTGTATTTTTACATTTTCCTCTGAAATTATTGCACATCTCATGTTTACGTAGTTCTCGAACCGTGAAAGTTCATTCACCTTTTATATCTGAAATGACGATTTTCCAGGCTTCTCAGTTTAAAAGTACGTTTTAGGGCAACATATTTTTTTTTCTTTTTTTTTATTTATTTGTTGTAACTCATTTGACACTAGTCTTGATGAATAAAATGTGTTAGGTAAGAGTTAATTCAAAACATGTCTAATTCTGCTAAAAATGTGTCTAGTTGGTTCATTAAAATCAAAAAACTTTTCTACATCAGAAACGAACAAAACTTGACAGTAGTTCATTGTATCCAAAAACGGTTCTATGGAAACTTGGTTGCAGCAACGTTGTGTTCCGAAGCGATCTATTTGACACACGAAAGTTCAGCATTGACAGTAGATCAGGAGCATCTGCTTCTCCGTTTATCAATTTGGCCACTAGAGTCGATTACTGTATTTTTCGGCGGCGCTACAGTGTGTCTAAACCCAACAATCGGCATCTATCAGGATAAGGAGGCAAATTGTCAGGATCTCTCCAAGGTCAGTTTCGTAAGGCCAAGCGAATGAAACGTCGTTGAATGCGTTCAATCCTTAGGCACCATGTGATCTGATGAGGGTTCCATACAACAGATGCGCTTTCCAGAATTGGACGGATAAGTGCGCAATATAACGACTTCCAACAATCTTCTTCTTCTTGAATGGCACTAACGTTCCTAGCGGAACATTGCCGTCTCAATGTAGTATTACTTGCGTTTTTTTTACTAGTACTTAGTTGAGATTTCTATGCCGGATAACACGCCTTGAATGTATTCTGAGTGGCAAGCTCTAGAATACGTGTGAGCACAGTGCAAGACGGAGGAAATTTCTTTGACGAAAAATTGCCCTGTCCAGAGCGGGAATCGAACCCGAACCCCCGGCATGTTAGGTGTGACGCTAACCACTTGGTCACGGTAGCACAACTTCCAACAATATGGGTGCGAAAAATCCTTCGCTATATTCGGAATAAAACCTAGTTGCCGTGATGCTTTCGAAACGATCATATAGCGGTGTAGATCGAGAGTCATTTTTGAGTCCAGTTGAACCTTAAGATCTGTTACACTGGTTACTTTTGTTAAAGCATTGCCACCTATATGGTAATAAAATATGATTGGCTGTACAAAGCGATGGAACGTGATAACCTGACATTTATCAACGCTCAGTGTTATGAATACGAACGAATTTTGAAGCAGTCCTTTTAGGATCAGCTCAAACTGAAATATATTCATTTTATAAATACAAATTTCATACAATAAAGGTGCAATATTACTCACAAAGTAGTTTCTTATTCAACCTCGTGCTCACAACTTTCTGCCGTCTTTTGGCCTCTATCCTTCGCCTTTCGAACTATACTTTTCCTCCTTTGCTTCTATCCTGTACTTTTCCGATGCTTTTCTTTCCTTCTTTCCACCAAATTTAGCTTTATTTCCTTCGATTTTTCCACCTCTGTTTTCCACCAATGTATATGACAACAAATTCACTCATAACATTTTTCCCTTTTTTTCTTTTCAGGTATTTCAGGCTTCTGGATGTTTACTTACGGACGAAAGATCTATGTCAACCGCGTGATTCAAATGTTGATCATATACACGATTGTTTTAATAAATATTTTGATTGAAATTTCACTATAAATTTTCGAAAAAAAAGAAGAAAAGAAAGCCGCTTTAGAAAGCGGCGAAATTTTCATTTTGTGCTATTCTCAAAAGAAACGGTTCTGGTAATATTACTGGCCTCAAGAAAAGTTTTATTACTTTCTCATTCTCGAGATATTCTCGCAGCTTTAATTCTTAGTGGAGAAAGTTTTGCTTCTGGCAAGTGAAACCAAATCACATACAAAATTCCAGAACGACATTTACTCTGTTGGTGACTAAATAAACGAAATAAACCATTTCTGTTAATCTAAATAACCTCTAAAAGAGTTGCATTGCTTCACTATGATAAAGTTTAGCGCAAATACCATACTTGTTGAAGGCAGTTTTGCGACTGGCACGGGAACCCAAAAAACTCATAACATTCCAGCACGACATTCACAATGGTCTAGCTTGATATTCCCCAATTAATTATTTGGCGCACAATCTTTACGCCCGCTTCATCAAAGCATCAGTTCAATGCATTGATGCAATGTCAAAGGCACCAACGCAGACCTTATGATGACGGAAAACAAGCGATGTTAACTGCTTCGAATATAGAAAAAGACTGAATACTTGCCTCAGCCGAGATTCATTATTCATACCCTAGGGCAAATATTCCCCTATCCGCTTGATCATATTTATTACCACGACTTCATAATTAACACCACCAAACAATCGCCCATCATCGCATCAAAAAATTAGGCGATTGGTGCGATGCACACGGGAGCAGATACTTGAAAGAGCAGGCTTGAAGTAACTTAATATACAAACACTTATCTCCGTTTTGCGCTCTTCTTAATAGAATCTTTTTCTGTTAACACGTTAAGCCCCGATTTTTTCTTGTTGCGCTTTTCATTAAGTCCGCATCAAGAGCGTTTGCACAATATCAGTGTTGATCCCAGTTCCCAAAGATATTTATTGTATAAGTATAAGTATAAGTAAGTTTGATGTAATGATTGCAATACCAGAGACATCAGCGAGTAAGTAATTTGGTCGCGTTTACAGCTCAATCCGAAACGAAGACATGTGATGACGCAAAACAAAGAAGAACAAGCGATGTCCATTGCTTCGAATACAGAAAAAGACTGAATATTTGCCTTAGCAAGATCCAATTCTTATACACTAGGCAAAGATTCCCCTTCGTTGCTCACCGATAAGTTGCTCGTTATTGTCGGCATGGGTAGGAAAGCTCGCAAATGAGCAAGACAAATTTATGGGAAAATCGAAATGTTTCTAGTTTTCATCAATTTAAACCATTTACACACCAGAGAATTGTTATATATAGCACAAAAACAAATCTTAGGGAATTTCCGATTCGTTTGGTATGTAAATCACCAAAATCTGTCCGCGACAAAAACAGTTATTAACGTTAACTCTATCATGAAAACGTGACCTGTTTTTTTTGGCACCCATAATGAAAGACGCAGTTCTACGTCAAAAAATACCCCCGACTTACATGTTTTGACAAAGGGGATCCCCCCAGGCACATTGATTTTGAAGTTCGTTGTAGGGAAACACAGCTCGGTGGGAACAAAAATAACCCCGATTGTGATAGACGTAAGTTCTACGTTAAAAAATAAAAAAAAGGTCGTTAAAAAAGTACGTTAAAAAATAAAAAAAAGTTCTACGTAGAAAAAAAATGTAACACTGAACATAACCTATGAAATAGAAAGTAATCGTCATACTGAGAGGACCCAAAACAATGATTAAACAAAATTTCATCCTGAGGGCCCATGTGTGAAGTGCTTTAAATAAGGCGATAATGGCCGAAACCGTTCTGCCCTATTCTATTATCGAAACCATCAATAACATCGTCAATTCCTCATGATCCTTGCACGCTCGAATATATGTACATAATGGTCTATGATTGCCGCCGCCACCAGGGACTATTCCAACACACAGACAATCGCGAAACGTGGAAAATCGATATTATCATTCCGCCGGTCCGGTTCTAAATTTAACACTTTCACACCCGGTGCCGTTGGCGTTGGCAGCAAATCTGACTCACGTGATTGTGGACGGTTGCGGTTGGCAGGTGCGGTGCAGCGCGCATCAGGTGGTGAAAGCGCCTGAACATACAGCTTAAAGAAATGATAAATGAACCTTTGCGCGGCGTCGTCTCAGGTGCTGCCAGTCGCCATTCGGCGGATGCACGGTCTTCGTTCCTTTTCTAGTAGACGCGAATAGAGCTTAAGTTTTACCCCTCCAGCTCGAGAGCGCTGGGATTTCTGGGTATGAATAATGTATGTTTACTCCGGGGCTACGATTTTGATTTCGCACGACGAGAACTTTCTTTGCACCGAATAATAGACGAGATGGAACGAACGGGACGATCATTCGTGCCGGTTCAAACCGTTTCATAGGAGTTTGCTGGCTGATATACTTCCATAGCCAACTCGTGCATGACTAATGACTAAGCACATTAATTCAGATAAATTTAAGAAACACTGTTCATAGCTCAATATGCTAGCGGTTTTATAACGAAACGGGCAGAGATCGAAAGTTTAGTTTGAATTTTTGGTAGCGAGAAGTTCACTCAATTAGTGAGCATGGATCTCAGTGATCATCATAAAAAATGCTTGAAAAAGTACAGGATAAGTCTATTATAGATTCCCGAATTTCTTCAAGGGGTTCCATTTAGAAGATAAGAGATGACCCACAACGCGATGTATGAAATCTTGCATTCACAACATTCACGACATTGGCTCTCCAAAGCGATTATTATTTCTAACTTCTCGGAAAATGTTTACCATACATCACAGGAGCAATATTTCCTAATATGCTTTTGAAATCTCCTCAATAGTCGTTGCATTTCTTTTTTCAATTTCGTAGAGTTATCCTCGGTATCAAATCAAATACGTAGTCTTACGTCAAAAAGTAAAGGAGGAATAGAGTTACGAGCTGAGCTATCCTTAACAGTGAATGATGATGAGTGACCATAATCAATCAATGACTGAATAGAAAAGAATAGCAATGACAATGGATAATAGAATTGTTCTCTTGTGTTACAACAATATAAAGATTAGAGTGCCAATAAAAATGGTCATCTCAAATTTTTAAACGGAACTTGATAAAAAATGTTGATCTCCACGAAAAACTACTCTTTGCAAAATATCAGCTCAATAGGGCATCATCTACTAGTGTCGCACAGCCATCGAAGTCTGAGTTTTTTGAAAACCGATTACATTAAACACAAATTTCTACATTACTCGGGAATTAATCATGCAAATGAAACGAAATTTGGCATGTGCAGGTTTTAGGATGCAATAAATGATTCTATGGTGGTTGGACTCTCCACCCCCCTTTCTGAGGGGGGGCTGCCATACAAATGAAACACAAATTTCTGCATTAGTCGAGAATTAATCAAGTAAATGAAACCAAATTAAGCATATTGAGGTTTTAGGGTGCAATAAATGTTTCTATGGTAGTTAGACTCTTCACTCCCCTCTCTAAGGGGAGCTGCCATATAAATGAAACACAAATTTCTGCATTACTCGAGAATTAATCAAGCAAATGAAACCAAATTAGGCATATGGAGGTTTTGGGGTACAATGAATGTTTGTATGGTGGATAGACTCTCCACCCCTCTCTCTAATGGGGGGCTGCCATACAAATGAAACTCAAATTTCTGCATTACTCGAGAGTTAATCAAGCAAATGGAACCAAATTTTGCATGTGGAGGTTTTAGGGTGCAATAAATGTTTTTACGGAGGTTAGACACTCCACCCACCTCTCTAAGCGGGAGCTGCCATACAAATGAAAGACAAATTTCTGTATAATTCAAGAACTAATCAAGCAAACTGAACCAAATTTGGCATGTGAAAGGACAAGAAACATTTCTAAAGTGGTTCAACACTCCTCCAACCTTTCTGAGAAGGGGGGGGGGGAATGTTGGTATGATGTTATGACACCCATCCCTCCTCTGGAATGGAGAGGGAGAGGGCAACTTTCATTGAGCGGATTGCCTCTATTGAGCTGAGACTGTCTGAAAAAATAAAATAATGGTCGATGGGCAATGTTTCAATGATCCCTAGAGCATAGTATATCGCACCCATTTCTGCGACATACACGGAACAAGGATCTTTGAGTTTGAAAGAGGCACTGGAATTTTCATTGAAGATGCCGAAGCCAGTGGACCCGTTTATGTATGAACCGTCAGTAAAGAACATTTTATCAGATCCAACTTTCCCATATTTTTCCGAAAATATCGACGGAATAACATTGGAGCGTAGGTGATCTGGTATTCCATGGATTTTTTGTCGCATGGACAGATAAAAAACGACAGAGGAATTGCAAAAGTATGGGAAGCAAACTTGATTGGAGATGCCTGGTGAAGGGTGCACGTCGTAGGTAAGGTACTCATGGTATAAAGACATAAAACTTGACTGAGGAGTCAGTTGTAGTAGATTTCAATCACCAAGTAGTTATCAATCACCAATGGATTCATGATTTTGCAACGGATGAGAAATCTGTAGGATAATTCTGTGAACCGAAGAGTAAGCGGGGGTACTCCTGCCAAAACTTCGAGACTCATCGTATGTGTCGAATGCAAACACCCCATGGCTATACGCAAGCAACGATATTGTATCCTCTCCAGCTTGAGAATATGAATCCTGGCAGCTGATCGGAAGCAAAAACTGCCATATTCTAACACTGACAATATCGTTGTTTTGTACAACTGAATGAGGTCTCCTGGATGGGCGCCCCACCATGTTCCGGTTACTGTTTGGAGAAAATTGATTCTTTGCTGGCATTTCTGTTTCAAATACGCAATGTGTCTCCCCCAGGTACATTTAGAATCAAAATATACACCCAGGTATTTGAAAAACATAGAGTGTTGGATCGTTTTGCCGGATAGGTAAAGCTGGAATTGGGCGGGTTCGTGCTTCCTAGAAAAAACGACCATTTCAGTTTTCTCCGTAGAGAATTCGATACCCAGCTTGAGGGCCCACGTGAACAGATTGTTCATGGTATCTTGCAACGACTTTTGCAGAGCGACGGGATTAGTACCCGTGATGGAAATAACTCCATCGTCTGCAAGTTGTCTCAGCGTGCAGTCTCTAGTTAGACAATCATCCATATCATTGACGTAAAAACTATACAAGAGGGAGCTTAGGCAGGAGCCTTGCGGTAGGCCCATAAAACTGTAACGAGAAGATTTTGAGTTGCCATGAGAGAAATTCATGTGCTTTTCTGACAGTAAATTGTACAGGAAATTATTCAGAATTGGTGAAAGTCCACGATTATGAAGCTTCTCTGAGAGAATTTCCATGGAAACTTAATCAAATGCCCCTTTGATATCGAGGAAAACGGAAGCCATTTGTTCTTTGCGAGCAAATGCGATTTGGATTTCAGAAGATAGCAGCGCGAGACAATCATTCGTCCCTTTACCTCGGCGGAAGCCAAACTGCGTATTTGACAGCAAATTGTTCGTTTCGACCCACTTGTCCAAACGAAGTAGAATCATTTTCTCTAACAATTTGCGAATACAGGATAACATTGCAATCGGCCTATACGAGTTGTGATCGCAAGCCGGCTTGTTGGGTTTTCGTATGGCTATCACTCTCACTTGTCTCCAGTCATGCGGGACAATATTCAGCTCCAGAAACTTGTTGAACAAGTTCAGCAAACGCTGTTTTGCCAAGTCGGGAAGATTCTTCAACAAGTTGAATTTAATCTTGTCCGACCCCGGAGCTGAATTGTTACATGAGAGGTTGGCAATTGAGAATTCTACCATCGAAAAATTCTCATAGTCGCATTGGAGCGGAATGTCGCGTACAACGCTTTGTGCAGGAACGGAATCGGGACAAACCTTTCTTGCAAATTTGAAAATCCAACGGTCAGAGTATTCCTCACTTTCATTGGTATGGTTCCAGCCACGCATTCTCCTAGCCGTATTCCAAAGAGTGCTCATAGCGGTCTCCCTTGACAAACCATTGACGAACTTTCGCCAATATCCACGCTTTTTTGGTTTAATCAGACCTTTTAGTTTGGCTTCTAGAGCTTGGTACTTTCGAAACCATTCCACTAATCCAGTTTTCCTGAATTTTTTGAAAGCGGATGATTTTTCAAGGTAGACCTTTGAACACTCCTTGTCCCACCAAAGTGATGGAGGACGACGTCGGAAAGTGGTAGCCGGTACACGTTTCGTTTGAACTTGAAGTGCGCTATCGTAAATCAAACTTGATATAAAATTATACTCTTCAAGTGGAGGAAGTTCATGCATCGAAATGATTGCTTCAGATATTAATTCTGCAAATTTTCTCCAGTCAATATTCTTTGTGAGGTCATACGCAATATCGACTGACTCACTAGATTTTGATTCATTGGCGATCGATAAAATTATTGGTAGGTGATCACTACCGTGGGGATCTTGGATTACCTTCCATGTGCAATCCAGGGATAATGAAGAAGAGCAGAGAGATATGTCTAGCATGCTTGCCCGTGCAGGAGGGTTGGCTATCCTAGTTGCTTCCCAAGTATTTAAAACTGTCATGTTGAAGTTGTCGCACAGATCATAAATCAAAGTGGCACGGTTGTCATCGTAGAGTGACCCCCATGCTGTTTCATGGGAGTTGAAGTCACCTAAGATTAACCGCGGCTCCGGCAATGCCTCGATAATATCAAAGAACTGATGGCGGCCTACCGTAGTCCTGGGAGGAATATATATCAAAGCAATGCAGAGTTCTTTGCCATTGATTTGTATCTGGCAAGCGACAACTTCAATGCCTGTAATCGATGGTGACTCTATAGAAGGAGTGACGTTTTTTGATCCCCAATAGTACGCCACCAAACGAGTCGTTACGATCTAGGCGAATAATGTTGAAATCGTGAAAATTCAGCTCGTCGGCTAAACAAAGCCATGTTTCACAGAGAGAAAATACATCACAGTTAGAACTGTGAACTAAAATTTTAAATTGGTCTAGTTTAGGGATGATGCTTCTGCAATTCCACTGTATGACAGTGGTCAAATCCTTGACCTCTTGCGCTGAATTAGGCATCGAGGGAAATGAACGCTGCTAAAAAGCCACATTTTTCTTTCAAAAATGTTCTCACAACCGGAAGCAAACATAATACTATGCTTTTAAGAGGATCATTTATATTTAAAGCATTTAAAATGTTATCCACAAGGTCTGAAAGCGCAAGCAGGCCAGGTAGTGGCTGTTGCTTCGACCGCGAAAAAGGAACAGACGTGTTCGTTGTTGTTCCGGGAAGTGCTGAGGACCCCTAGTTGGTAGCATGACCACGTAAACCGGGAGGTACTTGCTTCGGCCTATTCTCAGCACGTTCAGTTCGAGGCTTCATTCCAATTTGGGAAGTTTCGGTATTCTTTCTGGGGAGTGATGGAAAAGAAGTAATTTTTCTTTTCCTGATGGCACCCTGCGATGTACCGGAACATCCGGCATTGGGAGCGTCAGCAACAGGCTCGTCGTTTTGCAGAATGGAGTAGGGATTGTCCTGTGTCGTTGGCACGGAACTCTTAAGCATTTCTGCAAAAGTCCGCTTGGAGCGTTCCTTTAAGGAACGCTTGAGTTTTTCCCCTCGTTGTATGTACACCGGGCATTGAGTAAAACCATGAGGAGTCCCGCCGCAATGAAGACACTTGTGCTCTTTCGCGCAAGGATTCTCATCATGGCTCTCTCCACAATCTGCGCAACGTTTTTTATTGCAACAATAGGCGGCCGTGTGACCGAGTTGCATACATTTGTTGCATTTCATTACCCGGGGTACAAACAACCGAACAGGTAAACGAAGTGCCCCTATTGCAACGTAATTTGGAAGGGCGGAACCCTCAAAAGTCACACGAAAAGAGTTTGTCCGATTGAGAATTATTTTGTCATTTTTATGTGACACAGATTTCAGTCGATCGCATGCAAGAATCTTCACAGTTTTTAGTGTGGAGTTCTTGAAGCGACCGACACCATCGATTATCTCTTTTCGGTTATTATGCCGTCTATTTCGACGTTGCAACAGGGTACGTATACACGATACTCAATCGCAAAGAGGTCGCAGCGCGTTATTTTGTTTGCTTGGGTCCTGCTTGAGACGACAACTCGTAGTTTGTCTGGCCCCATCCGTGTAATTTCGGTAACGTCAGAAAAATGTTGAGTTAGTTCCTTCGAGATGCGAATGACATTGAGAGGTTTGGATTTTCGTCTAAAGTACACAATGAATGGGCCTTTGGAGCCTTCAGGGTATTCTGTAGGACGAAAATCCTGTTTCTCGTCGATTTCCTCATCTTCGGAACTATCAACTTCGTAAACAGAATTTTCTACCTCAATTTCTGCTTCATCCTCCTGCTCTTCAGGAGGAGGTTCGGTATCAGAAATATTCAATTGCGTCAACGGGGGGTCCTTTCCGCCCTCAGCCATATTAGAAAAATCGGCCAACTGTTCGATATGAACAGAATATAATAATTATCAAAATGAATAAGTAAAAAAAAACATATTATAAGGTTATGCTGCGGATAATATTTATATTAATTTATTTTATTTATATAAAATTCTAAAATGAAAAAAAGTTCCAATAAAATTTCAACGGTAATGTAACCAAGAAAAAATAGACATCCCTAATGCCAACGTTTGCCGATTTGGTAAACACACAGATGAACAATGGTGTAAATCGAGCACAGATGGTAGAAGGGATAATAGGAGGACAAAAGAAAAATAAACTTATACTTGCCGCTGCTGTGTGGCGTGTGTGATGAATCTGTCTGAATTGTATCCTCTGCGTCTCGGTCGCGCACCACTTTGAGCTTCGCTCTACTCGCAAGCGCAACCGATGAAAAAAAACACAGTCTGATTCGATGTGGAAAAAAGACGGGTGGGTAATGTCAGGGACATAACCGGAGTGACGTAGGACTATACAAAGGGGACAGCTTTTGTTAAATATATATTTTAAATATATTGTTTTATTTTCTTCTCCAACGTGAATACCTACCTATCTACCTGAAAAATGGATTAGTTTACTGTTTACTCTTTATGAATATGTTGATTATTCTGAAAAGAACCTTTGGTGTTGTGTTTTTGTTATCACTCGATATTCCCATCTTGTTCGGTTAAACCTTCCTGTTTAGCTATGGCGTTTGCCACTCGCCACAGCTTTCACAGTTGGAAAATTTCTTCCCATCCAGCTTGTGACATGTTGTTCAGTAAATTACATTTCATGCGACGTGCCGGAGAAACACTTTGCCACTCACTGAAACTAATTGTTGCGTTGATGAGCGCCAAACCGAAGCTGCTCTGTTCTTGATGCGGGTTTTCTGATTGTCGTGAGCAGCTTTGCAAGCCAACTCGAGCACTCCGACGGCCGAAACTCTATAATCGCTGTTAGGTATACTGTTGCTCCGGCACCAATCCGTTCGGCCTAGTTACCCTTGCGGAGCAATCAGTGAATGCGACCAACAGGGAACTGGAGACCTGCACGGTTCGAGTGAGACTTTGCCTTTCCCTTAACTTGTCCTTCTTTGTTACGTCCACGATGCCGATGCCGTACAACCTCACGGGTTTACAGTTTGAAAGAAAATAAGATATTTTTTTGGGGTCCGCGTGTTTTATACTCTAGCGGTACACACTCACAGGATAGAGACAAATCGGCAGACTCAGCCAGAGAGCGAGTCCAACGAGACGAACGAATGAGCGTTAAAAGGGAGCGATGGCAAAAAAATACATTCATTACGATTTGTTCGCTCGTTGGATTCACATGCAGGCTAAAAAGGGTCCTTTTCAGGATCACAAAATTATCTCAAATCTAAAGAGTTTATTGTTTTGTTATCACTCGATATCTCCATCTTGTTCGGCTAAACCTTTCTGTTTAGCGATTGCATTTGCCACTCGCCACAGCTTTCACAGTTGGAAAATTTCTTCCCATCCAGCTTGTGACATATTTTACAGTAAATTACATTCAATGGCACGTATCGGATTGGAGGTAATTTTAACCTGTAATTGAACATTTGCGATGACAGTGGTACAGTGTCAACTTTCAATGTGGGGTCATAATTTGGACCCCGAACTCTATGTTTACAAAAATGTCCAACTAAATATGTCGCATTACAGGTCCGTCCAATTAGCTAAATGTCGAGATAAGTGTAAATTACTGTACTTTCAATCTAGATGTAATTTAAGAATTGGTGAAAATCAATAAGCTCAGAACAACTGCCAAATTCACATACTCATCATATCCTGGCAAACAAATTATGAAAAAATCAATTTGTGTTTTATTATTATTTTGGATATTGTTTTAGAAAGCATTGAACTGTATTTCCTAAACTCTTTTTTGGAAGGTTTAATGGCCCTGAAAAGCGCCTTGTTTTATGGAATAGTTCCAATTTAGAAAACTTAGTACTCGTGGTTTTGAAAAAAACCATTTCGAACGCCCTCGATGCCGCCTTGTTCTGGATTTGCCACCAAAGCAGATTGTATAAAGAACAAACTTTTTTCATCTGCTACCTGCTGCCGCCGTTTTGCGATTGCGTTTGCCACTCGCCACTCGCTGCAACTGCCTGTTATCTTGATGTCCACCGAACCGAATGTGTTCTGTTCCGAATGCGGGTTTCCTTATCGTCGCGAGCAGCTTTGCCAGCTAACTCGATCACTTCGGCGGCCGAAACTATATAGCGCAGGCTAGGTGGACTGGTGCACTGGTACTAACGCGCTCGGCCTAGCTACCCTTGCGGGGAACTTCAGATCAACACGGTTCGAGCGGGATTTTGCCTTTCCCTTCACTTTTCCTCCTTTCCATGTCCAGACATGGCTGCTTGGGTTGGTTTGTTGATGTGTTGTGATGCGAACTGATGTGGTGTACGGTTTGAATGAGAATGATCGTTACGGCAGCGGAGCGGGGATTTTTAAGCTGACTGGCTGGCTCGAGAATTACGCATGTGTGAGACTGCGACCAATGTTTCGTTCATTTTTTTCTTTTTCCTTTCCAATCGTGCTTCATTCTATTTCGCTGCTGCTCTGGTTGCCCGTTTTGGTCGGTACGATTTGAGGAGCACAAAATGGACCAATCAAAAATGGGCACATAGTGCATTTGGACAATGCTTGATATTTCACAATTATTCAATTATTTATCTCAAGAAAAATGAAATGTTATTCGTTATGATAGATGCGTAGATATATTTCCTATCAATTGATGCAAAAACCTTTGCGATCTATTGAGAAATGCTCGAGTTATAAGCGTTCCAAATCTTGCATTTTTTCCTACTTGTTCAGTGCCTAGATTTCCATTTCACCCCCTATATCTTCCGGTTAGACGTAGTCCTACGTCAAAAACACCTTTATTGGATAGTTTCGAAAACCTGTCCGATCTACTTGCGAGTTGAGTCTCGCTTCGATCTATTCCGGTCTGTTTTAATTTTAGTAAAAAAAATTGAAAAACACTTTTTTGTAAAACATTTGGCCGATCGATTTAGAGTTTGAAGTAAGTTATTGTCCAGTGGCCTAACGTTTATTTTTAATGAATAAATTAAACAGATTCCGCATATGGGCTTGCTTTAAATCAGTGTGATCTGCATGAAACATATTCCGTCATGGCGCATCCCAACGAGCGACTTCTGCTGTCACAACGATTTGTAATAAAACGTAAAGCGTAATAAAAATCCTCCCCCACAAAGGGTATCGATTGAGTTTTGATGTTATCCCTCGTCTCACGAAGCAGCAATCAAATGACATTCCGGGATTGACATCAATCAGTATAAAGCGAAAAAATAATTTATTCATGCCGATGTTCTCGGAGCACGCAAAATAATGCAGACGCAAGTGGAAACGTTGTGTAATTCTCCAGACAAAGAAGACAAATCAGCCAACCGGAAGGGATAGCAGAAATGGCACACCAAAAACATCCCTCATAATCCTGCGTGTCTCAGATCTGTCAGGATTGGATTGGTGATGTGGCGAAGGTGACGCCCTGTGGTTTATCCTTGTGTGGTCAAGATTTGCTGCGTCACTATCACTCTATCGCTCCTCACCCCACCGACATGAAGTGATTTAATGAATCTGTGGATGCCACGTGAACCCTACGAAGATGATGAGCGATATCTTCATCGTCGTTACTAAGTCAGAACCTTCCGCATTCATTGGTTTGCCAACCCAGTCAACTTGACACTGGATAGTCGTAGAAAAAAAAAGGTATGAAATTCACAGTCACGTTGAATATACCACGTATGTTAATGTGGATTGAATATAATGTTGTCCTCCCATCGTTTATGCTGAGAGGCACAGGGGTATAATAGCATGAAAATGTCCTTATCTCGATGGGCATTCAACGTTATTTGTGTCCCCTGTGCGTGACATCATTATCGATATGGTTTTATGTCGTGACATAGTAAGGTAAATGATTTTGGTATGTCCAGGTGAAAATGTGATCATGGTTTGTCCACTTTTTTGAATGCTCTAATTCAGCGTACCTGTGTCAAATCAGGTATTGGAATGTTTCAAAACATATAAATAAAATTGTCTTTTCCATGATTTACAGTAGTTTTATAGTATATTTTTACGGATTCACATGTTTGAAAGGATTATAAAATCCACCTTCTATTGGTGTCAATGCGCTCCTCATTTGAGCTTACTTTTAATCAATCACCAGATGATTATTTGGTATTCAGACCTTTTCTGGATTATAACACTTACAAATATTGTAAACAACATGTTTTGCACACCATTTGTATCAGATTTACATAGCTAAACCATGTACCGTTCTGAATCATATTTCGGACAACATCATAATTCGGACACTTTGTTCTAATATCTTGAAATACATAATGCACTGATGATATAACTATAAAATTAATATCACAATTGCTTTTTTAGAGTAATCCATTGGTTTTACTATCATTTCATATGAGAACTACATTTGACATTTGAACATTTGAACATTTGAACTACATTATAACATAATCGGCAAAAAAGATGACAACACTACTCATTAAAAGCACGTAAAATTTACCCGTTCATCAATATATAAATTTCTACCGTGTTTCATCAGTTTTCATCATCGTTAACAGTTTACTGTGATTGTTTGGTGAGTGTTTCACAGTTCACTATAAAATATAATAAAGTAATGTAGTAATGTAGATTCGTTCAAAAAATTACAAAATAAAGTGTTCGAAATTTGATTTTGACGTAGGACTACGTCTTTCATTTCTATACCGGGATGTAAAATCAAAGTTTCGAGAACGAAAGCGTTACGCCGGAGATCGAGATTTTGAGCGTTGATAGTTCCTAAACATCTGAACGAAATAGTATGATAAACACTTCATTCGAAAGATAAAATTCCTACGTGTTATATACTTGTTACTTTTTCATCCAAAAACTTGTTTCAATAGCCTTAAAATTACTTTCAAAACAGGCTATTGAAATCACAAATCTGCATATAAGCGAGCGCCGCTCGGAAACCCACTCAGTTATAATTGAACAGCGATTGGAGCATGTTGTCGCGGTTGTGGAGAAGCTAACTTCGTTTATCATGAAAGCGCTGATGAACGGTGTCACCAAGAGCCTGTTCGTGCACCTTAGGCCAGAAGGGAATCCATCAGGAGGAGAGTGATGCCACGGTTCTGCTTGAAACATCGGAGCAGCCGCCACACACACATACACGCGCGGAACCCTCGTTGCTATCATCGTTGCTGAAAAATAATCTGCCAGTTCCCCTGGGAATTTAAAAATACATTCATGCGAAAGAGTTTATTTTAATGTTTTCTATCCATATAACACTGCAACCATATACATTTGGTTTTGTGATTTTTCAATCAATCGCAATTAACAGGAAAGCTTCTGAAAATTATTCTTCCCCATCAGTAGAAAATTTTCGTATCCAATATTGGGTGCATAACATGAAAAACGGGAAATGTTTCACATCGCGAAAATCATGTTATTTTCGAGCGATTATTTGCTTTCTACTCACATAATGCTGTAACCAAATACATTTCGTTTTGGATTTTTCAATCAAGTGCGATCAACGTAGGACCACGACTTTCGGCAATTTCTTAGAGGTTCAATGAATCTTAAGGAATTCCAGCGCACTGGCACGATGTTTACTCAACAATTTCTCAAACGAGAAATGGGAGTTATGAGAAAGGATTAGCGAACGCAAAAACGACAAACGGGAGAAAGAGATGTTTGGAAGTTGAAGAAAATTGGCAGAAAACATCTTCATTTTATCTTTCGAATAATGTGATTCATACCACTTCGTTTTGCCAGAAATAGATTATTATTGCTCAAAGGAGGAATCGAGTCCTCCGAGGAAATAACCCAGCGCAAATTAGAGTCGATTATCGATTGCGGCATTCGTACACAAATAATTATATGATGCAGTTTCATCAAAGTGATTTCTTCGATATGGGGAAATATTCACTTTCATATATTTCGTATTCGTCATTATCAAATCCATTCCCAATCGGGATTTATAAAGTTGTCTGATCTTTTGGATCAAATCTTCAAGTGTTTTAATGTTTCCGACTCCATCAGAACCCTTGTCATCTCAATGCTTCCAGTATTAAAGACAATTTTACAGCAATTGATGCAAACATGGCTCCTCCTTGCAATGATTATCTCTCTTGATGTTTAATTCAAATAGAGAGGTCGGAGATATCACTATTTTTCAGTGGAATTGTCGTAGTCTTATCCCTAAATTGGATACATTCAAATTTTTAATTCATAACTTCAATTGTGATGTTTTTGCTCTGTCCGAAACTTGGCTTTCTTCGCGAGATGATATCTCTTTCCACGATTTCAATATTATACGCTTGGACCGCGATGACAGATACGGAGGGGTATATTGGGGATCAATAAGTGCCACTCATTTTTTCGAATTGACCTTGGAGGGATCGAAGCTGTTGCTTGTCATGCAAACATCAGAGGCAAAGACTTCTGTATTGTCAGCTTGTATTGGCCTCCGAGAGCTGCGGTTAGCCGCAAACAACTTGATGACATGTGCTCACTCCTTCCTGAGCCACGATTGATCTTGGGAGACTTCAACTCTCTCGGATCTGCTTGGGGGGAACAGTACGACGACAAACGTTCATTGTTGATATATGACCTTTGTAACAACTCCAATATGACCGTTATGAACACTGGGGAAACAACACGTGTGCCTAAACCTCCTGCTAACCCAAGTGCTCTTGACCTCTCGCTTTGCTCGAATTCATTATCGTTAGATTGCAAGTGGAATGTAATCCAGGACCCCAACGGTAGTGATCACTTGCCAATCAAAATTTCCATCATCTTTGGGTCGAATTCTTCTGAATCTATAAACATGACATATGACCTCACAAGACACATTGACTGGAAAAAATATGCGGACGCGATTGCTCTAGCCATCAATTCCAGAGATGGTTTGCCTCCATTGGAGGAGTATAACTTCATTTCTCGTTTGATCTATGACAGCGCGGTTCGCGCTCAAACGAAACCCATCCCAGGTTCCACTATTCGTCGAAGGCCTCCCAATCTATGGTGGGATAGCATATGTTCCAAGCTTTATGTAGAAAAATCGAATGCGTTTAAAGCTTTTCGGAAACGTGGAACCCCTGAAAATTTTCAGACGTATTCAGCCCTTGAAGATCAATTTAAAAACTTGATCAAAGGTAAAAAACGTGCTTATTGGCGAAATTTCGTGGGAGGTTTGTCACGAGAAACGTCAATGAAATAATTATGGAAAGTGGCTCGAAACACGAGAAATCGCTCCTCATCGAATAAAAGCAAAGAATATTCACATCGATGGATTTTGAATTTTGCGCGGAAGGTTTGTCCTGATTCCGCTCCTGTGCAAAAAATAGTTCGAGATATACCACAAGATAGGTGCGATCTTGATTCCGAGTTTTCGATGGTAGAATTCTCTCTTGCTCTTCTTTCATATAACAATTCTTCTCCGGGATCGGATAGAATTAAGTTGAACTTGCTGAAAAATCTCCCTGATGTGGCGAAACATCGCTTGTTGAATTTATTCAATCAGTTTCTGGAGCATAATATTGTTCCAGATGATTGGAGACAAGTACGAGTTATAGCTATTCAAAAACCCGGAAAGCCCGCGTCCGACTTCAATTCGTACCGCCCAATAGCAATGCTGTCTTGTATACGGAAATTGTTGGAGAAAATGATCTTGTTTCGCCTTGATCGATGGGTTGAAACGAATGGCCTACTCTCAGATACACAATATGGGTTCCGCAGGGGAAAGGGGACGAATGATTGTCTTGCGTTGCTTTCTTCAGAAATTCAAATGGCTTACGCCGGAAAAAAACAAATGGCTTCAGTATTCTTGGACATAAAGGGGGCCTTTGATTCTGTTTCAATAGAGGTTTTGTCAGACAAATTACATTCTCGGGGTCTGCCGCCTCTATTGAATAATATGTTATATAACTTGCTTTGTGAGAAACATTTGAACTTTTCTCACGGAGATTCGGCAGTGAGTCGGGTCTCTTACATAGGCCTCCCCCAGGGGGCATGTTTAGGCCCCCTTTTGTACAACTCCTATGTAAGCGACATCGACAATTGCCTTATACAAAATTGCAGCCTAAGACAACTTGCAGATGATGGAGTGGTGTCTGTCGTAGGATCAAACGAATCCGACCTGCATGGACCCTTACAAGATACTTTGAACAATTTCAACCTGGGCCATTGGGCTAGGGATCGAATTCTCCACGGAGAAAACAGAGATGGTGGTTTTTTCTAGGAAGCATAAACCAGCAAAACCAAAGCTTCAACTTTTGAGTAAACCGATCACTCATGCTATGTCATTCAAGTATCTTGGGGTCTGGTTCGACTCCAAATTTGGGGGCCCATATTAGGTATCTGAGTAAAAATGTCAACAAAGAATAAACTTTCTCCGTACAATTACCGGCACCTGGTGGGGAGCCCATCCCGAAGATGTTATTATGTTGTATCGAACAACTATTCTCTTAGTGATGGAGTATGTCAGTTTCTGTTTTCAATCAGCTGCCAAAACACACCTCATTAAACTCGAGCGAATCCAGTATCTTTGTCTCCGTATTGCGTTGGGATGTATGCCCTCAACGCATACCATGAGTCTCGAGGTTTTGGCAGGCGTACTCCCACTAAAAGATCGCTTCAATTTATTATATCTTCGGTTCCTCATCTGGTGTATGGTTATGAATCCATTGGTGATCGGAAATTTTGAGCAATTGATCGAGCTAAATTTTCATTCTGGATTCATGAGTTCATATCATGAATTCACCTCTATGCAGGTTGTGTCTTCTTCGTATATTCCCAACCGTGTTTGTTTTCCTGACTACATCAATTCCTCTGTACATTTCGATCTGTTCATGAAGAAGAAAATCCATGAAAATCCAGATTATCTTAGATTGGGGTTCGTTCCTACGATCTTCAATGCAAAGTATGGGCGTATCAATTGTGATAATATGTACTTTACTGATGGGTCCTCTATGAATGAGTCCACAGGATTTGGAGCGTTCAACGTATTTTTTAGCACCTCACACAGTCTTCAGAATCCTTGCTCGGTATATATTGCTGAATTGGCAGCGAGATACTGGGCGCTGGACAGCGTCGCCTCACGACATGTTGAACACTATTACATTGTAACGGATAGTCTTAGCTCTGTCGAAGCTATCCGTTCAGTGAGGCCGGAAAAGCACTCGCCGTACTTCCTTGAGAGAATACGAGAAATTTTGAGTGCTTTATCCAGACGCTGTTATGTCATTACCATTGTCTGGGTCCCTTCACATTGCTCAATTCCGGGTAATAAGAGGGCTGACTCATTGGCAAAGGTAGGTGCAATTGAAGGCGATATTTATCAGCGTCAAATCGCCTTCAATGAATTTTATTCTTTAATCCGCAAAAATACCATCGCTAACTGGCAACGCAAGTGGAATGAAGATGAATTAGGCCGGTGGTTTCACTCGATTATTCCTAAGGTTAGCCTCAATCCGTGGTTCAAAAGTCTGGACTTGAGTCGGGACTTTATTCGCACCTTCTCCCGACTCATGTCCAATCACTGTTCGTTAGATGCACTACATTCCGTTTCAATCTTGCCAGCAGCAATCTCTGCGTTTGTGGTCAAGGTTATCACGACATCGAGCACGTTGTTTGGTCGTGCGAGGTGTATCTGGTCGCCAGAACGAATTTAGAAAACTCCCTTCGGGCCCGAGGAAGACAGCCCAATGTGCCGGTGAGAGATGTGTTGGCTCGGTTAGACCTTGATTACATGACCCAAATATATGTTTTCCTTAAAGCTATCGATCTTCGTTTGTGATTGTACCTATGTCCTTATACCCTCCTTTCCTTCCTTTGCGGGTAATTCGTCCCCAAGCTATAAATAGTAGAATAAATTGAAATGTAAATAAACTATATATATACGAATAGATTTAAGAATTGAGTGTTCATCAACATTGTTTCAATTTCCTTATATCCCATCCTTCTCCTAAAAATATGTCACCCTTCTAAACTCGAGTACACCGCGAGTAATCGGTTTACCACCTTACTAACCATAGATGTAAGAAAATTGTTTATATATATATATATATATATATATATATATATATATATATATATATATATATATATATATAGATATATATATATAGTTTTAAAATTATATTTAAGAATTCGGCTCCTTTAAACTTAAGTAACTGAGCCTGTAAAAATAAACGAATTAATAAAAAAAATTATCAAATCCATAGTCAATGGCGCCCATCGGTGTCGAATTTTCTTCGACACCACCATTTTCGCTAAATGCTTCTTTCAGTTCGTCCTGCGAAACTTTTCCGAGCTCTAATCCATGAATTTGGTGTCCCTAAAAAGGGCCGTTGATTGTATGTCAAGGTACTAAGATAATAATGACGAAAGCGGAAGCGCGGCTGTTTAAGAACGCTCTCCTCGGATACGCTGGGCCAGCTGGATGTCCTTGAGCATGATGTGACGCGTTTTGCGTGGCTTAGCACACAAATTGGTATCTTCGAACAGGCCGACTAAATATGCCTCGCTTGTCTCCTGCAGTGCCATAACGGCGGTAAACTTTGGAAGCGCAAGTCGGTTTTGAAGTCCTGGACAATTCCACGAACCAAACGCTGCAAAGGTAGCTTGCGGATCAGCAATTCGGTCGACTTCTAATAGCCGCGAAATTCACGTCAAGAGATGGTTCCCGGTACCGATGTGGCTTCTTCACACTTCCTGCGGCTGATGCGCTTTTCCGAGCTACTTTACCACCGGTAGATTTACGAGCTGTCTGCTCGGTCCCGATGAAACAAGTCCTCACGGTGCGAGAGTAGAAATAGGAATGAATGAAAGCAAAGAAAGCGTCACATTATAAACCATAACAGTATGAAATGTAAATCCCACCCCTTTCATTATGTTCGTAACTTAACCTGAGAGAGAAATGAATAACATCGAAGTAAGTATACAGTAATGTATTTGAATCCGGACGCTTTTTGATCCGGACACTTTGCATTACATTCAATATCATATCGCAGCCATTACATTTTGTGCATGTTGAATTAATACGATTGATAGTTACTAATCAATCGCATCAATCGCATGATAGTTACTAATCAATCGCAATAACACAACATGCACAAAATGTTATGGCTGCGGTATGATATTGAATATAATGCAAAGTGTCCGGATTCGAATACATTACTATATACTTACTTCGATGTTATTCATTTCTCTCTCAGGCTAAGCTACGAACATAATAAAAGTGGTGGGATTTATATTTAATACTGTTATGGTTTATAACATCAAGCTTCCTTTGCTTTCGTTCATTCTACCTCTACTCTCGCACCGTGAGGACTCGTTTCATCGGGACCAAGCAGACAGCTCGTAAATCTAGTAAAGTCTTGGTAAAGTAGCTCGGAAAAGCGCATCAGTCGCAGGAAGTGTGAAGAAGCCACATCGATACCATCTCTTTGCGTGAAATTCGTCGCTATCAGAAGTCGACCAAATTGCTGATCCGCAAGCTACCTTTGCAGCGTTTGGTTCGTGGAATTGACCAGGACTTTAAACCGACTGGCGCTTCCGAAGTTCCGCGGTTATGGCACTGCAGGAGGCCTATTCGAAGATACCAATTTGTGTGCTATCCACGCAAAACGCGTCACATCCAGCTGGCCCGTGGTATCCGAGGAGAGTGTGCTATTACCTTATATAACCCATTAGAATTTAGGAAAGTTTTTGCACAGATGGGTGCCATTGACTATGGATTTGATAATGAAGAATATTTGTGATAGTTTGTAAAATTTTTAAAGGAAAATTATTTGTGTACGAATGCCGCAATCGATACTCGATTCTAATTTGCGCTGAATATTTCCTCGGAGGACTCGATTCCTCCTTTGAGCATTAATAATCTCTTTTTGGCAAAACGAAGTTGTATGATAATCACATTATTCGAATGATAAAATGCTGAAGTTTTCTGCCAATCCCCTTTCAACTTCCAATATCTCTTTCTCCCGTTTGTCGCTTTTCAATTCCATTTCTCCTCTGCAGTCGAACCTAACAGAGCATTTAGCGAAAACCGAGGTATCGATGGGTGCCATTGACTATGGATTTGATAGTGAAGAACACGATTTGATATGGTGTAGTGGATATTCTATTACATATCAATATTTGTTTACGAATGCTGCAATCGATCGTCGTTATTGGGAAGTTGGAAATGTTTGGAAGGAGGCCTTATTTTACTGTGTAATTTCTAGGAGGAATGCATTCCTTTTCAAGTGTTAATAATCCAGCTCCGGATCAACGATTATTCCACTTGTCGGGGCTCGGGGAGTGGGTACTATTTGCGCTGGGTATTTCCAAGGAGGAATCGATGCCCCCTTCGAGCGTTAATAATTCTTTTCCGGCTAAACGAAGTGGTATGTCTAAGAGATTAAATGTCTGAGATTTATATGTTTGTTACTTATTTTTTTGATAAGTCAACGTTAGTCCTACGTCCACTTTGCGGTTATATCAAAGATATAACCCACTTCTAGTTTTTTTTATAAATAGTGTCCGAAGTTTGATTCTCATTCGCTTTATTTGAAAAGCATTTTATTCGATGATTTTTTCATGTTTCCAATCAAATAGGTACTAAAGTAGAAAGCTTAAAAGCTTATTGAACTAATTTATTGAAAATATCAACCAAATAATACCTGTGCAAAAAGTTTAGATCTGTTTTCTGTATCATATGCCTTAAGCGTCCGAAATATGATTCAGAATGGTAATTAACGCATTTCGATGATCAATTCTGGTCCGATTCACCAATGTTGTTTTGTCTACATGATTTCTAGGGCAACCGCTTTGCGCACTGCAGTTTGTTTATCGTGTCCTTCGCGCATAGCAGGAGTAAAGTTTCTCTGTGTTGAGTGTGTTGAGGTGAACACTTTTAAGAACTTTTAAGAACACTGAAGCAAAAAACTTCAAGTAAGGATACATCTTGGTGGAACAAAAAACTTGAAAGGCTTACAAAATTGTCTAGAAAACTCTTCAACAAAGCAAAAATTCCCTCTGATTGGACAGATTACAAAAACTGTCTAACAGAATATAACAAAGAAATCCGTAAATCTAAGAGAAGGGATTGGAAGTTCACCTGTGAACAGGTAGAAAGTTTACCTGTTGTAGCAAGACTTCATAAAGCCCTTTCTAAGGATCACACAAACGGACTTGGTGGTCTGAAAAAAGGAAATGGTCAATATAAGCCCGGTTCCCAGGAAACACTTAGTATCATGATGAAAACACACTTCCCAGGCTCAATCCCAGTGTTTGGATTTCGATCAAAATCGAATGATACACAATGTGTCATGCAAGTAAACTCTCACGAACATATAACTAAATATGAGAGGATCATTCAGATACTTGTATGAATGTCAGTAAAGGGTGTGTCACATCAAATTGCATCACGGAAAAAACGCTGTAGAAATTCGCCCAGTAGACCGATCCTTTTGAAAATTTTAGACAGTAAAATAAAAACTATTAAACAACTTTTGGCATTTTCTTTTTATTCATATTTCGAGCCCAAGCCCGTATGCTCGCACCTCCCTCTTTACCCCGTCCATAAGGTTCTGTACAACGTCAGGTTGTAGTTTTTTTGAACAGAAATCCATTTTCTCTTGAAGTCCGCCTCCGATTTGACAACTTTTGGGTTCTTCCGGAGGGCCTGCTTCATAAGCTCCGGCGCGTTGGGCGGGTTCATTTCCTTTGGCACGAAGGTGACCCCGTTGGCTTCGTACCACTCCAACACGTCCTTTGGATAGTGGCACGAAGCGAGATCCGGCCAGAAGATGGTCGGGCTCTCGTGCTGCTTCAATAGTGGTAGTAAGCGCTTCTGTAGGCACTCCTTAAGGTAAACCTGCCCGTTTACCGTGCCGGTCATCACGAAAGGGGCGCTCCGCTTTCCGCAAGAGCAGATCGCTTGCCACACCATGTACTTTTTGGCAAACTTGGATAGTTTCTGCTTGCGAATCTCCTCCGGAACGCTGAATTTGTCCTCTGCGGAGAAGAACAACAGGCCCGGCAGCTGACGAAAGTCCGCTTTGACGTAGGTTTCGTCGTCCATTACCAGGCAATGTGGCTTCGTCAGCATTTCGGTGTACAGCTTCCGGGCTCGCGTCTTCCCCACCATGTTTTGCCTTTCGTCGCGTTTAGGAGCCTTCTGAACTTTGAATGTACGCAGGTCCTCCCGCTGCTTGGTCCGCTGGACGAATGAACTTGACAAATTCAGCTTATTGGCGACATCCCGGACCGAACTTCTCGGATCACGTCTAAACTGCTTAACTACGCGCTTGTGATCTTTTTCACTGACGGAGCATCTGTTTTTGCCGCTCTTCACCTTCCGGTCGATGGTTAGGTTCTCGAAGTATCGTTTTAGTACTCTGCTGACCGTGGATTGGACAATTCCCAGCATCCTACCGATGTCCCGATGTGACAACTCCGGATTCTCGAAATGAGTGCACAGGATTAATTCACGACGCTCTTTTTCGTTCGACGACATTTTTCCAAATTTACGAAAAATTTACAGTAAAGCATGGCCAACGTAATCTATACACTCTTATCTGATTATAAGCGAAAGCTGAAGATATAATTCCTAAAAATTAAATTTCTACAGCGTTTTTTGCGTGATGCAATTTGATGTGACACACCCTTTAATCACTTGTATAATATTTAGTGATTAAACTGAGAGAGGAACGAAGACTGTTGATTGCATATCCGATCTGTATCAAACATCGCATACCATTTTCGAAGCCTGCATACAACCGCATATATCGTCCCATTTTACTATAGCGAAACCCACTGCACAGAAAAGTGCAAAGCAATAAATGATACAAGAAAAATTACGTCATCATTACGTCACCATTTGCGGAGAGCAGCGAATGGGAAAAGAGATAAAACGCGAGAGTTTTTGCTTCTCACTGGAGCGGTGTTGCTAGTAAAACTATTAGAGATGGGCAAAACAGTTCACTTTGAAGAACGGCTCACTCACTAACCGTTCATCTAAGTGAATCAGTTCTTTTGAACCGTTCTTTCGCTCTTTCGTTCAGCGATATTAAGAACAACATAGAATGTTGGCTGGAACCCAACATCAATAAACAGCTATTATTTGATATCGTTGGATTGGATAGTGTACGTATGGGATTTATATTTTTGAAATTTAGTGGGGAAAGATAACCTGCTTCATTAAAAGTCGCAAACTGTATGTGAAAATATGTTTATCGGTCGACAAAAATTATGTAATAGTTTTATGCGCACATAATATGTGCAATTTTTCATATTTCATACTTCATTTTTACACACAGGTTCCATGTAAAATCATATTTCATAATGTTCATTCAGGGAAAAAAATCAGCAGCGATTTTCACTAACAATCAATCATATAAACAATCACGATAACATGTACACGCAATAGGTCAAACAATGAATTGAAAGCAACGAAAAAACTTTTTTCTCAACATGCCCTCACTATAAAATTTTATGTTTACCTAATCCATGAATCGCCCCAGCTTCCCCCAGATTTTTTCTGATAACCAGAAAGTATATGATATGTATATGAAGTTTTGCTTTTAAAATTACAAAAATCTAATTTAATTTTTAACCCAAAATTGAGAATACATTAACAAAATAAACCCAGCGTTACATGCATTTTGCTCATAAATGACAAATCGTTTTATTTTCCTTACAAGCGTTCTCGTTATATTTATCCATTCCGCCCAGCGCAAATCAGTTCAGCTGCACTCGTTCGTTCGCAAACAATTTGCCCGCAAACACGTCGTACTCAAACAGTTCGTTCCCAAACAGTTCACTCTCAATCAGTTCTTTCCCATACAGTTCACTCGCAAACAGTTCGTTCACAAACAGTTCACTCTCCAACAGTTCACTCTCAAACAGTTCACTCGCAAACCGTTCTTACGGAATCAGTTCGTTCATAAACCGTTCGCTCGCAATCTCTCGCAATCAGTTCGTGGGGAGAACTATCGTTCCTTGAAAAAGAACGACCGCTCGTTCGCTCTTTTCGGCGAACTAGTTCGTTCGTACCGTTCGTGAACGGTTTGCCCATCTCTAAAAACTATGCGGTCTATATGAATATACACATTTCAAGGGATAGAGACGTTAAAAATGGAAAATATAATCTGACTACCCTACCCTTAGCCTCTATCGAGCTAAATAATCATATAGTTTGCACTCTCTGAGACTTAAAAATCAGGATCTGCTACATTAGCTGAATTTGAATCTTTCGCTTTGCGTTGTCCGTACGATCCTGCTGTTTCATGATGCATGGAGAGGTCGAGAGGCAAAGAAGAAAATAAGCTTTCTGCACCGAAAGCGTATATGATAGCTTTGCTTGCATGCTGGTGTGCAATGAAGTGCGAGCCGATGCAGAGTTGTCTCGTTCTCTTTTGTGTCGTGATTTGCAGCACATAACAACAATAGAATACCGCTGGGGGAAATGTTTCCTGAAAGATCATATTTGAACGAACGAAATCGATTTTTTCAATGAGTGGATCATTTGGCAAACACTGCTCAATCCAATTGATTTCCGGACCCGCAAAGGTCTTCAATACAGCTCAATCTTGTATCATCAGAGACGAGAATTGGCTAGGGCGGTCTTTACGAAGTCAAGGGTTGAGTGGGCAGTGGATTCCTTCCTAAATGGCGAGAAGTCCGGGTTATATTTATTCCCAAGGTTGGCCATTAGTACCCTTTTCTTCTGTTTATTCAATCATGCAGAAGAAGACAAAGAGTCATCATGTATCATTTTTAAACACAAGTCTAAATAGTTAAGACCTACATAAAAATAATCCTGAGTCAAATCAATCTTTGACTACAAAAATATATTATAGATAAAAATAGCATTATCTCCTTCGTTACCACGTTGTCCGGAACATTGTTTGTAATAACCTGTAAGATCGCGACTACTCAAGCTATCATAATTTGATTTACGTGGGTATACCCTTTCGATCTTCTAAATCAGCAGCCATTTAAATTCATTTATTGCATTTTCACATAACCAAACTACATACTCGATATTATGACATCCTGGACCATAATTACACAAATTGTTAGTAGTGAGACCTACACGACAAAAACATGAAGTGAGTCCAATCGGACAACATACAATATAATATTAAATTAATGCCTATTATCGGAGATAATAGAATAATTCATTTTACGCATCAACTCACATTATGAGCTAACGCCTGAATTTAGGCAAAAAGATTGCTCGTTGCGTCAGGGAGGAAGCGAGTGGATAATGCAATCGAAAGAAAACATTCCCAATTAAATCGTCAAATTGTTTAATTTTTTTACGATATTCTCTGTTCATGTTTCAAGCAAAAAAAAACTCTGAATAAATTTCCTGACTAATGATATATAACACAACATATGTCACAATAACATTTTTCGTAGAGTGACCCCCCTATATAGAAATCAAAGACATAGTCCTATGTCAAAATGTAGTTTTGACATTTGCATCTCCAACTGGATATATGCTATGCTAATCAACCGACTAATAACAGCTAAATTAGGACGATCTACTCTAACAACGAAACCAACTAGAGGATGCCCTCACTGTTGAGGTCCCTCGTTGTCGACGATCTTCTTAATAACCTAGCTAATTTATGATACGAAGTCATTGGTTTTGCTGATGACATAATCATCTTAGTGAGGAGTAAATGTGAGTATACTATTTCCAATAGAATTCAAACAGCCCTTAACTACACACTTAAATGATCTAACGTGGAAGGACTTAGTGTTAATCCTTCAAAAACAATCATTATTCCATTTACCAGAAAAAGAAAGTATAAGATCCCACCTCTTAGATTGGGAGGTGTACAATTGGAGCTTTCAAAACGAACCAAATATTTAGGTGTCATGCTTGATCAAAAACTAAATTGGAACGACCAACTGGAGTATGCAATATCTAAAGCCAAGACTGCGCTCTGGAGTTGTAGTAGTATATTCGGGAGAAAGTGGGGACTAAAACCGAGAATGATTCACTGGATTTACTCGGCAATTGTGAGACCCAGACTAACATATGCTTCGCTAGTGTGGTGGCCTAAAACTACACAAATATCAGCTTCGAAAAAGCTTGATAAACTACAACGTCTGGCATGCTTATCAATAAGTGGAGCAATGCCCAGCGCACCTTCCAAAGCCCTAGATGCTCATTTATACCTTCTACCCTTAGGCTCTTAGGCTGAAACGTATGAAACATTTTCTAGAAGGAGATCCCACAGGGCATTTACAAATCCAACTGAACACTATATTAAGAATGAATGAAGACTGGATGGAAACAAAGACTAACTTCAGTGTTCCCTTCAAAGTAATTGAATTCAATCGCAACGAATGGGAAGAAGGTGGTCCCAAAATTCGCCCAGGATCACTCGTGTTTTATACCGATGGATCTAAAATCGGTAAATCTACGAGAGCTGGGATTACTGGACCAGGAATCAACATGTTAGTTCCAATGGGACAGTGGCCTACAATTTTTCAAGCAGAAATACGAGCTATTCTAACATGTTCAAATATTTGTTTGGCTAGAAAATACAGGTATACCAATATATGTATCTTCTCAGGTAGCCAAGCAGCTCTTAATGCAGTAAAAGCATACACATGTAAGTCGAAGCTAGCTTGGGAATGTATATTATCCTTAAAACAAGTAGCTGCTACTAACGAAGTTAATCTATACAGGGTGCCTGGTCAATGCGGTATAAAAGGTAATGAAAAAAGACGGGTGGGTAATGTCGGGGACATAACCGAAGTGACGTAGGACTATACAAAGGGGACAGCTTTTGCTAAATATATTTTTTAAATATATTGTTTTATTTTCTTCTCCTACGTGAATACCTACCTATCTACCTGAAAAATGGATTAGTTTACTGTTTACTCTTTATGAACATGTTGGGGGTTCTGAAAAGAACCTTTTGTGTTGTGTTTTTGCTTTTTTTTTACAATCTTTCTCAATTTTTTCTCACTATCTCATAGTTGATTCTTGATTTTTTTCTGAAGGCTTTGTACTTATTAAATGTTCAACGCCGGGCATCTTTTGGCGTATGCACATCTCGTACAATCAAAATGATGGCTGTGATAGGGAATGCATAGGTGGTCATCAGCTCATTCACTATCATATATTTCACTATTGAGCACATTACCGTACCTTAAACTGTGGTTTCGGAGACGAGTGAATTGTAAGATTTGTATCTCCGCAAACAAAGTAAATAGAAATGAAAAAGAACTGAGGTTTTGGAGACGAACTCTGCGATCTGTCGAGAATTGAACGAGCTATAAGCGTTCTGAAAAACCAACAGTAAATTAACACAGGATTAAAGTCTTTTAAAATAAGAACAGAGCAGCAGGAAATACATAGCTCATCATGTTCCTCTTAGTTATGTTTCTATACAATGCAGATGTAACGTCAGTCAATTTTCAACATCAGTTATCAACCAGAGAAAGCAGTTCTTGCTACCGAGAAAATTCGTTAATGCCATCCTGCATACAATGTGTTGTAATTTGAAGCCACTTTTAATTCGGAAACCATACATGGGTTTGTGAAAACTGAATGATCAATTTAAAAGACCCCAACCACCAATAAGTTCAAGAACAAGCATAAACAAAATAAATCAGTTTATATTATATGTCATATTATGTCACTTTATAATGCATTGGTATTGTGAAAAACTTTTAATAACTCTTCTTTGAAAGGTTTAATGGCCCTGAAAAGCGCCGTGTTTTACGGTGGCTGGTTTTGCCACCAAAACAATCTGTATAAACAAACTTTTTCCTTCTTCTACCTGCTGCCGTTTCGCGATTGCGTTTGCCACTCGCTGAAACTAGTTGTTGCCATCGAACCGAATGTGCTCTGTTCTGTAGGCGGGTTTTCTTATTGTCGTGAGCAGCTTTGCAAGCCAACTCGAGCACTCCGGCGGCCGAAATTTTATAACCGCTATTAGGAATACTAGTGCTCCGGCACCAATCCGTTGATGCGATGTGATGTGAAACGATGCCATACAACCACACTGATTTACAGTTTGAAAGAGAATGATATATTTTTCAGCGGATCCGCACGTTTTGTACTTTAGCGGTACACGCTCACAGGATAGAGACAAATCGGCAGACTCAGCCAAAGGGGCGAGTCCAACGAGACGAACGAATGAGCGTTAAAAGGGAGCGATGGCAAAAAAATACATTCATTACGATTTGTTCGCTCGTTGGATTCACATGCAGGCTTAAAAGGGTCCTTTTTAGGATCACAAAATTATCTTTAATTTAAAGAGTTTATTGTTTTGTTATCACTCGATATCCCCATCTTGTAGGACTAAACCTTCCTGTTTAACGATTGCATTTACCACTCGCCACAGCTTTCACAGTTGGAAAATTTCTTCCCTTCCAGCTCGTGACATGTTGTACAGTAAATTATATTTAATGCGACGTGCCGAAGCACCACTCAGTGTCGCATTGGAGGCGATTTTAACCTGTAATTGAACATTTGCGATGACAGTGGTACAGTGTTGACTTTCAATGTGGGGTCATAATTTGGATCTCTATGTTTACAAAAATGTCCAACTAAATAAGTCGCATTACATGTCCGTCCAATTAGCTAAATTTCGAACTAATTGTAAATTACTGTACTTTCAATCTGGAAACAATTTAAGAATTGGTGAAAATTGAATAATCAGGAAAGTCCTCAACTATCAATAAGCTCAGAACAACTGCCAAATTCACATACTCATCAGATCCTGGCAAACAAATTATGAAAAAAACAATGTGTTTAATTATTATTTTGGATATTATTCTAGAATGCATTGAACTGTATTTCCTAAACTCTTTTTTGGAAGGTTTAATGGCCCTGAAAAGCGCCTTGTTTTATGGAATGGTTCCAATTTAGAAAACTTAGTACTCGTGGTTTTGAAAAAAACCATTTCGAACGCCCTCGATGCCGCCTTGTTCTGGATTTGCCACCAAAGCAGTTTGTATAAAGAACAAACTTTTTTGTTCTGCTACCTGATGTTCTGTTCCGAATGCGGGTTTTCTTATCGTCGCGAGCAGCTTTGCCAGCTAACTCGATCACTTCGGCGGCCGAAACTATATAACGCCGGCTAGGTGGACTGGCGCACTGGTACTAACGCGCTCGGCCTAGCTAGCCTTGCGGGGAACTCCAGATCAACACGGTTTGAGCGAGATTTTGCTTTTCTCTTCACTTTTCCTCCTTTGCCATGTCCAGACATGGCTGCTTGGGTTGGTTTTTTGATGTGTTGTGATGCGAACTGATGTGGTGTACGGTTTGAATGAGAATGATCGTTGCGGCAGCGGAGCGGGAATTTTTAAGCTGACTGGCTGGCTCGAGAATTACGCATGTGTGAGACTGCGACCAATGTTTCGTTCATTTTTTTTCTTTTTCCTTTCCAATCGTGCTTCATTGTATTTCGCTGCTGCTCTGGTTGCCCGTTTTGGTCGGTACGATTTGAGGAGCACAAAATGGACCAATCAAAAATGGGCACATAGTGCATTTGGACAATGCTTGATATTTCACAATTATTCAATTATTTATCTCAAGAAAAATGAAATGTTATTCGTTATGATAGACGCGTAGATATATTTCCTATCAATTGATGCAAAAACTTTTGCGATCTATTGAGAAATGCTCGAGTTATAAGCGTTCCAAATCTTGCATTTTTTCCTACTTGTTCAGTGCCTAGATTTCCATTTCACCCCCTATATCTTCCGGTTAGACGTAGTCCTACGTCAAAAACCGATCTCTTAGCAAGATTAGGATCTTCAACTAAATTCGTCGGGCTTGAACCATTTTGCGGATTATCTACATCATGCAAACCTGAGCTCAAAACCTGGGAAATATCAATGATTGAAGCCAACTGGAGGGATCTATCAACACCAAGACAATCCAAATTATTCATTACACCTTGTCGTTTCTGCAATTTCGAATCTGAGGCTTCGGAACATTTACTGTGTCAATGCAGTACACTAATTCAGCGAAGACTGTGAATTCTTGGAAAGGCCATTCTTATGCCTAACAAGATTTGGTCAGCTGAACCAAAACAGGAGCTTTATAAAGGAAATCATACCTTCGTGGGGAATATGCAAAGTCCTGGTGCGACTATCACTTATTCCCCGAATGATAGAACGAACTGACACTGCATACATAGCAAACTGGAGTGCACTACAATAGATCGAACTAATGGTCGCAGTGATACAATGCTCCTACAGAAGAAGAAGCCTAAACTATGAATGATCAATATGATGACAGTAAACTTATGCAATAAGAAATGCAACATCTTCTCGAAAATTTGATTTTTTTTCATTCAAAAATGATGATTTCTAAAACCGGACAAACCATGTTCATTTTTTGGACAAACCATGATCATAATTTCTTTTTGAGGAAATCGTTAAAAAACACAAAAGTTTGAATAATTTCAACGCCTTATGGTAGTGTTAGCAACTAGAGACTTGGGGATTTTCAACAAACCCAAACTCGGGTTGATTGCATGTGATTTTCAAGATGAAAAATGGATTTGCATTTACTAGTTGCGTGAGAACACCCTAAAACGGACAAACCAAGACCATTTGCCCTATCGCTAAAATTCAGAGGAAACCGGATCCTTGCCTGAGCGCTGTAAATTTGAAATGTTTACCTTTTAACGATAATATGTTCGTTGTCCTACTTCACTGTTGAGAAGATAAATTTAAGGAACATAAAATATTTTAACGTTTTCACAGGCTACAAGGTAAGCTTAAATGGTATTTCTACGGAACATGCTTCATTATTCATCATACTGAATTTTATCGCAGCGTAGAACCATCACAATGTTCAGTAAAATTCGAGCGACCAAAAATTACTAGCGTGTCGACATGTCTGGGTTTCCACCGTGCATACACTCCACATTAAATAACATACCGCGAGATACATACAAAGATACACGCAAACGATGGGAGAAGCCACCCACCCGTCGCGAGTTCAGTACCAGCGCCAAGCCCTCGGCGATACATAAAGCATTACAACCATTTATCAAACCGGCTTGACTGCTAGCGGAAACTGTGATAGGTAAAAATGACGATGCTGATATTACACTCTTCCTATCCGGGGGGCCTACAGGGCACGTAGGTAGTGTCGAGACGCCCGGAAACCGTTTGTTAGACGGCGACCTATCCTGAACCAACAGCGCTCCTTTCTAGCAAACATCGTTCATTCCACGTCGAACGAACCGAGGTGGTGGAAAGCTGTTCAGAGGAGTTTCTACGTCAGAGCAGTTGAAATAATTGAATTTTTAATTCCTGATGCGCATATTATGTATTCAGCGGTACATTTACTACAATTAGGGTACGTCGAAAGACTGCTGTTTTTGTATAATTGACTGTTTGATGGAAGCTTAGAAGCATAAGCTGTCAAACACTGAGTTCAGTTTTCAAAAAGTCATCGAATGGTAGTAGCATGCGGTTTGCCTATATTCTTAACAGGAACTATCATTGTCTTATCAGTAAGACAACTGGGTGAGCAATGTGTTAAGATATTTAATGGTTGGATAATTATTAGCATACTATGATTGGCAATTCAAATGTTCAAATTTCGATTACTTTAATCAATTCGAAAGTTCCAAAGTTCAATTAGATGTAGTACAGAATTTATTCCAGCTTCATGTAGACCCATAAAATCTAAGCACGGTTCCAAGTTGGCACTCAGTATTTGGCAAAATTTAACGTTTCGTTTAAGTATTTTTTAACAGTTCCAGACATTGAATCTGCATTCCCAAAAACTGCTTCTACGAGTATTAATGTCAATTCCATCACATCAACTTACTTTCACATTTTTGGGCAAAGCGTTTGCAGATGAATAATACAATGGTAGTTTGATATATGATAATTTTTACAAAATTTTATAATGAATTATTTCAGATTTGCAACCATATGACGAGCTATATCGATTGTAATCGATAACATTTTTTATATTGGTAATCCAGTTTCAGTGACAAAAGACTTGTACGAGTTAGTATTATTACGACCTCTCGTTTGTCTGTTCATCGGTAAGATTATTTATTTAAATTATTTAAATTCATATTTATCTTGATGAGTACCTCTGCTACATGATATTCTATGATGTTTGAACCATGTTTTTGACCTCGATATTAGGTGTTTTGAGTCGTTCAAAATCATAATTCGAACAACTTCCGTAGGTAAGTTATCATCGAAGCCATATTAGGGGCACTTCAGTTAAATTCATTTGTGAGCAAAACATTGTGTGTTCAATGATCGTACAGGTGGGGTAAGGCAAACAACTTCTAGTGCGGGTAAAACGGACAGTTTAAAGATATTGATAAAAAGAGCATATTGATGAGGACTCCAAAAAAAAAATATATATATATATATCGCCATTTCGTTGTGACGGCCATTTTGAATTTGTATTCCTCGTGAATAACTGTGTTCTACTAGTCAAGCCCTTTCATTTGATAATATAGGTATGATAAAATATGTGATCCGCCATTTTGGAGTGGTCGCCATCTTGGATTTTGAAGATAATGAAATACGCAGTTTTATAAAGACTGCAGAGATAATAGTGGGTTCCAAAGTTCCAGATCATTCGGTCAACAGGAAGGGGGTCAAATTTCTATTAATGGGCGACTCATATTCATCGAAAATCGATCCATTTTATTATCATGTAGTGATAAGAAAAAAATTAAAATGGTCACATTTCTACTTCATGTTTGAAATACAAACAAAAAATCTCCAATTAAGACGTGGCAAAATTGTGTTTTTTTTTAAAAGAAAATTGAAATCAGTTCAGAAATGTTAACAGATAACAAAAATCAATCCTCTAGTATTTGGTATGGCTCCCTTTGGCGTCCAGAACTTCCTACACCCAAAGTTAATTTTTAGCACATGTTCTGGCATCCCGATTTATTACATTAAATGAGCTGAAAGATAACATAAAATGTTCTACTCCCCAATACATGTATATCATTTGTATAATATATATACTAGAGCCAATATGAGGGAGCGAAACAGGAGACACATTTAAATGAAAGCATATGAAAGCTTTTCGTATAGTTTGCCAAATACACGGCCCAGACAGAGAAAGATATATTCTCGTTCATGTTCTTCTTTATCGTCTTAGAAAACACCTTCCAACTTCATTCTATGATGAGGTGTAATATTATCACGCTGCTTTATACTAGCGCTGGCAGCAATATGGATAGCGTGGTCGTGTAAAGTAACTTTGGATTCTAGCCGGCCTTGGTTCGATCCCCATTGACGTTGTATGGACTTTTTTTTACACAATCCCAAATGAAAAGAGAAAAGAAAACAGAAAGAGATGTCTGCACGCATTCATACAAACCATTTTTAAGCTTTCAAAATAGCTCATTATTTGCGCATTTGACTCTCATGAACAGGAAAAGGCATCTTTTCTGTCAAAGATGACATGTTTTCTGCCAACGCTAGTTTGGGTGTACAAGCACCGAGGCGAGATTTCTGGTCACTGTATACGGAAGTGCATCCCAGATCCATAATCGTCGATTTGAGTTGCGCTTCGTTCCCTGGATTTTCATTCTTCAGATGGTTCTTGAATTCCCACCACAGATACTCAATAGTGTTCAAGTCCAGTGACTCGTTTTGAGTTGATTGAGACATTGTAGAGCAGGCATTCCCGCATGATTCGTGTCATTATTCTGTTGAAAGTAGATATTACGAGGGAGATCCAATTTCTGAACGGGATACTGCAGGGACGTATCAGGAAGATTAATTAAACCATCTTGTCCATCGCCGAATCGATAAACTCCATGGTTCCAGTTCCAGAAGTCACCAACGTATCATACATCAACTACCGCCGTTTTCTGTGGGAACAAAATGCTGAATTTGGAGCACCGATCCTGGTTTCTTTCACGCCATCTGTCCTCCATCCGATTCAAAGAGATTGGTTTTCATTTCATCCGTATAAAGGACCTCGTTCCAGAACTCCTTAGGTCTGTTAACATATGCCTAAGCAAACTGTAGTCATTTTTTATATCCACATTTGAGAAAGACTATTTAGGGGCAACACGACCTCTCAGATCGTTTCTGTATGCTACTCTGCGGAAAGTGTCGACGCAAACAGCTCTTACTTGCCATTTTGATAACATCAATAAAAAACAAAAATCATCACTGCCCAAGGAATGGTTGGGTGTAGACATTACAAATTGACAAAAAAGTACGCATATTTGCAATGATCTTACTTACAAGGTTTGTTTGTTTGAAGAAATTTAAAGTGTACAATCAATTTTGCAATTGAGATTTTTTCATCTTCTAGGGTTTAATAACTAGTCAAAAAACTTTCCGCGGAATTTTATTGCACGTATAGCTAGTTAAATGTGTGAGTAATAAGCATTCATCAAAAGAATAAATGGATTAAAAATATTTCGTACCAAATAAATGGAATATATAGCCAAGTAGCATGTGTAAACTCAATTTTGCGACTGACTGTATGCGTTCAGATGATGCTTAATATCAATGCTATCTAGAACTAAATCTTTTGAGTGGCCATGAGAAACTAATATTCAAAAGTTACTTAGATTTTATATTCATTCGAGAGAGTAGACAGGAGAAAAATAACACTGAGTTGGGTGGGTGTATAAGAAAGCTAATATCGATCCAAGGTAAATACAGGTTGTTCAATAAGTTAAACTACAACTTTTCATCGTTGCGCACCATGTGCATTCTTTGTGTTGGTATTGGTGTCAGTTTTAGTCTCATATATAGGCTAACCGACACGCACCCACGCTAACACCTTTCGTTTCGAGTCACTTTTGCTGGTTCCGCTCTACCGGACTATGTCATGGTATACAAATTGAGGCTACCGATGCGACTCTTAGTGCCAAAGGCTATGACTTTCCAAAAATGCAAGTTAGTTTGTCACACAGCATCTTATTACGCCAACAAGGAGCGCAGTGCCACTTGCGGAGAGTAACATGTGGGCAAATTCTGCAGTGCGACTAAGCATAAGTGTCCATTAGGCCAATGAAAATGGTCATCTCGTATTTCAAAAAGTAACTCCATAAAAAAATGTTCACCACCTCGAAAAAACACCCTATGCAAAATATAAGCTCAATCGGACTTAAGGGAGTGTGATGCAAAGCGGTCAATGTTTGAGTTTTATGAAAATCTAAAAATCACCCAAAGAGTGAGTAAAGGAAATCGGGGTATTCGAAAAAAAAAATTATGCCAAATATCTTAAACATGAAACGTCGAGATCTAGTGTCATTTCGAAAAAAAATTGTTTGTCAAAAATCGTCCCTCTGGGACTTAGTTTTTTCGGAATACAAAAAGAAAAGTATGGTTTTGGTTGCCAATAAAAATAGCTATCTTTATTTTTCATTCGGAACTTGCTGCGAAATGTTGATTTGCACGATAATACACCCCCCTATGCAAAATATTAGTACATTTTTCGTATTTGGTATTTATAGTTTACATGGTTTCGGGACGCTATATTTTTAATATCTTTCTTGAGAGCTGAGGATTTTCTGCGCTTAGCATGTCCAGAAGTCAGAGAGGCGTTTTTTAGTTTTTGAGTTGTGATTTTTCAAAGTTAACCGATGATTCGAAAAACCCTCTTTTTCCCTTTATTTCGCGATCCACAACATACATTACAATAGCTCACACAGTGATCATGTCTCTTGGGAGAAAATAATTTTATAATTGATTTGTGCTCCAAACTATCCACTATCCAAAAAATTAGAGAGGGTTGTTTTTTTTTCGTTTTCGAGTTGATTTTTCATAACTCAGCCAGAACCGATGAGACCGGTGGGATCCAAACGATAAATTCAGTGCCAGGTCCTGTGATCAAACGCGAGGCTCGACGTGTTAACCGTCTTCAGGTTCTTGACTTAATAGTTCCCCTGGTATGAGCTTTGGCAGAGTAGATTGTTATTTTCGGACGTTGAGGACACCTTTTCATGATAACTTTGCACTCACACTGTAAGCCATCTTAACCCTCTAAGACCCAAATTTTTTATTCGTCTAAAAATACCCATTCCACTTTTATCTCGAATTTCAAACTTTCAACAAAATACGTTCTAGTGGGGGTGAATATTGAAAATAATGTCTGAATAATTTGAAAAGAATATCCATGAAACCCGTCTTAAAGCGAGGTTGGACTGTAGAGCGTTAAAGGTATATAGAGTAATTCCAAATGAAATCGACAAATGACAAAACATGAGTATTTTTGATTCGAATGAAAGTGTGTATTCCGTTTGGGTTAGAGGAAATATGAGTTTTCCACAGCAATTGGGAATTTTTTGCCTCAAGCGTAACTTTTGAAAAGGGCGTATCGATTTGAGTAAGAGAAATCTTTGATAATTTATATCTAAAAAAATATGAGTCGTACCGAAATAGTGTGTTAGAAAGAGTTATAGAGTATTGTTGGCTTAATTTGAAAAAAATATACACTGAGAAGAAAAATTAGTACTCTTTTTTTATTTACAAAATAAGAGTTTAATTTGCAATATCAAAAAATATGTATTTTTTTATTTTTTTCAATTTTTTCATATAAAATAGAAGTCATGCAGAAAATTTAAAAAATGGGCCCAAGATGGTAAAACTATTTTTGGCGAAATTTGTGAAACATCGAATTCTTAGGAATTTTCGAAACTTCGAATTTTTGTATGTTAGCAATCATTCTTAGCCACAAATTATGAATTCTGATGTAATTTAAAACAAAACAAGTTATTATCAATTTCCTTCTAAATGCAACCATTCTCGAGATATTTAAAAAAATATTTCTAATTTATAATCTTTTTTATACTAAATAATCTCTTTTAATATGTTTGTCGTATAGCCTGTTTGTCGTAAATAATCTCTTTTAATATGTTTGTCGTCGTCAATGATATGGATGATTGTCTAACTAGAGACTGCACGCTGAGACAACTTGCAGACGATGGAGTTATTTCCATCACGGGTACTAATCCCGTCGTTCTGCAAAAGTCGTTGCAAGATACCCTGAACAATCTGTTCACGTGGGCCCTCAAGCTGGGTATCGAATTCTCTACGGAAAAAACTGAAATGGTCGTTTTTTCTAGGAAGCACGAACCCGCCCAATTCCAGCTTCACCTATCCGGCAAAACGATCCAACACTCTATGTTTTTCAAATACCTGGGTGTATATTTTGATTCTAAGTGTACCTGGGGGAGACACATTGCGTATTTGAAACAGAAATGCCAGCAAAGAATCAATTTTCTCCAAACAATTACCGGAACATGGTGGGGTGCCCATCCAGGAGACCTCATTCAGTTGTACAAAACAACGATATTATCAGTGTTAGAATATGGCAGTTTTTGCTTCCGATCAGCTGCCAGGATTCATATTCTCAAGCTGGAGAGAATACAATATCGTTGCTTGCGTATAGCCATGGGGTGTTTGCATTCGACACATACGATGAGTCTCGAAGTTTTGGCAGGAGTACCCCCGCTTACTCTTCGGTTCACAGAATTATCCTACAGATTTCTCATCCGTTGCAAAATCATGAATCCATTGGTGATTGATAACTACTTGGTGATTGAAATCTACTACAACTGACTCCTCAGTCAAGTTTTATGTCTATATACCATGAGTACCTTACCCACGACGTGCACCCTTCACCAGGCATCTCCAACCAAGTTTGCTTCCCATACTTCTGCAATTCCTCTGTCATTTTTGATCTGTCCATGCGACAAAAAATCCATGGAATCCCAGATCACCTACGCTCCGATTCTATTCCGCCGATATTTTCGGCAGAATATGGGAAAGTTGGATCTGATAAAATGTTCTTTACTGACGGTTCATTCATAAACGAGTCCACTGGCTTCGGCATCTTCAATGAAAATTCCAGTGCCTCTTTCAAACTCAAAGATCCTTGTTCCGTGTATGTCGCTGAACTGGGTGCGATATATTACGCATTAGGGATCATTGAAACATTGCCCATCGACCACTATTTTATTTTTTCAGACAGTCTCAGCTCAATAGAGGCAATCCGCTCAATGAAGGTTGATAAACGCTCATCTTATTTCCTAACTAGAATAAGACAACTATTGAGTGTTTTGGTCGAAAAATTATTCAAGATTACCTTAGTATGGGTTCCCTCTCATTGCTCGATTCCGGGGAATGAGAAAGCGGACTCGCTAGCTAAGGTGGGCGCTTTAGAAGGCACACTTTTTGAAAGGCAAATTGCTTATAATGAATTTTTCCACATTCCTCGTCAGTATACGCTCGTAAGTTGGCAGCGCATGTGGAGTGGTGATGAGTTCGGTCGTTGGTTACACACGATTATCGCTAAGGTCTCGACGAGGGCATGGTTCAAGGGATTGAATGTAGGTCGTGATTTCATTCGCGTGATATCTCGGCTTATGTCCAATCACTACAACCTCAACGCGCATCTCTATCGCATTGGGCTCGCAGCAAACAATCTTTGTGATTGTGGCGATGGCTACCACGACATCGAGCATGTTGTCTGGTCGTGTATCCGGTTCCATGCTGCTCGCTCTCAGCTCTCTAGAGCACTGAGAGCACAAGGCAGACAATCGGATATCCCCGTCCGGGATATCTTAGGTAGCCGGGATCCTGATCTTCTGCTTCATCTATAGCTGTTCCTCAGAAACGCCGATGTCAACGTTTAATGATGTTTCCTTCGTTGTGTCCCCGTTTCATATCCCTCCTATCCGATCGATAAACTTTTACTTAGTCGCGGCAATACATACACACACTCTTTACAGACACACGGGCCAAAGGTTGTGCAGTCCACTGATCATTCAACAAGAGCCAAAGGTTGTACCGCTCATGACAACTCTACACGAGCTGATGATTGCGCCGCCATTCTATCCTGGATTCCTCGAGTCGAGAAAGACGCACCACGCTAGATATGGGGTACAGACTAGGGGGGCGTTGCTGATTAATGGTCAGCTGCATCCCAATAGGAAGTATCCCGTGTCGGGCACACGTACAGAGCATCGAAGACTGCGACATACCAATTATGAGAACACTTGTAATACTAACCTCGAGTCAACCGCGAGTAATCGGTTACATATTACTAACATAGTCTAAGCAAATATTGTCAAAATATTGAACTCCCGGCCCCGTTAGGCTGACGCCATATGAGCCTTAATAAAATATATATTTTGGATAAAAAAAAAAAAAATATGTTTGTCGTGATATACCGTCATGTTCATGAAATTTTATGAATTTTCTTATAATTTCCAACATTTTTTTCGATTGATTAAAGTTTGTATTAAGATAAAAAAGATTTTTTAGTTTCGCTACGTTTTGTATTAACCCACATGTCTTCGAATGTTTCGTAACGTAACTCCTAAACATATGTCTTTACCATAACGATGTATTTGGAAAAGTTGTTGGAAATTATAAGCGAATTCATAAAATCTCATGAACATGGTGGTATAACACGACAAACATGTTTAAAGGGCCTATTTACTATTAAAAAGACAATAAATTACAAAAAAAAATTTAAATATCTCGAGAATGGCTAAGATTGCTAACATACTAAAATACGAAGTTTCGAAAATTCCTAAAAATTCGATGTTCCACAAAGTTCGTCAAAAATAGTTTTACCATCTTGGGCCCATTTTTTAAATTTTCTGCATGACTTCTTTTTTGTATGAAAAAATTTAAAAAAAAATTAAAAATATGTATTTTGGATATTGCAAATTGAATTTTTATTTTGTAAATGAAAAACAGAGTACTAATTTTTTTTTCTCAGTGTACATTTTTTTCATATTCAACCATCAATACTCTATGACTCTTTCTAAGACACTATTTCGGTACGACTCATAGTTTTTGAGATATAAATTATCAAAGATTTCTCTTACTCAAATCGAAACGCCCTTTTCAAAAGTTACGCTTGAGTCAAAAAATTCCCAATTGCTGTGAAAAACTCATATTTCCTCCAACCCAAACGGAATACACACTTTCATTCGAATCAAAAATACAAGATTTTAAAATCTGCATTTTTGGGACGATTTCATTTTGGAATTGCTTTTGATACACGGTTAATTTCCGGAACTCTATATCAAACTAATTTCTATAAGATTTTTTCCACTAGGAAAAATGATTATTGGAGAATATTATCTCAAAGTTTTAGGAGCATTTAATTGCCAGGGGATCCGCCGAGCTCCACCAAAATCTACTAGTACTTCTTTATAAACTATGAAGCGTCTCCAGGTATTGTGTGAAGATATTTTTTAAAGAAATTGTGCAAACAATACACACATCAAGCTTAACCGTCAGGTTAATTTCTCCCATCAGAATTCCAATGGCTGAATAATACTCATGAAAGGTACCAGTACATGAATTATTCACCAACACTCGCTCCGCACTGGCAAAGTCATGCAAATTGCTATCGAGCGACGTCGCCGAGCTTCATGCCCTACAAAATGTAGCTTGTCCAAGGAAAAATGTGGGATGAGGCGAATGATTACAATGAACCAACGGTCCTCCGTCGAAGGCTGTAGAAAGTACAGCCAACAAGAGCCAACTCATCGAGGACATAAAAAAGAGCTGTATTATTTGCTTTCCAAGAAATATGAAACCTTTGCGTGATTCAAATAATTAGTAAGCTTACGTATGTGTTGAGCGACCCGGGGCTAGATTAATTATCTAGGATCAGCAGTGGCTGGGGTGAGAGTATTTCATTGCATGGTCATCCGCATAAGTGGACGATTTATACCATTTGAAAAAAAAACTAAAGGAAAATCCAAACAAATATAAACAAATATAAATTTGCCAACACAAGACACAAGCCATCAACTGAAATCGACCGAATCAATACTTACCAATACACAAATGGGAGTTTATAAACAGCCGGCTGTCCCATATCCTATATCATTATCGAATTCGATGCCCGCGCCCGAATGTCAATATTGGCGATCCACTTTTCTTTTCGGTTGTTTCGGTTGTTTGTTTCGGAGATGTTTACCGCTCCTTTAAAATATATGTTGCTCCGCCGTTGTCGCGGGAAATCACTTTCGACAAAAACAAAATACGTTTAACTCTGGAAACGATTCCACTGTCGGGATATGGTGGAGGAAACACAAGAAAAATCAACCGCAGAGAAATTTGCGCTCAAAGCATACACTCCCTGCAAGAGAAGAAAATACGAAGAAGATTATATATATATATATTACACCATGTTTAGTTCTGTGATGTATCGTGTGATATCATGGTTTGCACAGTTTTTCCCTCGAGTTCGAAGGAGTGACTGAATTACTCCAATTTGTTTGTGCATGCACCCAGGTTTATACGTGATTTATTCAACTAATTTAGACAAGCAGTCAACCTTTACTATATCTATCTAGTGTCATAAAACAGTATAAACATGACATGTAAATATTGAAATCGAGCGGCATTAATTCCAGTGTAAAAGCGTCATAAGATACTGATAAAAAAGCTCTAAGGCATTTTCTCATTAATCAACTGAGCTTTTTTGTGTGTTTTACCCCTCTCCATCTAGTTGCTGTAATTAATTAATTTTCCCCGCCCTTTACAAACGAATGCTATGCTTATAAATGCTAGGATAACAACCGACAAATGGGTGCTTGTTTATACGAACGAATTTAAATCGAAAGCATACATATCCACTTGGACGAACACAAAGGAGAGTGATGCTGAAACACTGGTAAGCCGGTCAGCATATAAACGGTGATCCATTATTTAACATTTCACCATCCATTATTCAACTGGTCTGTCACATAAAATTGCTTTTTCTGGGGCACGTCTGGATTTGTGATAGATGTAATTATTTTATGACATGTCCAGTGTGTAACCATATGGAAATGGAGCTTGGGATAAAATGCGTCCGTTGCAGCATATCCAATCACTCTTGTGAGATGTAGAAAATTATGAATCTATTGAAATGCATTCGTTTGAAGGAAAAACATTGCTTGAATGAAACTGTGAAACATCATACCTCTACTCGTATTTAGTGGAATGGACAGTAAAGATATTAGCATGATCTTAATCAGAAGGGCGTCTTGAGCGAAATTTTGGAGATCAGCCTTCATATTATGCCAAGCTTCTCATTTGTTTCATTTTAAACCGAATAAATTCAGGTTTGTATCTGAAGCAATTGGATGAAATTTTAGTTCCCTACATTGAGAGGGACGGGAATGAGTACCTAACATCCGTTTCCCGCCGTTTTTGTAAGAAAATTGAGATTTTACTGCTAAAGTTGTTCTATCCTCATTCTTGAAGGTATCGTCTGTCTATAGCCAAAGCCTTGTTCAATCTTTCTAGCAGAAAACAGATTCGTTGTCTGAAGAACTGCGGGCTCTTTGAAGCGATCCACGAGTCTACCCATTTGTTTGCGTCTTCGTAAAAATGAAACTGTTGCCCAACCTGGCCACGCGTCATCGATATGAATAACGTCTAACGATTCTGCTAGATTGTGTCGAACTCAATCTTCAGAAAACATACGCTACGCTGCACTTGAGTTTAATTTTCATCAGCGTGCGTTCATAACAAACACGTATTCTTTCTTGGTACGAAGTGTAAAAAATTGATAAACACGAGAGCGCCGAATAAATACAGCGCAGAATTCAAATACTCAACACCGCTTCTCACTTGAGTGATGCGTTCCTCGCTTTATAAACGCACACATCAAATTCTAGCGCCCGTTTTGTCTTCGCTCGTTCTAAGGGTGCTCATACACTGTTTGACCAAAGCCAAATACTTGACTTTATTTGACAGATAAAATAGGACCAGCGTGTACTGATCTAATATATTCGACACAAACCACGACAAGCAAATATTTAGTTATTGTATGCATAAAATATTTTTCGGTCTGTTCTTTGAACCTGTCGGTAAATGGTTAGGTTACCTTAAATATTTCAATAAATTTTTTCCATGATCTATGTTTGACATTCTTCACACAAGCGCACACGGTTGGTATGGAGGCGCGCTGTTGTTATTATGCTTTGCTCAAGGTGACCATTAGGGTGCCAATGAAAATGGTGATCTCTAATTTCAAAAAGTTACCTCTTAAAAAATGTTCACCACCTCGGAAAAACACCCTATGCCAAATGTCAGCTCAATCGGACTTAAGGCAGAGTGGCGAAAGCGGTCAAAGTTTGGGTTTTTTTTTAAATTCGAAAAATCACCCAAGGGGTGAGTAAAGGAAATCGGGGTTTTCGAAAAAAAAATTGATGCCAAATGTCTTAAAATTGCATGAAACGTCGAGATCTAGTGTCATCTCGATTTTTTTTTTGTAAAAAAATCGACACTCTGCGACTTTATTTTTTTTTCGGAAAACGAAACGAAACGTATGGTTTTGGGTACCAATAAAAAAAGTTATCTGGATTATTCATTCGGAACTTGCTTATTCATTGCATTGCATTGCTCATTCGAACTTCATTTATTAGTGCCACAGACGTAAAAATTTTTTTTTTTAAAACCGAAAGATAACCGAAAATCGTGGTTTTCAAGAAAAAAATTGTTGACGCCAAATGTCTTAAAATTGCATTATTCGTCGAGATTTACTGTTAGCTCGAAAAAAAATTTGTCAAAAAAAATTTGTTTTTAGCGCTTGCTCGTTTTTCCGTTTGAAAAGGCGATTTTTATCAAAAAAAAAATTTTGAGATAACTGTGAATCTCGATGTACCATGCAATTTTAAGACATATGGCATCAAAAAAAAAATTTTTTTTTCCAGATGACACTAGATCTCGATGTTTCATGCAATTTTAAGACATTTGGCATCAACTTTTTTTTCGAAAACCCCAATTTCCATCACTCCCCTCTAGGGTGGTTTTTCGATTTTCAAAAAACTCAAACTTTGACCGCTTTGCGCCACTGTCCCTTGAGTCCGATTGAGCTGATATTTGGCATAGGGTGTTTTTCCGTGGTAAACATTTTGTATAGGGTAACTTTTTTAATTTTTAGGGTCAATTTTTTCCCATACATTCATTGGCACCCTAGTGACCATACACTTTTTTGTTCGGAGGCCAAATATGTGATACTTTTTAACAGATAAAGTTTGATTTTAAATTTTGTAAAAACACAATTTTGTTTACCACTCTTCAGTTATCAACAGTGGAAACTTGTTACACATCAGCACGGCGTTGCATTCTGAAGACTGTGGTGTAGTGTAAAGGCACGTTTCTTGTAAATAAATGATTTTTTTTTCATGCTAATAAAATATATTTTTCTAAAAATGTCCAATTTCAAACGCTTATTGCTCAGTCATTTCATGGTGGATTAATGAGATTTTTGCATCAAACAATTTCGGCACTCTATAACAATTTTTCACCTTGAATAAAATAATATATATCATGTAACTAACTATCGAACAATTGAAAACTCTCAACCCCTTTCCTAACGCAAATACCCACTTCTGATTGGTCGAAATTGACGACACATGCGGCGGGTCCCTAACAGAGACATCAAAACCAAGCTGCCTGGGGGAAATCGACAATGCAAATACATGAAAGTAAAGGGCATTTTTATATTGCAAGTAAGGTGAGTGATACGATTAATTCTAACAAATAAAATTTAAATTTGGAACTTTAAAGTTGGTTGCTTCGTGAAATTTCATTTCAATGACCGATCGTGTATTGTGAAAAATTTAGCATAAGTGTAAGTGTAAAATTGTATATGGTAGCATTTGTGTTAAAATGACTTGATATATGAAACGATTTAGTTCAATTTTCATAAATAAAAACCAAGGTGTGTTCCCGCTCGAGAACGGGTCGTTTGGTTTAAGCTGTCTGTTTTGTTATGTTCATTTTCACCCAGGGAAAGTTTATACGACGAGAAAGATTGGAAAAGTGAATAAATAGTAGAAAAAGTGATTTCCCATATGCTTTACATATAGTATTAGGTGTTGTTCGCCCAATTAAAATTCGCATTGGGTTGAATAAACACTCAGAAAGTAAAAATTATAAAAGAAAATTACTTTTCCATTTCAAATATGATTTCTCTATATTAAAGTAACATGTTATTTACTGATGAGAAAAAATGATAATTGTGTTCGGTATTGGTAACTATCTTATGTTACATTGGTGTGTTTTTTTTTTTCATTATTTCATCCATACATAACACAGGAGGCATCTCGTCTAGGATCACAGAGAGCGGTACTCATCATATCTCGTTCCACTTTGGTATCTTTTGTCTGATACTTACCATCCAACGACTGTTTACCATCCTTCTGTCATCATCACTCGGTAAACACTGGTGGAGTGAACAAACAATACCCAACAACCAAACAAAACGGCCTTTTTCAGGGCACCGAATCATTATCAAAGAGTTTAACGATGTAATTCTTCAAACATACCCAAAATCAACAGATAGCCTAACGGAATCCTACGTCAACTATGCGGTCGTGTCTCGGACACAACCCTCCTGTGACTTTTATTTTTTATTTTGTTTCATACAGACTGACGGACAATGTTTGTGTCACAACGGTTGAATCACACGTACACATTGTTAATTTTAGGCGTTGTCATAGGTTAAAGATGAGTTACAAATGATGGTAATAGAACAAACATAGAGTTGCCTGTGACTACAGTATGTGTCAGCTATTTCTGAAAGAAGAGTGCCACACTAAGTGCACTTCGTGCATTGACAAATCTGGACATATGGCCAGCTTGTACATTGTTCCCGCGAGAACAAAAAATGTTCATGAGTCAACAATCCTCAGCTTCATCGACTAAACCACACAAACCATCGGCTCTTTTCAGGGCCACCGAAACTTTCACTTAAATTTTTAATTAATAGAAAGCGAATTAAATATTTGTTTTAAGATGCATCCGAAGCAATTCCCAATGAATGAAGGAATGAATGGATATTTGTAATTTGTTTGTTGAACTTTTTCTTTTAAAATGTCCACTCATTCGTTCATTCATTGAGAATAGATTCGGGTGCAATCAATTCTCAATTATCCAATTCTTTTAGCAGGAAGACCATACTGTGTGTTGGGTGAGACCGGAAAAAGACAGATGGATTTCCATGACTTTGCTCCATTATATTTGAGGTATACAATTTTGATTTTATGTAGTGTTTATCCATCTCAGGATTGTTTTTGACGTAGAACTACGTCTTTCATTAAGGGTGCCAAATCAGAAAACAGGTCACGTTTTTATGAAATAAAGTTAACGTTAATAACTATTTTTGCCGCGAACGGATTTTGGAGATTTATATAATAAACGAATCGGAAATTCCCTAAGATTTGTTTAATATACTATACATTCGAATCCCCTGGTTTGTAAATGGTTAAAATGCATGTAAACTTTAAGGGTTTCCATTTTCCCATACATTTTTTGAGAATAGCGCAAAATGATGAGAAGTGTTTATATTCCTAGTAGTTTCAAGCCACCAATGTATGGCTCTGTACGCATGCTATGGCGAACGCTTGTTTGGCGCCTGGTTTACGTTATACGAACGATGCCTAGAGGTGCGATTCCACTGAGGCAATACTAAATAACATGTAGCATGATATTTGATACTTGCAAGTGTTGTCATTGTTGTTTTTTCCATGCGGTGCCAAAGATATATTGTTGTAGTTATGAGATGTGGAATAATGGTGCTGGTGCAACATGTATATAATCGACTGTAGCCGAGTCTATGTCAATTGCGAAAAGGCCACCGGAATAGCGTTCGAGGTAAATCTTCAATGCATTGACATAAAATAAATTACGACATAAGATCAACTAGTGTATTGTTCTGCGAGGGTAAGAATGAATCATCAATCAATTTTCGTCAACTGATTCTACAATGAAAAAACCATTTCAGAGATTATTCAACTATGCAGTTGTTTCTAAAATTTCACAGCATTATTGAATAATATCCGAAGGTATAAACGAGCGACTTATATAAAATAACAGCGTAGTTCTACGTCAACAATGCGGTCGTATCTTGGACACAACCTCCTATAATTTTTTTTTGTAATAGTGGATTTTCAAACCATTACATGGACAACTTTAGTTTACAATACTCTGCTTACAAAGCCGTGTATGATGTATTGAAACAATCAATCAATAAGTCAATAAGTAACAAACATCGCTCATACACCTTTTATCTTTCGAATGACATCATTTTTAATTCAAAACAATGCTGAAACTTTCCAAGTGGGCTTTCTCGTAAACGGATTTTTTTTGTATTCAAAATTGGTTTTCTTCGAGGTTAAAAGCGAGTGAACTGAGAAAGCTAAAATCCTATTTAATTCAAAACATAGCCGAGCGAATTGGTCTCTTGATAAAATTTCGGCACAATGTGTTGGTTTGCTCGCAACCGAATGTCTTTTTGCTTTTTTCTTATTCCGTCAGTGGAAAACCGGGATGTACGTATGTTTCCTAAATAAGAATATTTGTTGATATCAAGGGCATAAGCCAAAGAGACAATGTTTTCAACATTGTCAGAACACATTGCCAGAACACATAGGAACATCTGCACTGATCCAGTCGAAGGGTTCGGTAACGTACCCGGTAATAGTAATCACCATTTAGTTCGTTTCTTCGGTGAGTTCTATTTTGAACAAAAAACAGATTGGAAAACGGGTAAAATATATAGAACATACCAAAGTATTACTTATTAAGAACAATGGAATTATTATTAAGAAGAATGGTTTTGAACATTATCTTATCTGTGTGAACAATTTTCTGTACCAAACAAAATATCTAGAACACCTAGTAATGTTTTCTGAAAAAAAATAATAATATTTTTCGATTGGACATCGTCCGATAGATGGACAACATTGACTTAAAAACCGGTAAATTTAACAACCTTGTCACGTTCGTAAGAACAATATGTGTTGTGTTCTATCGCGTTCCTCTTGTTGTGATATCAACTATATGGTCTAAAATTATTACTAAAATAATGTTACATCATTGAAATCGAAAACTATCAAATTTAAAAAAAATACACATTTGGCCTTCATAAAACTTATTAACCTTAAGTCTCTCTATCCTGGATATCTCATTTAAATCATCGGTATTGCTTGCAGGTTTCACAATACAAAAGTGAAAAAAATTTGGTACAAAAATTATCTCAATATTTGTTTTTCTTTTTGTATATTTTTTTTCATAAAACATTATCAGTTTCCTACAACTCGTAACTATGAAACTTTTTGACAACGAAACGCAACAATTTTCAAATTAATGTTCGTTCATATTTTTTTTAAACTAAATCTCCTTCTATTAGGTATCCACCCACAGAAAATACTTAGTCTTTTTGATAGCGAGAACATTGTTTAATTCGCATATTTGTAAATCATTTTGGGTAAATTAATCCATACATTATACACCCAAACTAGCGATGGCTGAAAACATTTCATCGTCGACAGAAAAAAGGTACTGCGCTGAAGGGTGAAATGAACGAATCATTTTTCAAACCCTTTAAAAAAAAGCTTTAAAATGTTCCTAGGTATGGGAGCAGACATCTATTTCTCACAAACTGAACGTTAGCTTGGGATTGTAACCAAGAAAAAGTCCAAATGATGTCAACGGGGATCGAACCAAGGCCAGCTGGAATGCAAGACTGTTTTACGCGACCGCGCTATCCACATAACCACTGGTACTGTTGCATAAATACATGACAATATTACACCTAATTATAAAATGAAGTTGGAAAGTGTCTCTTAAGAGTAAAAAGGAGAGCATAAACGTGAATCTATTTCTTTTTCGGTTTGGGCCGTGTATGTGGCAAAGTATGCGAAAAGCTTTAAGGTGAGCTTATTTGTGCATACGCGGTGCAGTTGTGCTCACCAGGGTTGCCATAATAAAATCTGTGTTTTTGCTCTCAAAAAATCCTTTTTATCTGTATTTTTTCTCAGAAACTCTATATCGAAATCTGTGTGTATTTATATACAGCAATTCCATGCCAAACCAATATAGTGATTCTCAGGTTTTCGTCAAAATTGGTAAATTTGTTCTTTATTTAAAAACGTTAGACCCGTAGTTTTTATTTTTTTCATTAGGGTGCCCATTTCTATTTTAAGGGAGTGGTCCGAAAACTAATTTATTTCCACTTTTTCCCAAAAAATTTTTTTTTTCAAAAATTCATAGCTTTTGTAGTACTGCACCGATTTAGATGATCGAGCAATGATCAATTTGATATATCGATCATCTAAATCGTTTCTGTGGTTTAAAAGTTACGAAGAGTAATTTTTGGGAAAAAGTGGAAAAAGACGATCTTTCGGACCACCCTAAAATGGAAACGGGCACCCTAAAGGAAAAAATAAAAAAATACAGGACTAATGTTTCGCGTTAAAGAACAAAATTACCGCTCTTGACGAAAATCTGAGAACCACTATATCGGTTTGGCATGGAATGGCTGTATAAGAATGTATAAGTTTACACTTTTTCTAAACGAATTTTAACGTTTTGTGAACTTATTCACGAACAAAAACGGTGCTACTATGAATAATAGATAACGGTATTCTGTATAAACAAAAGTTGTCATCCATGCTTGAGGAAATGATTAATGAAAATGATTAATGAAGGCGAAAGACGCCAAACTAATTATTTTTATTATATATGCAAAAAAATATCTCACGAAGAAGAATTAAAAAAAAGATTTTTAAACATAAGCATAAAAACATAGTTTAGTAAATACTTTTACAAAAAATAAAGGAATCTCGTTCATCTTTCATAATCTCACAAAGTTATATACCACTGCTTTATCATGTAAAAAGATGCGACCAGTACGACACACATGTCGAAATTTTATACGACCGCAAAGGGTTAAATGTACAAGTTCAATCTTGAAGCATAATTTTAGCTTTAGTATCATTGATTGGCATAGTTATTATGAATTTGACGATAGTGATGGTATCCACGAAAAGATTCGTTTTCACTGTGCTTTTGTAGGAAAAAGATAAACAGTGTTATTTATTTATTGTAAAGCTAGCCGATGACGCAGACTTTTGCATCTTTTCGCCTTAGATTGAACATGAGAAAGCATTACTACACGCTACATATGAATGCCAAAGTGACTCTTATTCAGGCTGATTCGAATGCTATATAAATAAAATTGGTGAGTTGGGAAAAATATTATAGAGATCAATCCATAACTAATATTGGATCGTTATTTTGAAAAATCTGTAGATTTGTATGAAAATCAAAAAATCTATAATCTGTTTCAACAGATTCTTAGTTTCAAAAAGTCGGAAAAAACTGTATAAATACAGATAATTCTGTAGATATGGTAACCCTGGTGCTCACCTGTATTTAGTATCTTAATCTGTCAAGAGTCCACCAAGGATTTATTTACGTGTGGATTTTTCATTCCTTGCGAAATGTCGCGTAACACAAAAGGAGACTCAAGTTCAAGTCTTGGACACATGGATGCCAGAGAAGGGTATTACAATGAATAAAGTTGCTAAGGGTTTGTGTGTTAATCTGGCAAGTGTGAAATCCACCATCCAGAAGTTCGGGGAACACTATTCATTCGTTGATTTAGCGGAAGCGGAAGAAAACCAGGACTTTCCAACTCCGATCTGTACCCCGGGAAGTGATCATCCTCATCAATCGGAATAAATCGATATCAATACATAATTTGGCGAGAAAAGCCGGGCGACAGTCGGAATTGTGCAGCGGAATAACCTGAACACATACAAGAAGCAAAAATTATCAAAACAATGTTCTGAACAAAAATCACGAGCAAAAACCAGAGCCCGGAAGCTGTATCATCGAATTTTGCAGAAATCCAATGCGTGCATTCTGATGGATGATGAGACTTACGTTGAAGAGAACTCAAGAGCTCTTTCGGGATCACAATTTTACACCACAGTCATCGGCGAGGATGCGAGTGACTATGAGAAGTTAATTCAGGTGGAAAAAATTGGGTAGAAAGTGCTTGTGTCGATATTGATTGAAGTCGGTTAGTTTCTACACAAAAGAAATTGTCAAGCGAATCTTCAAAAAGGATGGTAAGATCAATGATACCATGGCGAAATTCAAGAAAACCTGGAATGCTGCATTTAAGAAAGCCTTTTGATCCACTGTACAAAACCTAATGAAAGGCGTTCAGTTGGAGGTCACAGCATATTGCCAATAATCATTTTTTTAATTGTTTTACTTTTTTTTTCACACACTATAAGAAAAAGGTTCATAAAACATTTCGGAACGGTTTCCTTGTTTGGTCGATCAATGAAAATGGACTTTAAGATTAAAAATGTGTTTACAGCTTATTTTAGATACACTCCATAATCGGTTCCCCATCCAATTAACAGTAGAAGAAGTAAAATTGTAAATAAACTATAGAATTAAAAATAGATTTTGAATATGGTTCCTTTAATCTTATGTAACTGAGCCTGTGAAAATAAACCACTTGAAAAATGCGAATTCTCTCCAATTAATGTATATTCTGCCTACTTTAGCTTCAAAGCACAAGCTCTCGTAAATGAGATTTCAGGCTGAAAATGATAAAAAAAAGTCAAATTACACAATAATTCAATTCGATAATCCAGCAACATGACAAGTCGTTGAAGAACACTGTTACCATCCGAAGAAACGGAACCGGGCTTTTTCCAATCTAGTAGATAACGCCAATACCCAAGGCAAACTCAAAATATATAACACAATCCCCATCGTGTCAGCCCGACACAGATTAGACTATGAGAAGTAGGGAAATCGGTAAGCTTAAAAATACAGCACAATACAAGTATTCCGTACGAAAAAAAGTGCCCCTCCTCTGTTGCCTAAATTAGTCCATTTACTCGAGTACATTGAGTGTAACGGTTCACTCCCAACTCAAACTTTTGGCTTCCATTTAATTTAATGAATTTTCCATCCCATTCATGCCTCGACTCCGCCGACGCCTCTCCACCCCCTGATAACTTGAAGCCCTTCCCCCAATCAACAAGCAAGCAAGCACAATTTTAAAACTCAGATCCTGCGGCTGGCTGCCATTGGAAATAACCATTTTTCACAGGTAATTATTATTGGTCTCAGCAGTACTGTTTCTGATTATTTTGCAACGCTAGCGCTCTGCCTTTTTGTGCGAACACACCGCGTGCAAGTATGAAGACGAGGATATTTTTTTCCGTACTCCCCACTTCCGCCGTGATTCTAATAAAGTTTTAATGAACTGCCTTCATGGAAGCCACGACTGCCTGCCGTCAAGAGGCGATGCGAACACTCATTTGCATAAAACATAAAACGTGTTGCGGCCCACAAAACCAGGCGTCTAGGCGGAGGCTTGTCGAATGCGAAAGTGGTTATGATGAAGTGAAATTAACAACAAGTGATTCGATGGAAAACTGGGAGCCATTATCAATTTTCAGCTCCAGCCAGAGCAACAGCTGCCATGCTCGGTGAATTTATTTCTCCATGAAGCAATATTTTGCCTCGTTTGCAAATTGTTCCAACTAATTTCGGAGGATGCTTGGAAAAACATATGTTAATTCGATTCAGCAGCAACCATTATAATAGCACTCAATCACACAATTCCCATAAACGTTGGAATAATGTACATCGGAGGAGGCTGAACCAACAACAGGCTGAAGGCTGAAGGCTGAAAGACAACATCCCACGACGTATTCCAACATGGGTAACATATGGAGAACATTTTGCCAGGACATCAAATTCGTTTATCCAATCGATCGATCCGTTGCCACACCTTTCATTCCCTAATGCTCTCGGATAGGCTCCACCAAAAATCCCTATCTCTTGGAGTTTATTTATAGCGGCCAAATTAGCAAAGGCTATATTGAATATTTTTGTTCCTGACTCGGGCTCACAAGGAAACTTTCCACGATCAATTTTCATTAGCAAAAGCTGTTCTTGAAATCGAATACGATTGTGTGTGTATCGATTTTCCATCAAACGAAAGTGCTCGTATAACCTTTTCACTGTATCTGTATCGGCAAATTCCTGTCGTTTGATGCTAGGGCAAATTTATTCACGCTATGGAGTGTACCTGGAAAATTTGATGAGACTGATTTTCGTTACCCTCTGCAATGATGTTACATACAGAGGGTGGCACTGCTGTGGGTGGCTATCAAGAAGCACCTGTCAACATCGGTACGAATGAATAACGAGCTGAAAATATGCGCCACAAACCTCAAGTTGGTACCGCAGCATCCTTGTGGCGAACGAGAAACGACGAGCAATGATATATTTGCCAACTTGATATGACATGGAGGGATGGATGATTACGTTCGAAAAAACATTCATGCTAATCGCCTATACCTAGATGCTAAATGAGTTTGCATATAGACTTTTCGATGAATACATTCCCCAGCTCTGCTGGCACTAGCTTTCATTTTACTTCGAAACGAAAATTGATGCTTTCGTAATGATGAGCAAATATTTGTATCACCTCTATCAGTGGACCCATGTGGGTAGGAAGGCACCTAATTGAATAAAAAATTATGAAAAGAGCAAAAGTCGCTTCCAAGGAACCTTTCCGAATCAATCAAACTTTCTAGCCTATGGACATTTTAACTGTCGGAACACATCCTTCGAAGAACCGAAACGAATCAATTAATCAATGATGGCAGGTTTTATGAGCTCAAATTATAAAAAAAAACTTTTGTTCATATATCTGAATGCTAGAATTCTCCCTACGAATAGCCTAAACGATTAACGGTTTGCTTATCATCTTGTTCATTGGTACGGATTTAGCACTAGACCAGCTATACTCAACCTGCGGCCCAACAGGCTCTTTTGGTTGGCCCGCCTGGCCCGTTATCATTTTGTATGTGCAACAATCACGAAAACTTAAGAAATCATTTAGGAGACATGAGATGAGAATAACGGAGTTTAACACACTACACATTTCACATCTACACATTAGTTAGTTGTCTAGTTAGGTGGTATTAGTAAATTGAATATCTATTAAATATATTTAATTCGATCATTAGCACTAAACCCGTCGATATTAGTGAATAAAAAAGAAAATATCGATATGAAAATCGTGACCTTTTTTAGACATAAGACTACGTTTTCCAGTGATGGTACCAAATCAGAAAACTGGTTTTTCTATGAAACAGTTTTACCGTTAAGCTGTTATGTTCGCATTATTTTAGCTGTGAATCAATTTTGATGGTTTGCATTCCAATCGCAATTTTCTTTATTTTTTCAATAAATTATACATTACGGTTCTCCAATCCGTAAATGATTTTAGTTAGGGGAAAACTGGAAGAATACACATTTTCCTATCGTGTTCTTGTTTGAGGGAGGTACCATATTTAAATATTACTGTTAATTAGACATACGTAAATTGGTCGCTCGAAATGCAATTGCAGCATTCGTTCTACGGACCAGGGCCTGACAATTTCACTTCAATTAGCACATCGTCACTCAATAATGTGTCTATCGCTTCTCAGAACAGAACCAGAACCATGCAGGCTATAAATATATCTATTCTCTTTTCACGCACAATAAGAAAAATATCTCGTCTCTTTCGTACATATTCCTTTCATTTCACGTTGATTCCTTTCATTCTGCAAACAAAAGCGACGTTAGAAATCGTCACTTAGAAATTAATTTGAAGCATCCATGTATTCTGGCAGTTTGTATAGAAATGAATGTTTCCTTGTTGCATTCGAAACTTATTCACTGAAACTAATGAAAACGGTGCAGTGAGTGTTGTGTAGTATGCCTGCAGGAGTAATTATTTACCGGCACTAGTTGTCAGTGTGAAATTAGTGATGAAACGGATAGTGGTTTGGTCGGATACTGGATACCGGTCAGCTTCGAGTCCGGATAGCCGAGTATTCGACAGCCCGATGTTTGTGTTTGTGCTTGTTTGTGTGCGTGCACGTGTATTTGTGTGGGTGTTTGTGTATGTTCGCGCGTTTTTTAGGTGTTTGTGTGCGTGTGTGCGCGTGCATTTGGGCGTGTTTTTTTTTTGCTTGCATGCAGGTGTGCGCTTTTTTTATGTGTAGGCGTGTTTGCGCGCATTTGTGCGTGTTTGTGTGCGCGTGTGTACGTGCGTTTACGCGTGTTTTTTTTCTTGCTTGTGTGCAGGTGTGCGCGTTTTTTTGTGCATGGGCATGTGTGGGTGTGTGTGCGTACGCGTGCACGTATTTGTGCGTATTTGTGTGCGTGTGTGCACGTGCGTGCTCGATTCTTTCCGCGCGTGCGTCTGGGCGTGTGCATGTTTGTGCGCGTGTATGTGCGTTTGTGGGCACCTGTGCGTCCATTTGTATGTTTGTGTGCGCTCGCGTTTTTGTGCACATGTTTGTGCATGTTTACGCGTGTGTGTGCGTGTTTGTGCACCCAATGGTATGTGCGTGCGCGTGCTTCCGGCGTTGTGTATGTGTTTGTGCGTGCGCTCACAATTCTGCGTGGGCACGCTGAAAGCGCAGACCTAGTCGAAAATCGCGTAATTTCGAGCAAATCGTGTAAAAAAATCGCGTAATTTTGAGCGAATAGCGTAAAAAATATCATGCAAAAAACGCATAAAAAAGAATCCAGCGTACTTGCAAATAACATGCTTCTTCGTAACATGGAATACCTGTTTGATACAGGAAATATAATGAAATGAAGACAGCTCAAATCGGACTATTCTTTTCACCCTTAGAGAGGGTGAAAAACTTGAGAAAGGAATAGTCCGATCTGTGCCGTCTTTCATTTTATTATATTTTTTGTATCAAACATGTAATCCAAATAACAGAGAAACATGTTATTTACAAGTGATTGAAGAATTTTGAACACGGTCCGCGACGATGCATTTTGGTAAAATAAAACTTACGTTTGAAAGCAGCAAGCATCTTCTAACATGCGAAATGAAAATAAATATAACCCGTTCAAGCAGTTTTAATCGTCAGTGAAAGCTTCTGCTTTTATACTTTTAAGAGAACGAAAAAGGAAAGGAACGAAACAAAAGAATCAATGTTACTGTATGCGTAGAGAATATTTCGTTTCCACTTCACCCCGATACACTGAAATTAATCCACCGAAAATGACTGTAGTGGAAGTGAGAGTTGTATGAATAAAATTCAATCACATTTATTAGCTTCGAAAATAACTAGCCCTGCTACGGACAATGTGGATAGAGATAATATTACAGTCTTAGCTTCCCCGTATTCTATTCATTGAGTATAAACAAGTCATTCGCGGTTTTAAAACACAGTATTCACAATTCATCAGTCATCTAGCTAGTAACAGACGGCAGCGAGTCTTTCAGTCTTTCTCAAGGCCGAGTGTTTAGTTGAAAATAGGTCTTTTCCAAGGCTAGAGGCGAATGAACTGATGAATTTGAAAGCCTCTATAATTGAAAACATCAACATCATCATCATCATTCATGTCGTCTCGCTCCAACAATCAAACAGCAGTCTTTCTCAATGCTGATATCACACAATGATTTTTCTCGATTCTATGTAAATGTTTTTGTATGGTACAATTTTGTTCGGTGGGGGCACCGCGTCGATTTGCGTGCCGTATGGTGAAGATTGCCTCTGTATTTTTGAATCAGATCATATTTGAACCTGTACTGGGGTGTATGTTTAAAATTTCTGAAACAAAAGCGTTACATTTGGGGTACAAAGTTTCAACCGTTGACACCTCTTTGTCAGTTGTACAAAGAGTTGTGTTCTTCGGTGAAAAACTTAAGTTGAAATTTTGTTTCGATGGTATTGCTTACGCCTCCGCAGCCACCACATGATAGTGTCGGTTCGGATTTTCTGTTACCGTTCTGTGTCTGCTGAGATGTTTCGTTCTGTGTTGAAGATGTGACTTTGCTAGAAGATACTGAAAAAGTACTGAATACAAGTACAAGAAGTTCAGTATTCCAGTTTCAGTGCTCTATATAGCGAGCAATCAACAGTACTTGTTGATACTTAGAATTAATTTGACAATCTACTAAAAATGCTCCTCACTCCTCACTCAGTGAAAGCACTCATTTGTCAATCCTTGTCTTTGCTATCAAATCTATCAAATCTATTAAAGAGCTCTATTATTAAATTTCTTCAATGTTTGTGCTCGACGGCAATATTTTCGTAATTCTATGTTAACAGAGCGGTTGTGTCTTAAACATCACCCTTCTTCATTTAGCTTTTTTTTCTTTGCGGCACGCGGCATCATTACCAACACGTGTTTGTGGCCCCTATGAAAAAAAGGTTGAGTACTAGACGACCTTCAGACGAATTTCATGCCAACTCCTATGACGGAGTTAGCAGCCCATCTCAGATAGCAGCGAAACGTTGTGGGTGTAAACACATGGGGCTTTTAAGCAACTTTGCATACTCGAAATAATCAAAAAAGAATTAGACTACTTTATGACTCAAAAACTATAATACCACGAAATTTGGGTCAAAGGATAAAATTCTATAATTCTATAAATTGTTAAATTTTCATTAAAAAATAACAAAATTCATTTGAAAAAACAAATTATTTTAAAAATAAAAATGCATTTTTCTCAAAAACTTTTCTTCTCAAATTCAAAAAAAAATATATGAATAGATTTTACGATTTCCAACAAGTAATCCATACATAGAAAGATGAGCACTTTTACTGGGAAAACATTTTTTTCTAGCAACAACTTTTTCATATTTTCTTTGAAAAAAATTGGAACTAATCCTAATTTAGTTCAAATTCAAGATAGCAATATAGTGTACTAGACAAAGTTTTAGATTTTATTAGAATAAATCGGCCGTTACTGCTGCAATTTCACGTTCGATATTCGTACAGAGTTCATCAATCGTCGCTGGCTTGTTGGCCATAGACTTGATGTAGACCCACAGGGAATAGGCTAACGGCGTCAAATCGCACGACCGAGGCGGCCAATTGACTGGGCTATTTCGTGAGATAACACACTCACCAAACTTGGTTTTCAATAAATCGATTCGCTGTGTGGCTTGTGGCGCCGTCCTGTTGAAACCAAGTCCATTCGGGCCAAAAATATTCGGTTATCATTGAGCGTTTTCCATTCACAGGCAGTAGTGTGCGGGCGGCAAACCCGGCATTTGCCGGGGGCACTGGCCTTTTTGGGCGCCAAAATCAAAGAATTGTCATTTGCAATTTTTTTCACCGTATTATATTTCATCCTTCAATTGAGTAAAAAACATCTATCAGAAGAGTTTGCTTCGGTCCGAACATGAAACCAATAACCTCTCTTTGATTTTCGCAAAATTGAAACACCCAACATCACATTACAACAATACCCTTTTAGTTTGTTGTTATGCATGCCTGGGCGCCCCTCCATGCTATATGTTGTTATACAGTTATTGCTTAAGGGGATGGTCGTAAAACAATGAATTTTTGTGATATTTCTTCGGATGTTAGGAATAAGGTGAAGTATTCGAGTATTTGGTTATTGTTTAATGCATATTTAAAGATGTATTTTCCGTTTTCTAAGTACACGAATAATGATTATTACGCTGTTGGCCGCTGGATATGTAGATGCTGTCAGAAAATCGGAGCATTGCTGGTGGTATCGGTTCTGAAGCAACGGGGTGTCACATAACGAATTCCAATAAATATTTTGAAACTTTAGGATAATACCTAAAGCGTCATATAGAGGTTTTTCTAAATCCGAAAAAATGCCAAAATGGCGGCCTTTTTTGCTAAAAATGAGTTATTTTCATGAAAAATCGATGCCACAATTGTATCATTTGAAGTAAATGAAATTTTATTTAAGCACAAGTAGCCTTTTGAAGACGGTGAAAGGGGTTTTGTTGCATCAGGAGAATTATTGTTTGACAATTTCAACAATTAATCTGAAATAATTACTTTGATTGAAAAAAGACGCTGTCAAGAAACAATTATAAGTAAAACAGAAGCTTAAAAAAAACAAATTAACGAATGAATACCGCACAGTTATGTGTATCCATAAGGATAATAAAGAAGTCGTTCAATAACTAGAACATGATTTCCAATAAAAAATTGATATCGATTACGACTGATGGAGCTCCTTGCACGGTTGGAAATCATAAACGATTTATGAATCAATGCAAAATTGATGACAATACAAGCTCTGTGTTAATCAATTGATTCACATATTAAATTTCTACTCAATAATTTCACTCAATTTCAGCAAAAACGTCGTGCGAACGTAGTTTCAGGTTCGCACGATGTTTTTGTAACTGAAAGCGTAAGTAAAATTCGTAGCACTGTCTCAATGTTAGGATAAAATGCTTCGAGAGAATAACTGAGAATAATGTTCAAGGCGTCGAAGAGTTCAGGTCAGGGTAAAGATCCTTCATCTGAATCTTGAACATTTCCGCCTCTGATACAAGTTCCTCTGTTTCAACATCTGAAGAATACTTCCGCCCGAAATTTGACACAATCTGCTTCAATTGATCCATACACATAGATGTTAGTCAGACTCTCGTTATAAATGAAAAATCTGATGCTATATCCGCTATAGCAGGGTTGCCCAATCTTTTCACCACCACGCGCGCCTTTTTTCCAAAAGTACACGGCAGACTACCAACACATTATGTTTTTTTAAGTGACCGTTAATAAGTAGTAGTTTGATTGTAAAATGTTATATAAAATTAGGTAACGAGAACAATGATTTTTTCTCTAAAACTAATTATTAATAATAGTAATAGGCTTTTTTAATTTTTTAATTTTTACTGCGAACGATTTTATTTTAAACATATTCTATCCTGAATGTTTGTTTTGTATCTGATAAACCGTTGGAAACATTTTTCGATTGTATATATGGTAGAAAATATTGTTTTCGGGTATAAGTATATCCCAAAAATGCAACACATTTCCTCGCAAACTAAATTCCAACAAGTACAGTAAATTTTAATTTGAAATACATTCGAAATCAAGAGCTTCATCTCTCTTGATTTCAAAACTATATCGCTATTAAAATTGAAGATTTCATTTTCAATTAATGCTCTTTTATTTCATTAATATTTCTACTAAAGGGTGTGTCACATCAAATTGCATCACGGAAAAAACGCTGTAGAAATTTAATTTTTAGGAATTATATCTTCAGCTTTCGCTTTAAAATCAGATAAGAGTGTATAGATCACGTTGTCCATGCTTCACTGTCAATTTTTTGTAAATTTGGAAAAATGTCGTCGAACGAAAAAGAGCATCGTGAATTAATCCTGTACACTCATTTCGAGAATTCGGAGTTGTCACATCGGGACATCGGTAAGATGCTGGGAATCGTCCAATCCACGGTCAGCAGAGTACTAAAACGATACTTCGAGAACCTAACCATCGACCGGAAGGTGAAGAACGGCAAAAATGGATGCTCCGTCAGTGAAAAAGATCACAAGCGCGTAGTTAAGCAGTTTAGACGTGATCCAAGAAGTTCGGTCCGGGATGTCGCCAATAAGCTGAATTTGTCAAGTTCATTCGTTCAGCGGACCAAGCAGCGGGAGGGCCTGCGTACATGCAAGGTTCAGAAGGCTCCTAACCGCGACGAAAGGCAAAACATGGTGGGGAAGACGCGAGCCCGGAAGCTGTACACCGAAATGCAGACGAAGCCGCATTGCCTGGTAATGGACGACGAAACCTACGTCAAAGCGGACTTTCATCAGCTGCCGGGCCTGTTGTTCTTCTCCGCAGAGGACAAATTCAGTGTTCCGGAGGAGATTCGCAAGCAGAAACTATCCAAGTTTGCCAAAAAGTACATGGTGTGGCAAGCGATCTGCTCTTGCGGAAAGCGGAGCGCCCCCCTTCGTGATGACCGGCACGGTAAACGGGCAGGTTTACCTTAAGGAGTGCCTACAGAAGCGCTTACTACCACTATTGAAGCAGCACGAGGGCTCGACCATCTTCTGGCCGGATCTCGCTTCGTGCCACTATTCAAAGGACGTGTTGGAGTGGTGCGAAGCCAACGGGGTCACCTTCGTGCCAAAGGAAATGAACCCGCCCAACGCGCCGGAGCTTCGCCCAATAGATTATAATATTGGGCGATTATGTAGCAGGCCCTCCGGAAGAACCCAAAAGTTGTCAAATCGGAGGCGGACTTCAAGAGAAAATGGATTTCTGTTCAAAAAAAACTACAACCTGACGTTGTACAGAACCTTATGGACGGGGTAGAGAGGAAGGTACGAGCATACGGGCTTGGGCTCGAAGTATGAATAAAAAGAAAATGCCAAAAGTTGTTTAATAGTTTTTATTTTACTGTCTAAAATTTTCAAAAGGATCGGTCTACTGGGCGAATTTCTACAGCGTTTTTTCCGTGATGCAATTTGATGTGACACACCCTTTATGTTGATTGCATCATTGAATTGAAATTAGATTTATAGAGGATATAATTTCTCGGCAGTTGCCATTGATTCATTTTTAGAAAACTTGGCACCTCAGGGTAGTAATAATAATAATAAAAATATTTGATTCACAATTCTCTTGCTCTGTCTTGTATTGTCATCAATTTTGCATTGATTCATAAATCGTTTATGATTTCCAACCGTGCAAGTCGTAATCGATATCAATTTTTTATTGGAAATCATGTTCTAGTTATTGAACGACTTGAATGAGTTGCATATATATTTGCACATGTCATTTGTCCTTTCATTGATAAAAATTTATAAGAATACTTCTTTATTATCCTTATGGATACACATAACTGTGCGGTATTCATTCGTTAATTTGTTTTTTGAAATTGAGTAAAATTATTCATTTGAAAAAACCGCTAAAGAATCGCCTTACACCTTAGATTTAGATTTAGATGAAATTGTGGACCATTTTACTTCAACTAATGCACGCTAGGCAAATGTTTGACTAGAGAATAAGCCAAGCTGGTAATGATATTTCTAGCCTTATAAATATGAATAAACTGCTTAAAATGAATATTGGTATAAGTGAGTAGTTTTTACAAAATATCGCAAACTGAAAACTAGTGAAAAAATAAAAAAGTGGTACTTTTTGGGGCGCCATTTTCATAGTTTTCCGGGGGCGCTGTCTACCCTCACTACGCCGCTGTTCACAGTGACGTACTGGACTTGATCATCACGGAAAAATTACGGCCCAATGACGCCGCCGGACCATAAACCGCACTAAAGAGTAATTTTTTTCGGGATGCAATGGTGACTCATGGAGTACGTGTGGTTTGCTGCCTGACCAATAACGCATGTTTTGCTTATTGACGAAGCCATTCAGCCAGAAATGAGCCTCATCGCTGAAGATGATTTTTCGATGAAAATTCGGATCATTTTCTAGTTTTTGCTCAGCCCAGTTCGAGAACATACGACGCTTGGGGTGGTCAAACGGCTTCAGTTCTTGCGTCAATTTGATCTTGTAAGGATGTAGGCCAAGATCTTTTCGCCTACTCGACTCTTTGTTGGATCGTATATCTTTCCATTATGAAATGACAAACCTTACTGAAGAGAAGCACCAAGAGAGCGGGAAAAAATAAGGGATCGTTTGCTGTCCCCATCGGTCTACTTTTGTAGCGTCCCTATTGAAATACCCTTTATTATCTTAGGGACAGATACAGTATTGTTCGGAACCAAAATAGCGCATGTAAGCATTGTTGATTTAATTTACGTTCGACACTCTCACATGTTCTTCGCTCCTATAGCAACGTTTTTTCACTAAAAATCTTACTTCGTATCGAACCTTCAAGAATGGAAGACGTGTTAAAGGGACTGAAGTTTGATTAAAAGCTCTGCGGGTTTTTATTAATACTTCTAGCTTGGGTAGACTGTACAATTCGTAGTTGCTCTCCATGATTGACCTGAACCAACCAAATTGCACAAAGAATACACAGAATGGCGCTTAGGGCTAGCAAATCATTCTCGTTGTGCAATTTTCGATGATTCGAGCTTTAAATGGTCAATATGATATTCGCCGTCCGAAGGCCAGAAGGGTCGCCTATATAACGTGGTTCCCTAGCGTTTATCAAGGAAGGGATAGTTGTTAGTGGGGTGGGGTAAGAATCAGGATACACTAAGGTAAGTGATATGATTATGTTAAAACGAATTGATGGCCTCGACGAAATGAAATTCTGAAAATTCTTGTCATAACACGCGATAGAGATTATCTTTAGGTATACTGATAAGGAAAGCCTGTGTTGTTAATATTTATCACACGTACTTCAAGTATTTTAGACAATTTTAAAACAAATTTTATGATCGAAGTTTCATCATCCTTCGAACTAAATGTATAAATATCGCACAATTATATTCACATATACAAATTACTACAGATGAACACGCAGATCGATGAACGCCAGGAAAGAAATATGAGATTTTGAAACACAATATAAAAGACTGAATCAGGAAACTGGAGTCTGAAAGAGTATCTAGAATCATTGACAGAACACCAACAGAATATGAACCTATGTCTCACAAACTTTCATAAAAAGTCGTTACGGGTTGGGACAAAATTAAAAAAATAAACCTTTAAAAAGACTGGCAACCATGAACATCTCTAAATGGAGCTCATGCGTTTAGTCGTTAAATTCTGAGACGAGACATGAAAATAGGGGGCCGATTCCGGACCACCACTTCTGTCAAACTCGGACCACTTGCAACTCGGCTTCTGATTGGTTGATGAGGAAAATAATTGACAAAGATAAATATACAAAAATGGGATTTCCAACATTTTCACAGTGTTGCCAAATATATTCAATATTGAATAATAGTTGCATTCACATTTCATTTTAGCGAAAATTTCTATTATGGATTCTTTGTAAGTTTTCGTTTCTATTACGTCCGGTGTTCAGTTCCTGAAGAGGGAAACATTGCATCGGAATTTCCACCCTACTTTTTTTTGTGATTCTCTTGCATTCTAGCATAGCATAATAGCAGCGGCCTAGCAGAGATGAACATTCAATTATTTTCCAACCGTAAAGTATAAATCATGTTGGAACCTGAATAAAGCATACATATCAAAGAATAAAAACCTGAATAAACGATATGTTATATTCTGGAAATGTATTATTTTATCAATATTTCAGTACTGTTAGTGTTTGAACGATATCAAAGTTCAATTATAAAGCCTTATTCCTGTATACACTTCACGGTGAAAACGAAATGAATTGTATCCGCGATGACAACGATACGGTGTCGACATATGGATACGAAATTGGTTTTTAACAAGTCTAACTACTCGGCCCGAAGGCACTTTTAAATTGTTAAAATCTGAATGAAAATTTTTACTTGGCGTTATTTATTTACTTGAAGCACGTCTTTCTTACCCTAACTTGAGCTATTTTCTAAACACTTTCCGAAATTCTCACTAAAACTTATCATTATAATATAAAATTATCTTCAGATACAATTTTTGTACGAGATTATTTTACCAAATGAAGAAAGCAAAGTTTTTCATTCACATTGAACACTAATTTGATACGAAAAAGTTAATCTTTATTCATAATTTCTAATTCAATAATTCAACCTTTTAAGAATTCCACCTGAAAACTCATCATTTTCTTTAACTCGTGAAACGAAATTTAATGGCGTGTCGTTCATTTCGATTTCATCGTGAAGTGTAAACGGTAAAGCCCATAATCTCTTGATAAATAAAATATCATACTCCAACTATCAAATCTACGTTTTCTATTTAATTTTTCACATTTAATTTTTTTTGCATACCAAAATAACAGGAAAGTACTTATTGTTTGAAATATGAATGTATAGTGAACATTCGGTTGAACAATTAATACAAAAAAAAGTGCAGCTCAGAAAATACATGATACGAAGAACACATGTTTTTCATGGGAAAATAATCTTCCGAAATTTTATAACATTTGGCAACCTTCACATCTCGCTTTCCTGTTATCTAGCACTTGGTCGACGAAAATGCAGAAAGAAGAGTAAGAAGCCAGTTGTCACGTCTTGTCTTAGGTTAAATTTAGCTGAAATCACTCGTCTCGCGTGACACATGAGCTTAATTAGCCCCTCAGAGAAATGCATAACACATAGAGAACAGAGCGCAAACCTCTGTACGGAGAGAATGAACTCGCATTATCTGAAAGGCCAGTGGCCAGATAATTCCAAAGCGTTGACCGAAACAAGTCTTCCACATACTGACAAATTTCCTCATGGCCTATAGATTCACTATGGAACTCGCTTTCGCGAATAACACAGATCATCCACTCGTGGATGATCAGGGTTCCACTATACTGCAATGCAAATGTAATACAGGCAAACCCGTTCCTGCGCGATTGCATCCCGTTGCAATTTCTCAGCCGTGTGACTTCAATGTTTGTGCTGCTGATTTATATGATTCAAGTCCCGATTTCATGATAAAATCGCACAAAAAGAGTCATATCACCGAACAACAGCGATGTATTGGCCGAACGCTAGAAAGGTAGAGATATTGAGAGAAAGAAGAGATGCCACTAGCGTATCCGACACTCTCACTCTCCGAATAAATCCGACACTCGCTCAGAAACATTTCATGCTGCATATAAACATATCCGCGCACATACATACATATCCCACAAGAAATTACATGTAACGTTCGTATGTATGAGATAGGGAAAAAAATAAACTTAGCTCATGTCGCTATCCCAGAGATGTTAGCGATTCCTTCTGTTGTGATACTTTCACTGCGGCGTCAAAAAAAAACAAAAACCTAAGGTCCTACTCGTTAGCAACTCCGGCATAACTCCAATCATAATGTTTGCTGCAATACTCGTAAACAAACATCGCGAAAACGAGAGCGCCGCGGTTCAGAACACAATATGCAACCGAGAGCGTGACGGGTGAGAGCATTGCGAAACTGAGAGTATGACGAACACAAGCATATTACGAAACCAAGAACGCGACAGTTAGGAGCACAACGATTAGAGAGAATTCTCACTAACAAATGCGAGCAGAAAAAAATGGCTTCGCTCGATTTGTTGCCTCACTATTACTTTTTTCATGATTTATCTTTGTATTCAATCAAATTTCACTTTGTTGACGTAGAACTACGTCTTTCAGGAATGTTCTGAATCAGAAATCAGGCCAAGTTTTCATTAAGTTTTAAAAAATCATTAAGTTAACGTTAATAACTATATCCATTCTGAACGAATTCTCATGATTTGTATATCAATCGAATCGGAAACTCTCTAAGATTGGTTTGATATGCTATACATTACAATTCGCTAATCTCTAAATGAAAATGATAATTCATGAAAACCGGAAGAATTTACTTTTTCCCATACCTTTGTTTTGTTGATTTGTGTGATAATTCTACCCGTATTTCGAATGCTTATAACTCGAACATTTCTTAATAGATCGGAAAGATGCTTGCATCAATTGATGAGAAATATTTGTACGCGTCTATCACAATTTATAAAATGTTATTTTTCAGGAGATGAATAATTGAATAACTTTAAAATGTCAAACGTTATCTAAACGCCCTAACTGCCAAGTTTTGATTGACCCGATTCACCAACACAAACTTCAAAATCGATGTACCTGTGGAAATCCGCTTTCAAATATACATGCAAGTCGTGGGTATTTTTTGGTGTTGAGTACTTTTGACGTAGGACTACGTCTAACCGGAAGATATAGGGGGTGAAATGAAAATCTAGGCACTGAACAAGTAGGAAAAAATTCAAGATTTGGAACGCTTATAACTCGAGCATTTCTCATCAAATCACAAAGGTTTTTGCATCAAATCACAAAGGTTTTTGCATCAATTGATAGGAAATATATCTACGCATCTATCACAACGAATAACATTTCATTTTTCTTGAGATAAATAATTGAATAATTGTGAAATTACAAGCATTGTCCAAATGCACTATGTGCCCATTTTTGATTGGTCCATTTTGTGCTCCTCAAATCGTACCGACCAAAACGGGCAACCAGAGCAGCAGCGAAATACAATGAAGCACGATTGCAAAGGGAAAAGAAAGAAAAAATTAACGAAACATTGGTCGCAGTCTCACACATGCTTAATTCTCGAGCCAGCCAGTCAGCTTAAAAATCCCCGCTCCGCTGCCGTAACGATCATTCTCATCCAAACCGTACACCACATCGTTTCGCATCACATCACATAAACAAACCAACACAAGCAGCCATGTCTGGACATGACAAAGGAGGAAAAGTGAAGGGAAAGGCAAAATCCCGCTCGAACAGTGTTGGTCTGCAATTCCCCGTAGGTGTATTCGCCAATTGCTCGACAAGGGTAGCTAGGCCGAGCGCGTTAGTACCAGTGCACCAAGCCGCCGTTATATAGTTTCGGCCGCTGAAGTGATCGAGTTGGCTGGCAAAGCTGCTCGCGACGATAAAAAAAAAGACGGGTGGGTAATGTCGGTGACATAACCGGAGTGACGTAGGACTATACAAAGGGGACAGCTTTTGCTAAATATATATTTTAAATATATTGTTCTATTTTCTTCTCCTACGTGAATTCCTACCTATCTACCTGAAAAATGGATTAGTTTACTGTTTACTCTTTATGAACATGTTGGGGGTTCTGAAAAGAACCTTTGGTGTTGTGTTTTTGCGTTTTTTTTTACAAACTTGATTCTTGATTTTTTTCTGAAGGCTTTGTACTTATTAAATGTTCAATGTCGGGCATCTTTCGGCGTATACATATATCGTACAATCAAAATGATGGCTGTGATAGGGAATGCACAGGTGGTCATCAGCTCGTTCACTATCATATATTTCACTATTGAGCACATTACCGTACCTTAAGCTGTGGTTTCGGAGACGAATGAATTGTAAGATTTGTAGTCTCCGCAAACAAAGTAAATAAAAATGAAAAAGAACTGAGGTTTTGGAGACGAACTCTACGATCTGTCGAGAAATAAACGAGCTATAAGCGTTCTAAAAAACCAACAGTAAATACAGGGACGGATGACCTTCGGATTAAAGTCCTTTAAAATAAGAACAGAGCAGCAGAAAATACATAGCTCATCATGTTGCTCCTTAGTTATTTCTCTATGCAATGCAGATGTAACGTCAGTCAATTTCAACATCAGTTATCAACCAAAGAAAACAGTTCTTGCTACCGAGAAAATTCGTTAATGCCATCCTGCATACAATGTGTTGTAATTTGAAGCCACTTTTAATTCGGAAACCATGCATGGGTTTGTGAAAACTGAATGATCAATTTATAAGACCCCAACCACTAATAATTTCAAGAACAAGCATAAACAAAATAAATCAGATTATATTATATGTCATATTATGTCACTTTAGAATGCATTGGGTATTGTGATAAACTTTTAATAACTCTTCTTTGAAAGGTTTAATGGCCCTGAAAAGCGCCGTGTTTTACGGTGGCTGGTTTTGCCACCAAAGCAGTCTGTATAAACAATTTTTTTCCTTCTTCTACCTGCTGCCGTTTTGCGATTGCGTTTGCCACACGCTGAAACTAGTTAATGCCACCGAACCAAATGGGCTCTGTTCTGCAGGCGGGTTTTCTTATTGTCGTGAGCAGCTTTGCAAGCCAACTCGAGCACTCCGGCGGCCAAAATTCTATAACCGCTATTAGGCAGTCTTCCATGTTTTACAAAAAACACTGCGTCCGGGATAAACATGTCCACGCTGCTGTTCGCAGTTTTGTGTTTGAATACAAACATGATTTTTTCGTACATATGTTTGAAAATGTGACATGTTTGTATTCGTAGTATGTTTGTACATCATGTTCGAACATCACGTGAAACATTAGGATTAAACATCGTATGTCCAGTTTCTTTTGCATTTTCACACCAAGCACCGGCAGTGCGTGGAGTAAAAGGAACGAATCGGACACCACACCACCACCACTCAACACGTGTTGTGTTGGTATGTTGACATGGACAAAATGCTTTCCTATCATGACAATGGGTGCTTCGTCCAATATATTGGGCAAATAAAATAAACCTCTTTATTTGTTCTGAACAAAATAAACGTCGATTGATGTCAGAGTTCTTCACAATTGATATCATTATTTAGTGCACGCATCAATTTATATACTGAATTCATGTTACATTTGCTATTATCAGCTATTTGAACAAGTACTAAAATTGAATAGAGCGTGGCGGAGATGTTTTGTTACCCACAACAAATTTTGATTACAATATTTCTATAATTTTAATCGAATATAAAGTACCAGAATTTAGGAGTGACATGTTAGGCGTGACGCCAACCACTCGACCACGGGAGCAACAATTTTGGCTGGATCTTTGAATATTTACAAATGTCTAATATTGTTTGTTCGCGACGAACGCGACCCGAACTATAAAACGAGCGAAGAAGAGGAGAAGAAAAGATGATGCAATGGCATACACACATAGTATATGTAGTGTAGTGTAGCTTTTAGTTTGTTCCTTCATTCAGTTTGTGATAACATCGAGAAATTATTGATGTGTTTCAGCCGCTGAAATTTCTCTGCTGGTTCTGCTGTGTGCCGCTGAAGGTTGCATCTAAAACTAATTTTTGGGTATTTATTTATTTATTTGGCCAGCATCTGTACGACGTCACCCGCTGTGCAGTCGGTTCTCCAAACTTCAATTGGCAACATGCACGCAAAAAAAATCATTTAGAAAGCTTCTTTCTATTCAGAGAATGTTTTCCTTGCACGAAACCAAGGACTATTTAATCAGACCAAATGTGCATGATCTCATAGCCTCTTAATTCATGCAATGCGAATAATACGAGTAATGCGAACTAAATTTCAAGTTCGTTTCTGTGAGAAAGTATTCTACGAAGAAATGTTTTAGGATGAATAATTTATTTCCGTGCAAGAAAAAAAAACGAAACGAAAGCAATGAATACTGCGACATCGGGTGATATGTTTGTACATGATGTTCTTGAATTATAAACATCGTGTTTGTTTTCACATGTTTATGTTTGTGTATCATTGTTCGTGTTCGGGATAGACATTCAACACTAGCGAAAATCATGTTCGAGTTCAAACAAAAACAGGAAACTTTCACATCGCGTGGACATGTGTAAGTGTTTTTCGGAAGACTGCTATTAGGTATACTGGTGCTCCGGCACCAATCCGTTGATGCGATGCGATTTTAAACGATGCCGTACAACCACACTGGTTTACGGTTTGAAAGAAAATGAGATATTTTTTTTGGGATCCGCGCGTTTTATACACTAACGGTACACGCTCACAGGATAGAGACAAATCGGCAGACTCAGCCAAAGGGGCGAGTCCAACGAGACGAACGAATGAGCGTTAAAAGGCAGCGATGGCAAAAAAATACATCTAGAGGCGAATGAACTGCAAAGTTTAAAGCCTCTTAAAAACAAAGAAGAAGAAGAAGAAAAATACATTCATTACGATTTGTTCGCTCGTTGGATTCACATGCAGGCTAAAAAGGGTCCTTTTCAGGATCACAAAATTATCTTCAATCTAAAGAGTTTATTGTTTTGTTATCACTCGATATCCCCATCTTGTTCGGCTAAACCTTCCTGTTTAGCGATTTGTTGCCACTCGCCACAGCTTTCACAGTTGGAAATTTTTTTTCCATCAAGCTTTGTGACATGTTGTACAGTAAATTACATTCAATGCGACGTGCCGGAGCACCACTCAGTGTCGCATTGGAGGCGATTTTAACCTGTAATTGAACATTTGCGATGACAGTGGTACAGTGTCGACTTTCAATGTGGGGTCATAATTTGGATTTCTATGTTTACAAAAATGTCCAACTAAATATGTCGCATTACATGTCCGTCCAATTAGCTAAATGTCGAATTAATTGTAAATTACTGTACTTTCAATCTGGAAACAATTTAAGAATTGGTGAAAATTGAATAATCAGGAAAGTCCCCAACTATCAATAAGCTCAGAACAACTGCCAAATTCACATACTCATCAGATCCTGGCAAACAAATTATGAAAAAATCAATTTGTGTTTTATTATTATTTTGGATATTATTTTAGAAAGCATTGAACTGTATTTCGTAAACTCTTTTTTGAAAGGTTTAATGGCCCTGCGCCTTGTTTTATGGAATGGTTCCAATTTAGAAAAAAATTTATACTCGTGCTTTTGAAAAAAAAACATTTTGAACGCCCTCGATGCCGCCTTGTTCTGGATTTGCCACCAAAGCAGATTGTATACAGAACAAACTTTTTTTTCTGCTACCAGCTGCCGTTTTGCGATTGCGTTTGCCACTCGCCACTCGCTGCAACTGCCTGTTGTCTTGTTGTCCATCGAACCGAATGTGTTCTGTTCTGAATGCGGGTTTTCTTATCGTCGCGAGCAGCTTTGCCAGCTAACTCGATCACTTCGGCGGCCGAAACTATATAACGCCGGCTAGGTGGACTGGTGCACTGGTACTAACGCACTCGGCCTAGCTACCCTTGCGAGGAACTCCAGATCAACACGGTTCGAGCGGGATTTTGCCTTTCCCTTCACTTTTCCTCCTTTACCATGTCCAGACATGGCTGCTTGGGTTGGTTTGTTGATGTGTTGTGATGCGAACCGATGTGGTGTACGGTTTGAATGAGAATGATCGTTACGGCAGCGGAGCGGGGATTTTTAAGCTGACTGGCTGGCTCGAGAATTACGCATGTGTGAGACTGCGACCAATGTTTCGTTCATTTTTTTCTTTTTCCTTTCCAATCGTGCTTCATTCTATTTCGCTGCTGCTCTGGTTGCCCGTTTTGGTCGGTACGATTTGAGGAGCACAAAATGGGCCAATCAATATTGGGCACATAGTACATTTTAACAATGCTTGATATTTCACAATTATTCAATTATTTATCTCAAGAAAAATGAAATGTTATTCGTTATGATAGATGCGTAGATATATTTCCTATCAATTGATGCAAAAACCTTTGCGATCTATTGAGAAATGCTCGAGTTATAAGCGTTCCAAATCTTGCATTTTTTCCTACTTGTTCAGTGCCTAGATTTCCATTTCACCCCCTATATCTTCCGGTTAGACGAAGTCCTACGTCAAAACCCGCATTCGGAACAGAACACATTCGGTTCGGTGGACATCAAGACAACAACAGGCAGTTGCAGCGAGTGGCGAGTGGCAAACGCAATCGCGAAACGGCAGCAGGTAGCGGAAGAAAAAAGTTTGTTCTTTATAAAAACTGCTTTGGTGGCAAATCCAGAACAAGGCGGTCGAGGGCGTTCGAAATGGTTTTTTTCAAAACCACGAGTACTAAGTTTTCTAAATTGGAACCATTCCATAAAACATGGCGCTTATCAGGGCCATTAAACCTTTCAAAAAAGAGTTTACGACATACAGTTCAATGCATTCTAAAATATTATCCAAAATAATAATAAAACACAAATTGAATTTTCATAATTTGTTTGCCAGGATATGATGAGTATGAGAATTTGGCAGTTGTGCTGAGCTTATTGATGGATGGGGACTTTCTCGATTATTCAATTTTCACCAATTCTTAAATTGCTTAAATTGCTTGAAAGTACAGTAATTTACATTTAGCTTGACATTTAGCTAATTGGACAGACTTGTAATGCGACATAATAATTTGGACATTTTTGTAAACATAGAGTTCGGGGTCCAAATTATTACCCCACATTGAAAGTCGACACTGTACCACTGTTATCGCAAATGTTCAATTACAGGTTAAAATCGCCTCCAATGCGACACTGAGTGGTGCTTCGGCACGTCGCTTTAAATATAATTTACTGTACAACATATCACAAGCTGGATGGTAAGAAATTTTCCAACTGTGAAAGCTTTGGCGAGTGGCAAACGCAATCGTTAAACAGGAAGGTTCAGCCGAACAAGTTGGGGATATCGAGTGATAACAAAACAATAAACTCTGTAGATTAAAGATAATTTTGTGATCCTGAAAAGGACCTTTTTTAGCCTGCATGTGAATCCAACGAGCGAACAAATCGTAATGATTGTATTTTTTTGCCATCGCTGCCTTTTAACGCTCATTCGTTCGTCTCGTTGGACTCGCCCCTTTGGCTGAGTCTGCCGATTTGTCTCTATCCTGTGAGCGTGTACCGCTAAAGTACAATCGCGCGGATCCGCTGAAAAATATACATATCATTCTCTTTCAAACCGTAAATCAGTGTGATGTTTCACATCACATCGCATCAACGGATTGGTGCCGGAGCACCAGTGAACCTAATAACGGTTATAGAATTTCGGCCGCCGGAGTGCTCGAGTTGGCTTGCAAGGCTGCTCACGACAATAAGAAAACCCGCCTACAGAACAGAGCACATTCGGTTCGGTGGCAACAACTAGTTTCAGCGAGTGGCAAACGCAATCGCAAAACGGAAGCAGGTAGAAGAAGGAAAAAATTTGTTTATACAGACTGCTTTGGTGGCAAAACCAGCCACCGTAAAACACGGCGCTTTTCAGGGCCATTAAACCTTTCAAAGAAGAGTTATTAAAAGTTTATCACAATACCCAATGCATTCTAAAGTGACATAATATGACATATAATATAATCTGATTTATTTTGTTTATGCTTGTTCTTGAAATTATTAGTGGTTGGAGTCTTATAAATTGATCATTCAGTTTTCACAAACCCATGCATGGTTTCCGAATTAAAAGTGGCTTCAAATTACAACACATTGTATGCAGGATGGCATTAACGAATTTTCTCGGTAGCAAGAACTGTTTTCTTTGGTTGATAACTGATGTTGAAATTGACTGACGTTACATCTGCATTGCATAGAGAAATAACTAAGGAGCAACATGATGAGCTATGTATTTCCTGCTGCTCTGTTCTTATTTTAAAGGACTTTAATCCGAAGGTCATCCGTCCCTGTATTTACTGTTGGTTTTTTAGAACGCTTATAGCTCGTTTATTTCTCGACAGATCGTAGAGTTCGTCTCCAAAACCTCAGTTCTTTTTCATTTTTATTTACTTTGTTTGCGGAGACTACAAATCTTACAATTCATTCGTCTCCGAAACCACAGTTTAAGGTACGGTAATGTGCTCAATAGTGAAATATATGATAGTGAATGAGCTGATGACCACCTATGCATTCTCTATCACAGCCATCATTTTGATTGTACGATATGTACATACGCCGAAAGATGCCCGGCGTTAAACAATTAATAAGTACAAAGCCTTCAGAAAAAATGAAGAATCAAGTTTGTAAAAAAAACGCAAAAACACAACACCAAAGGTTCCTTTCAGAACCCTCAACATGTTCATAAAGAGTAAACAGTAAACTAATCCATTTTTCAGATAGTTAGGTAGGTATTCACGTAGGAGAAGAAAATAAAACAATATATTTAAAATATATATTTAGCAAAAGCTGTCCCCTTTGTATAGTCCTACGTCACTCCGGTTATGTGCCCGACATTACCACCCGTCTTTTGTCGTTGTGCAATCTGGAATATGTTTCCGGAAAAAGTACTTTTAAACTGAGAAGCCTGAGAAAATCGTCATTTCAGATACTAGAGGTGAATGAAATTTCGCGGTTCGAGAACTACGTAAATATGAGTTGTGCAATATTTTCAGAGGGAAATGTAAAATACAATGATCGTTTGACAATTTATCCGTTCACATATTTTGGTAGTCCTAGGCATCATATCAAACGTAAAAGAATGTCCATCAAATTTATTTGTAACGAAGAACATAATCTACAGGGTGGGCCATTTAAAGTGGAAGCATCTGGCAACCCCATAACTTTTGACAGAGATGTCAGATTAACAAATGTCATACCGCGTTGGAAGCGTCATTTCAGTACAATTTTAACCATGGAACAATACACACCTAAACAACGCGCTGAAATTGTTCAGCTGTACATTCAAAATAACTTCTCAATTATGTTAACTAAACGTGCGTGGAAAAATAAAAATAAAGTTAAAACATCGCCTGGAGACAACACTATACGTCGGTTATATGCCAAATTTATATCATCTGGTAGTGTTGGTAATGCCAGTCATCTGTCCAGACAACGACCAAGACGTTTCGACGAGAATATTGATGCCGTTCGAGCCAGTGTTGCAGAGACTCCATCGACATCAGGTCGCCATCGTTCGCAAGAGTTAGGCATCTTTTTATTGCCATTTGTTCGTGAAAATGAATTGGACAATCACTGGTTCCAACAGGACGGCGCTACATGCCATACGCGGCTGCCACGACCAAATTATTGCGCGAAATGTTCCCCGGAAGATTAATATCGAAAAACGGCGATTATGACTGGCCACCGAGATCACCTGATTTGACGCCTCCTGACTTTTTTTTATGGGGATATTTAAAATCCAAGATATACACTGGTAAACCAAGGACCCTGGCTGCGCTGAAAGACAATATCCGACAAGAAATTGCTGCCATATCGGCCGAAACATTGGGCAAAGTGATGGAAAATGCCGAAAAAAGGGCACATTTTGCGGTCAAGGCCAGAGGCGGTCATTTACGAGATATCATAATCAAAAAGTAGTTAGAACAAATCTCCTTGGACCAAAATAAATGAATTTCAAAAAAAAAATTAAAATTCCACTTCTTTACTTTGCTATTGCAAAAACAAATCCTTCCACTTTAAATGGCCCACCCTGTATTACAAAAATGTTGATGCATTCTAAAATAATATTCGAAGTGGTGAACAAGTGGATTGTATAATAAAATTACGTAGTTCTACGTCGAAAATATGCGGTCGTGTCAATTTTTTGACAATTTTTCATTTCAGTAGAACAGATATTAGACAGAGATAGCTCATCGTGAGACACAACGCACTCAAGGTTTTTTGATTGCGTATCTTGTCCCATTCTCGCATAGTCCATGAATCGAATAACGTCTTTAAGCCTACCAACTCTTCAAATCGATTCGTTTTGAGGTGAGGTCTCTTCTTACGTTTAAGTATATCGTCTATTTGGTTATTTGTAAACACATCCTTGAGTGTGTATCGTAATTACTCTACAAAAAAAAAATACTGTCCACATGATCGGATTCGCATTGCATTATTTTTCGTCCCATTTAATTGTTTTTTTACTGAAAAATTTGCTTTCAATCTCAGTCAACCAATTTCCGATTCGCAGTCTTCAAGGAATGTATCAATAATTCATTCACACTGCGGGTTTTCATTAATACTCCGAAATAGTTTAATGAGTCGTTCTACTGCTGTATAGCAGAAGTCAAACAGTATCCCCCAAGTGTCCCCCGAGTGTTCCCCGTCGAAGTCATCTGTGGTCCACGTAGCGATCGAGATTGGAGTTCCCAATATTACCCGAAAAAATTTCAGCAATCACCCGTTGAAGCAAAATCCACCCCATAAGTGTTCAACCCCATTAGTGATTCAGTGGTTATTTTTTTCTAATTTCTCTAGCTCAGGTCAATTACAGAGGGCAACTATGATGTGTACAGTCTACCCAAGCTCAAGCTTAACAGCTTTCTCATTTTTTCTGTGGAAAAAATACATATATTTTCTGTGGAAAAAAGAGATCCTAATGTTATTTATAGTCCAGATAGCTTATGTTATATTCGGCGAAGTTTAAGATAATTTAAACATATAGACTTTTGTCAAGACGTAAACCTCCTCTATCTCTCATAGGTTTAGAAATATATGTCATTTTTAATAGGAAAAAAGTTTTCAAAATAATGTATGTTTGATGTGTGAATGAGTTGCTGGTTAGTGTACGCGCAATCCATAACAGAATGCAAACATAGTAGGTAGATAATAAGGATATATGAACCGACAAGAAACGGAAAATAAACGAGAGACCGTGAGTCCTAAAAATGATCCTAACGTGTAAATTGTCTATTAACCGTTTGAATACGGGGGAGCGCTATAGCGCTCTTCTTGTTCTATGTTATTATTATTGACATAGCACCTCTTAACGTATGATTTCGTCTTTCGGGGACATTTTTCACAAAGGACTTCACGCGCTCTGTGCAGCAAACCATAATTTTGAATGAAATTGTTTAAATATTATTTTTCATTATTTTAAAAAAATTATTTATGTATCATCTTAGTAAATTTTATAAACCTCACTTTTTATGTGTTTTTTTTTCTATTAATACAACTTTCGTGACCTAATCAGTTATCTAAGCTCTTTAGTATTTTTTTAAATATACCCCAGCTCATCCGCATTTTTGGCATATGCTAACAAAATTTGCTCCGCACTCAAACGGTTGAGAAAAGGCCCCCGATACAAATTTGATTTTTTTCTTTTTTCTTTTTTTAGTGAATTGGTTTTAGATTTTTTTTGCATTTGTCCGCGCCACGGAATCCTCTTCGACGAGCTACCACGTCTCAACAGGTGGAGCGAACTGATAGGATTATGGGTCACTGGTACTGGTAAGGTAAGAGAACTTGTAAACTTTTTCAAGTTTAAAAAAAGACTGTTGGTAGGAAAGGAAAACACCAGCTGCTCCTTCGTAGATCGTTTTTGGTCTACTCTGTATGATGGTTAAGAAGGAAATGAGATGAGCTGCCGTGCCGGTAACCGATATTCATACTCCTAGTGAGATGTTTTGTGTGTGATGTCCAGTGCCTGGAAATATCTGTTCCATATCAATCTTTTCAGTTCAACTTCCGACCACATTCGATCATTATACCATTGCAATCGGGATACCGAAAATGAACCAAACCTCACAATCACACAAAGCCACTCCCAGTTGATTCATTAATTATCGTTCATTCTCTTTTTCCTTCTGTTCTGCGCTCACATCCAGCTTTTTTTACGCGGGGGATAAGTACCTCGCAAAAAACCGCGTTAATTAGAAAATCCGCGTAAAAAACCGCGTTAATTCGAAAATCCGCGTAAAAAAACATGTCACCTAATGATAGATATCAAATGGGACTATCCTTACGTGAAACGGAAGTAAAAAGTTTAGTGTTGCTCATTTACGAAACCCGGAAGTTTTTCCCTGTAATTTCGTTGGTTACTGGTAGATATGGTTCGGTTTTCCTCACGAATGAGGTCATCTGCTGTTGCTAGAAGATTCCCTTGTGATACACTTGTGTACACTCTACTGCCGATGCACTTGCAGCACCGCTGTTGGACCGTCCAGAGCTAATTAGACAGGGAAATTCACGAATCGCTAAACCTCGTTGTACCGCCCGGTGAGCTCCCCGTTACTCAACACCTAAAATCCACGTAAGAATTGTGATAAGGTGCGGCACTAATTTCCTTCATAAGCGCTAAACTCCGTTACAAGCTCTAATTACCGTAATATGCTCTGAGGGAGCATAACAGAGAAATGTGAGCTGAAGGAGAGATGTGATATTGCACTGGTACTTTATTACGCGGGTACCGTGTTAATTGGAAAATCCGCTTAAAAAACGCGTTAATTGGAAAATCCGCGTAAAAAACAAGAGGTGGGTTATATATGTGGTATAACCGCAAGGTAGACGTAGGACTTACGTTGGCTCGGTAATCATTTATTTGAAATTGCATCTCATTTCTCTCATGTTGTATATTACACATTAGCCATTTTCAGGCGTAAAATTTTTCCTATCTTATCGATACACATTTTATCTGTTACACAGTAGCCGTTTAGGCGTTAGAGTATTCCTATTCTATCGATGCACAACACATGTCGCATTTTTTCGGCTTAAGATTATTCCTATTGTTGGAATGTTCACAGTTGGGCTATATACACAGCGTGACTGTTGATATGAGGTATCCATTGTTATGTTACAAATAGCACTAACTACCGATGCAGCAGACCGTAATGTGAGATTACCTGGGACCTGGGTCAGTTGAGGGATCTGAGTTATGAGCTCATGATTGTTCGCGTAGTGGCGGACACGCAACCAATTAGGCTACGAAGACCCCCTACATCTGAATCAATTTATAATTAATGAATGAATTAATATATTGAAAGATTGCTGAAAGTTTTTCTTTTTAGTGTGTGGGTGAATGAGTATAAGTATGGAATTGTTATTAACATAAAATTCAACTCTTTCGAACATGTTGGTGGTCCCGAAACGAACCGATGGAATTTGAGTGGCCTTGGAAAAGCAATTGAAGATGTTTGATACGTGATTCATTTTTGTTTTCATGAGAATAACACGAGATTTTTCAGGATCACTCCATGCGCAGAATAGAAACTGAGGGCGCCATTTCACAGTGAAAACGAAATAAAGTCTATATAACCTTGCATAAAATTCATTTTTATAAATACGTTTTTATCGTGGTGTGGCAATTTTCCATGACTATTCCATGCGAAAGCAGAACAGAAACTGATGCTATTATATTGCATCACTGGAACATCAAATCGAATACGGAAATGGGTGTGAATATTCCTCCGCTCGGATGCATTTAACGCAAACAATTTTTCATGACTATTCCATGCGAAAGCAGAACAGAAACTAATGCGAGTAAAAGTACTCACGCCTTGCATGTGTTCGCTATAGTTTCCCAAACACTAATGCAAGCGAGCAAAAGAAATCACAGCTTGCATGTATTCGCTATGACGGTTTCTCCAGGTGCCTGGATTTTGCGTCCGTGTTCGGGAACACATTGCGAACACCAATCATCATCAAACTTCAATAGCTTGCTTTTAAAGCAATTTTCAAGCTATTGAAACGATTTGTTGGACCAATAAGTGTCAATCATATAACTCGTTGACATTTTATCTTTCCGATGAAGTGATTATTACACCACTCCAGAGCGCCGAAAAAGAGCGTCCAGCGTCACTCTCTTGCTTTCGAAACTTCGAACTTACACCCCGGTACAGAAATGAAAGACGTAGTCCTACGTCAAAAAAACGTCTTAAAAACCGCGCAAACAAAAACCGTTGTGTATCCCTATTTTTGTCATTCATTGATTTTATTATACCAGTTCATTCACTATCAGCATCGTTCTCGGACAATTCAAGTGAAATATTCGCTAGCGTTCACAGCTCGAGGGGAAACATAAAACACAAAACGAGCAGAATAAGCGATCTTTGTTGTTTCGGGCACACAAAAATTCTAAGAATTTTCCTCAGAGGAGATGCAATACTTATACGCTAGCGACAGCTTACTTACTTCGCAAATATTCTCTTTTCGCCCCTTCGTTGTTTATATTCTTTTTCTTCTTATTCTTCTTATTTTCCTTTATTTACAGAGACTTTAAATCCAACAATTCATTCGTCTCCGACTGTTTCCATTCTAGCGGATGCATAATTTGCTCGTTATTGACAGCTCTGTTCGGGAAAGCACACAAATGGACAGAACAAATGTAAGGGGAAATGGGAATGCTTCCAATTTTCATCAATTTAAACCATATACAGACTATGGGATTGCAATGTATAGCATATCAAAAAAATCCTAGTAACTTTCCGATTCGTTTGGTGTGCAAATCGTTAAAATCCGTTCGCAGCAAAAATAGTTATTAACGTTAACTTTATTTCATAAAAACGTGACCTGTTTTCTGGTTTGGCACCCTTAGTGTAAGACGTAGTCCTACGTCAAAAAAACATAGGCCCCTTTCAAAAAATCGTCTGAATGTGTTTTTTTAATTTCAAGTATGCAAAGTTGCTTAAAAGTTCAATGGTTTTACACCTACAACGTTTCACTGCAATCTGATATGGTGCGGCGAACTCCTAAGGTGAATGAAAAATTCAGTCATAATCGAGTCCTTCTTGCTGTGCGGTATGATTGTATCCATATCGTTTGATGGACACTAGCACATTCAGCATTCTCAGAAAGGCTCCTCCGCTCATCAGCTATCACGCTGATTGTGACACGGACAGCGTGTTGATTATCACGCCCGTATCGATTTCCCACTCATTCGTGACCAGGTGAAATGTTTCCTGCATAATTGATAAGCATTCACACTTTGTTTAACCTCGCCTCGCGGGCGAAGACAAAACAAGCGTCTCAATCATCCCAGCAGCGCTCGGTGACAAAACTTGCTGCGTGTGTGTGTGTGTATATCATGGGTTGATTGGGACATACACAAACACATGTACAGGCAAGAAACGTGAATTTCAAAAAAAAACACTGGAGGAAAAGCGTCCCAATGCCGAGGAAATGTTTACTGTGGCCCAAGGATATTGCTATCGAACCCGCATGGGAAAAGGGAAGGAAGGCGGACATGAGTCGACCTAGTCTTGGCGCTGGCAGCACACAATGTATGGAAAAGTTTGATCATTGGAGCGAGCAGTAATTCATGCACGAATGGCTTTACTACCCTCATGATCGAAATTGAATGGGACAGGGCATCATTTTGTATCCTTCAGCAAGTGGTTACGATAAGTGGTGAAAAGAAGTTGTCAACTTCACAGTGTTGTTTTCCGATGGAATGATTTTTTTATGTTCATATCCTACATCCGGATCCTTTTTTCTATAGAGTCGATCTAGATTAAGATTATGTTCATGGCAGCAGTTGGAAATTCGGTTTTATCCGGAATGTTTCATATCAAACATTGGTACGTGTATGTTTGATATTACATCTTAGAACAAATATTAAAATATTCAAGAATCACAATAATTTTCTACCAGGAAGCCTAACGACGTAAATCCTCATAACACAAATCGAGACGAATTCTCAATGAGTGAATGAATGTGGACGAGTTTCTCAATCAAAGACAATGGAAACAATACACAGGTGTCCTAGAAGTTTTAGCTAATGGCAATGAAAACAACTAACATAACAAAAAAAGGGACATTGATTGGGTTATGTTACAGAGGTTCACGATGCAATCATCAGCAGTAAGAAATTGGATATATCTTATATTCCTTCCTTTTCATCAATACAACCTTCATGTGGAATCTCATGGTACGAAATAGTGTGCCAACTCTCATTCATGTCCAAGGGATAGTAGTTTCATTGAATGAAGGATTAGAGAAACTAGTACGCGCGAAGGGATGCCTTTCAATTTGGATTCTCTTTTCTACAAAGCAAATGGAAAACGGAAGTGAGTCGGAATTCCGAAGCTGTCTGATTGTCACTTTTTCCGGCACGGATATGAGAATGGCACTATATCAATGGTATTATAGCTATAAAAGTGTTCAGCTGCACGATGTACATGGAAAAGAATGTACTGTTTGGCTACATGTGTGCGACTGAAATACCACATTCTACTCGGAATTACTCGGAACATTTTTTTTCCTGAGAATTGCATCAGACTACAGTAATACATTTAGGCAGCTCAAGAAGTCTCGGAACAAACGACATCCAACTATCCAGCAGTGACAGTTTACATCTTTTACAACTTAATCGTTCAAAACATTTCGAGCGATGCATTTTCTGTGGTTTCTGGGTTTTTAGAGTCATCCCAAAAATCCCCACCCGATAAGGCTGGGCAGATGGCTTTGACCTCCAATATTCCCGTTACGGTCACTATCAATCGGAGAAAATAATCCCCGAACTTTCAACATGGTTGTTCATCACAGTTTGTTATTGTCCTATCAGACAAACAGCAATTGCATAGTGAATTCCCCCCTCATAAAACGCAGTTTGGAACGTAAATCAAGGGCCGCTGCAACGGTCAAATCCCGTGGGGAATTATTCGTCGGCCGTGACATCTGCATCGCATCGGAGTAGATGCTCTGGACAATAATGCAATGGATGTATGCAAACGCCGTTCAGTATATACACACACAGACCCCCAACAACCAGGGAGCATTGATCGGTACAACACATCGCAAACGCCCAACAACTGCACAGATGTGGGCAGTTTATTGTTCAAAAAATCCATCGCTTAAATCGAATTAGAGTATACACGAGAAATCGTTCGGGCGGGGGTGGGAAACTCGGAGGAGAAGAATATTTCTCATGATAACGATATGATAGAAACGATGTACAAATACCCGCATACGGCAGGCGGCAATGGCGATGGATCTCGTATCTCGTATCCCATTCGCTGTCACCAGAACGAACTGGAACGAATGAATGCAATTTGCAGGAGACAAATTCAATTGTTTCGGAATCAGAGTAGTGTTCTCGTAATAAGCGATAGGAATACGGCCGTCTTTTAGGCACTGATACTCGAGTTGATTTGGTACTTCCTGTTCGGCTTCTTGTTTGTGTTATCTGTTGACGGGTGAGGTATTGTTTCGTGAATGACTGCTGGACAAATAGATCCTTCTCGGTAGCTTGGGAGTACACTCGTTTCAAATTTTATGAATGCAGATCAAGAAACTATCAGAGAAACAAACTAATATGGTTTCGGTTCATGCCACTTTAATAATTCTGTTTCTATACGATCGCTTTCGCAGATCGCACTAATGAGACTTTGTTTATTTCCTCTGAAAGTTACATTTGCCTAATACCCCACGGATGTAAATCGTCAAGCAATTTCTGCCGTGATGGTGCTATGTGATGTTCGCGTGGTTACGCAAACAGTCACTACGTATTAATAATTTTGAACTGTCAAATTACCGTCACGTCGAATTTATTCCTATCCCAATTAAGATGGAATTTCCTTCCGCCTAACCAAAGTTTTCTAGACAGCACAAAAAAAAATTATAGCTTTGAGCTTCTTCTTCTTGAATGGCGTTAACGTTCCCTGTGGAACTTTTGCCGTCTCAACGTATGTATTAACTAGCGTCATTTATCAATACTTAACTGAGATTTTTTAAGCCAAATAACACGCCTTGAATGTATTCCTAGGGGCAAGCTCTAGAATACGCGTGACCACAGTGCAAGTCGGAGGAAATTTCTCTGACGTAAAATCCCCCGGCCAGAACGGGAATCGAACTCGAACACCCGGCATGATAATGTGAGACGCTAACCACTCGGCCACTGGTGCACTATAGCTTTGAGCTACCGTTTTCGGATTTCTCTCATTTCGTCAAATGTCCATGGAGCAGGATGGACAAATTCTGAATTTGTTTGATTTTCTTAAAATTTGTATTAGTGCCAGAGCTCGGTAAAGTCATATTCAACTGAAGATAGTCAGCGGACTATGAAGGAATTCGCCTTCCTATTCAATTGTAAATGAGTTTTGGCTTCTTCCAGCATTTTCTCCGTCAACATTACCCAACAGCCATTCGGGCGTTTAGTTGCTATCTCACTCTACGACTCGACTATCGCATTTCATTCTTCCCCGTCAAATGGACTTCAATGCATATTGAAGTGGCTCCCAAAAAATGAATTCGTTTCTCGCTCTATCATGTATCACGTATGCATGCAGAGATGCCAGGTTTGAAGTTATTTCTTCATTTTGAAGACATTTGACTTACTGTAAAGACATTTGATTTTGTGGAGACATTATGAAATACGAGAAGACATTTCAGTATGATAACAGTTCGGCTGAAAAGTTCATAAGGTTGACGTCTAGATGGTGCCTCTTGCAAAAATCTACTTGACTATCACAAAGCACCATCTTTCAATGGATACGTGTCAAAATTTGACAGCAATCGATCGATTGGTTCGTGAGTTACAGCATTGAGAGCGAAGCAACTTTTGTTATTGTGAAAAAATGGAAAATAAATTAATGGAAAATGAAAATGATGGAAAAAAATACAGTACAAACCAAAGCATGGCTTGACAAACGTTATCCGGACTCTGCTCCAGCTATTGCAACTGTGGAACATTACCGAAATTACCGAATTATCAAAACTGAGGCCTATTTTTAAGAGAAACCGAAAAAATTAAAATGGTATCGAAAAGTTGCAAGATCGCTATAAACGCTGTATCGCCCTCGAAGGCAATTATCTATATATATAAAAATGGATTTCTGTCTGTCTGTCTGTCTGGTTCTTATGGACTCGGAAACTACTAAACCGATCGACATGAAAATTGGTATGTAGGCGTTTTTGCGGCCGGGGAAGGTTTTCATGGGGGGCTGCCATACAAATGAAACACAAATTTCTACATTACTCGAGAATTAATCTAGCAAATGCACCCAAAATATGTATATGGAGGTTTTAGGGTGCAATAAATGTTTCTATGATAGTTAGACACTCGACCCCCCTCCCAAAACGGGGGGGGCTGCCATACAAATGAAACACAAATTTCCGCACTCGAGAATTAATCAAACAAATGAAACCAAATTGGGTACCTTATAATCTTTTCAGCCCAACTGTTAGAGCATGTGAATTTATGAGACATATTATTTCCATGAAATTTTAACAATCAGCCGAAAAAAAAGAGGTAGGACATTCGCTCGCTTTTTCATCGGCCATTCATTCGCATTTTTCAAACTTTTCCAAGCAGAAAATCCACAAGTATATACAGGGTATTTCAGATTAAACGTTTACGCAACAAATTTTAATAAATCCACAAAAGTGAACCGATTTTTATTTTAAATAACGCGTTTTAAACAGTGAACAAAATTCTTCATGCACAACTCTAACATTACGATTTCGATGCTGTTTTTACTTCAAATTCCGGAGAGCTTCAAGCGGTCTGAATACATATTGTGTCTAGCAGCCATTAGTTCATTTGCACTCGAGAATTAAAATGATTGTGAAATTGTATTTTTTTATTATTTTGGGCCAATACAATTAATATACCTAGATCAAGACCTAACCTAGATCTTTCAAACCTTTTTTTCCAGTTACATACCTTTTTCAATAATCAGTTTTATGTATATGGTTTGAGTTACAACCAAAACTTCAAAGCTGAAATAAACAAATTGAGTTATTACAGTTCCGTTTTTGTGGATGTACTGGAACGATATTCACTCAATCAACGTATATCAAGCCAATTATAATTTCTAAACTCATAAAATTCAGTTCACAGTTACGGTAAATATTCTTTGTACATTTATAGAACTAAACTTCAAAGTTTCAAGGTAAGTTTAATAAAATGCGGTATATAAAAATGTCAATTAGAATAAACATTGAATAAGCTATCAAATTTTTAAAAATGGGTTATGAACTTTAGTTTTCTTCGATATGATAGTGAAGACTTTTTTGTACCATGTGAAGACATTTGAAAAAATCATCTGGCATCCCTGTATGCATATATCGATGTTTGAGTTCACCGTGATTTCACATATACTACAGGTGAGCTAGATTTTTTTGTATCGTACAGGAAAATTATCCATACATATAAAATAGTGTACAGTATTGTATTCAGAATACGGTTACCATCTGTCTTGATTTAGCAGGACATGTGCTGATTTTGAAATCTATTTATTTTTCACAATATAGCCTTTGTCCTGATTTTTCATGAGAAATTCAATTTTGTTGCAGAATCAGAATTATTTTCAGTGTAATGTTTGGTTGGGGAAAAAGTTATTCTTTATTTTCTCGGTAGCTGGCTTTAGTGATCAATATCTCGCGTAATATCGATCATACAATTCAAGTTCAGGCTCGTTGTAAGGGTGACATTTCACACTATTACAAATTCCTTTGCAGTTCTTTATTTGTTCCATTCAGTTGTGAGTTATAGGGTGTTAACAATGAAGGTCAAAGAAAAAAATCGGAGGACCAAGACTTCTATGATTGAGATATATGAAGCTATCTTTAGAATAGAAAAAAAATTTACAACAAAACGGTGCATATTTGACCCAAATCGGACAATCCGAAGCATATTAAAAATACACCCAAACTAGCGTTGGCAGAAAACATGTCATCTTTGGCAGAAAAAATGCCATTTCCTGTACATGAGAGTCAAATGCGCAAATAATGAGCTATTTTAAAAACTTAAAAATGGTTTGTATGTATGCGAGCAGACATCTCTTTCTGTTTTCTTTTCTCTTTCCATTTGGGATTGTGCAAAAAAAAGTCCACACGACGTCAATGGGGATCGAACCAAGGCCGGCTGGAATCCAAAGTTACTTTACACGACCACGCTACCCATATAGCTGCCAGCGCTATTATAAAGGAGCGTGATAATATTACACCTCATCATAAAATGAAGTTGAAAGGTGTTTTCTAAGACGGTAAAGAAGAACATGAACGAGAATATATCTTTCTCTGCCTGGGCCGTGTATTTGGCAAACTATACGAAAAGCTTTCATATGCTCTCATTTAAATGTGTCTTCTGTTTCGCTCCCTCATATTGGCTCTAGCATATATATTATACAAATGATATACAAGTATTGGGTAGTAGAACATTTTATGTTATCTTTCAGCTCATTTAATGTAATAAATCGGGATGCCAGAACATGTGCTAAAAATTAACTTTGGGTGTAGTTTTGAATTTCACCCAAAAATAATGGATAACTTTTTCCCCAACCTAATATTTTTATCTTGATGTGTGCAGATGTAGTGGGAAAAAAATGTCGGGAAGAAATAAAAAACGATTTTATTCTGTTTACCAAAGATTTTGTGGACCAACACAAATTTTTGCCTACTTAGTCAAAAGTAAATTCACTCAATCTTATCCCCCAACACTCATTTGAATCCTATAACGTTCCTATAGGATCTTTCAATATGGAGATATTTTTGACGAATTTCAAAGTTTTAGTTTTTTTAAATATAAATTTTTGTCGAAGACGTCAACTTTCTATATTTTATAGTTTTCCGAATATAAGGCATTTTTGTATGAAGACTCTTTCGAAAATGTTTTACTCGTAACATTTTTGTGTGTAAATTCTCGCGTTTGACATGTTCCTGACATGTTTCTAAATAGAAAAAAAGTTAGCAGAGCATGTGAATTGCGATAATTTATATATAAAAACTAGCTGACCCGGCAAACTTCGTCCCGCCAAAAATTTGTTTTTTGTTTTCAATATCTTCAAACATTCACGTTTTCTTACTAAGCGCAAATTTATGAGTCCAATCGCAGAACTGTTCTTTGATTGATCTTCTAATCGACCCCGTTGAATTTACCTTTTACTAAAAAATTCCTAGTACTTCTACCAAAACATATCATTATAATATCAGATTATTTTCAGACACAATTCTCGTTCAAGATTTTTCAATCACTTGAAAAATTGAAAATCTTCACATGCCAAATTTGGCTCCATTTGCTTGATTTGTTTTCGAGTTATGCAGAAATTTGTTTTTCATTTGTAAGACAGCCCACCCTAACAGAGGGGGGAGGAGTGTCGAACCACCATAGAAAAATTGATTGCATCCTAAAACCTCCACATGCCAAATTTGGTTTCGTTTGTTTGATTAGTTCTTGAATTATGCGGAAATGTATGTTTCATTTGTATGGCAGCCCCCCCTTCCCCTCAGAGAGACGGGAGGAATGTCTATTCCCTATAGAAACGTTTTGTGTCCCCTAAAACCTTCGCATGCCTAATTTGGTTTCATTTGCTTGCTAAATTCACGAGTAATGCAGAAATTTGTGTTTCATTTGCTTGCTAAATTCACGAGTAATGCAGAAATTTGTGTTTCATTTGTATGGCACCCTCTTTAGAGAAGGGGATAGAGTGTCTAACTACCGTAAAAACATTCATTGCCGTCTATAAACATGTCAAACTTCATTTCATTTGCTTGATTAATTCTCAAAAAATGCAGAAATTTGTGTTTCAGCCCCCCCTTAGAGAGGGAGGTGGGGTCTGGAAATATCATAAGAACCTTCCCCGACCCCAAAAACCCCTACATACCAATTTTAAGGTCGATCGGTTCAGTAGTTTCCGAGTCCATAAGAATCAGACAGACAGACAGACAGAAATCCAATTTTATATATATCTATCTATATAGATAGATGATACGAGTCAAACATAAATAATAATTTTTCGAAGAAAAACATGAATAAGTTGTTGTTCGAAAAAGTTTTCCATGTAAAGGGCTCATCTTCCGATGTATGGGTGACTTGTTGGAAATTGTAAGTTACAACTATTTATATCCATTTTTTCAGAATTTTGAAAACACATGTTTTCGAGAAAAATGAATTTTATTTTTCAAAATGTTTTGTTTCAATAACCTTTTTTTCAAAAATTTGTTCGATATTTTTCAATGAAAACCTAATTAATTTCCTCAATTTAATTCTTTGAATCTTTGAAAATTTTAGTTTTTTTAACTTTTTTCCAAAAAGTCTTAATTTAAAAATTATGGGATCTACAAAATGTTGGCCAAAGAATGAAATGTAGAAAATTATTCAGGTTTTCCTTAAAATATATGAAATAAACTTTTGAAAAGAAAATTTGAAATTTTCTCAAACAAAACATGAAAAAGTTGTTGTTAGAAAATCTTTTTTCGTGTGAAAGTGCCCATCTTCCGATGTAAAGACGACTTGTTGGATATTGTAATAGTTATTCATATAATTTTTGAGAATTTAAAAAAAAACGTTGTATAAAAATTTTTAAAATATCTTTTTTTTCAACGAAATTTTTTTTCAAAACATTTTAGGTATTCTTTTACGAAAATCTATTTTCTACATTTCATCCTTCGACCAGAATTTTGTAGGTATTATTGTTTTTGAGTTATAAATTTTTGTAAAAAATAAAAAAAAAAGTTTGTTTTTTTCCAAAAAGTAGTCTAATTATTTTTCGAATATCTCAAGTATGCAAAGTTCCTTAAATGACCCAATGACATTTCTTTACAACTACAACGTTTCACTACCATCTGAGAAGGTGCTGTCAACTCCTAAGACGAATTGGCATGGAATTCGTCTCATGTAATTAATGCATCTCGATGACCTCAATTCTGATCATGGTTTGTCCGATACACTGATGTTGGTTTGTCCACATGATTACTATGGCAGTCGCTTGGCGCGCTGCAGTTTCTTTATGGTGTCCTTCGCGCGTAGCAGAAATAAGGTCTGTGTTGAGTGCTGCTCACCTGTAAAATGCCCAAGATAAGGGGCGTGAAGAAAGTCTACATTATGAATGGATCAATATGATGACAGTAAACTCAAACAATGAGAAATGCAACATCTACCTGAAAATTTAAATTTCTTCATTCAAAAATGATGATTCCTTAAACCGGAAACCATTTTTCAGACAAACCATGTTCATGATTTCTCTTTTAAGAAAATTTAACTTGGGGTTTTACAACAAACCCCAATTATATGTAATTTTTATGAAGAAAAATCGATAGCATTTACTAGTTGCGTGAAAACACCCTAAATCATACAAACCAACATCATTTACACTACACATATTAAAAAACAGGAAGTGGATTATATCTGTGGTATAACCGCAAGGGTGACGTAGAACTATCGTTGATTTAGTGATCATTTGTTTTTAGTTACATCTGCATCAATTCTGAATGAATGAATAAATGAATATTTGGAGAGAGCGTTACGTTAGTATTCAGCGAAAGCAGCAATCACAAAAAAGCTGTATAATACATAATACATTGCTTGTATTGTGATATGATTTGTATTCCATTTCTAATAGACAAAATATCTGTTGCATTAAAAATCAGTCTACATAATTCTTGCGTTCGCTCATCCTTTCTCACAACACCCATTTCTCGTTTTAGAAATTGTTTTGTAAACATCGTTTGCCAGTGCGCGTAGAGGATTCCTCCTTAAGATTCAATGCACCTCTAATAGATTGCCGAAAGACGTGGTCTTACGTTGAACGCACTTGATTGAAAAACCACAAAACCAATTGTATTTGGTCGCAGTATTATATGGATAGAAAACATTAAAATAAACTTTTTCGCTTGAATGTATTATTCAATTCCAAGGGGAATTGGCAGATTATTTTTCAGCAACGATTAAAACGATTTCCGGAATCTTCTCGATGCTGAATAGCAACTAGATGAAAAGAATTCCGCGCGTGTATGTGTTTGTGTGGCGGCTGCTCCGATACCTCAAGCGGAACCGTTTTTCGATGCTGATACTCTTTTGGTCGCCTTTTCAATGACATCACTCTTCTCCAGAAGGGAATCCGGCCTAAGGTGCACAAACGCTCTTGGTGACACCGTTCATCAGCGCTTTCATGATAAACTAAGTTAGCTTCACCATAACAGCGACAACATGCTTCAATCGCTGTTCAATTATGACTGCGTGGATTTCCGAATTCCGATTTTTCTGTTTTGAAAGCAATTTTAAGGCTATTGAAACAAGTTTTTGGATGAAAAAGTAACAAGTATATAACGCGTAGTTATTTTATCTTTCGAATGAAGTGTTATCATACCATTTCGTTCAGTTGATTAGGAGCTATTAACGCTCAAAATCTCGGTCTCCGGCTTAACGCTTTCGTTTCCGAAACTTTGGTTTTACACCCCGGTATAGAAATGAAACACGTAGTCCTACGTCAAAAACATCTTCCTTCGTTTCATCGTTCGACTGGTAATTTAGAACCCATAGAGAGTGATTTAACAAAGCTATCTAGAAAATGAAGAGCGCTGTTAGCTACAAAAGACCTAAATAAACATTCTGACGCCTTAGGGATGATTTAGGCTAGGTATAAACCATTAATTATCGCTGTGCTCTCGTGTCGACTTATGAGCATCACAAATTAGCTCCCACCACGCATCCGGACAAGTGTGCACATCCCTCTCCCACCCCACGGGTCGATATTTATTGTCAGCTGCTGGCCGGAATCGTAGATGCCGTTTAATTAAATCCCAGCGCAAGCCGTGTCCTATGATCCTGGGCGCAGCCTACAACATCTAGCCGTAGCGAAGGAACTAATAAGATGAGAGTAATGGCTCCTAAAGTGCGTATGTGTCCGCCGGGAGCGACAAAGCAAGTGCTTTTTCTTCGTTATTTCGCATTCCCAGTGTCCGCCATCCTGTGGGGAGCGGCGAGCCGGAGGTTATAGCTTTCACCACGCCCAGATGATGATCATGGCCTTGGAACTAATAAAAAAGCACTGTCGGTGATTCGGGCGAGTTTATGGCGGATGGATATGGCGTTTCTATGTCGTTTTGTTTCCACCCCTCCGTAACACACCGAGACTATGTTCCAACCAGGGTAGGATTGAGCGAGTGTTTTTTGGGTTGTTTGAAGGCTGAAATGTAGGTAAAAGCCCATATCAAAGCGTTATTCACCGGTGACGTTGGAGTGCCCGTAATACTCGCAAAAATAAATAAAATAATTTGTTTTCTTTGATGTCACTGCATCCCTCAGCAAAGTTTCGATCTTTTCGTCTGAATCGTAGTTATTAGTATTGAATAGTATTGTATAGTATTGAACGACGCCGCGCTAAAGACAGTAGTAATTTGTTCCTGAATAATAAACTCCATACATATAAACATCGTAAAAAAATGAATAAAATAAGGCGTCTAGCCTAGAACTTCTCACTTTAAGCTGATTATAGGCCAGTTAGACTAGTTGTGGCCCGTTATTCAGAGATCTGATTGATTATATCGCGTTGTGTTTTTATTTCCAGAAACATATTCCAATGTAATCGAAAAAAATGTCACACCGAATCACTCAGCAGAGCAGTGGTGTTGAAAGGAGGGAAAACAGCTAAGAATAATACCGCAGCGCGTCGTTTCGAGCTCTACTCTACTCATAAATATTCAAACGGCACGTTGCACTTATCTGATTGCGTGATTGTATATTCACGAAATGTTACCGGAGACCGATCTATAGCATAGCGGCGTCTGTACTCGAGACAGAGAACGGGTTAGCAGCTGCTCCCCGAGGAATATCAGCATTGAACTGCTAATATCTCATGCTGAATGGTTATTTTTCCGTTAGTGTTCATCTTCTAATGTTAGGGTACAATCTGAGAATGAGAATAAGCAATAATTGGTCTGATTCCACTCGATTTGAATTGCCCTTCTTCCAGCTACTAAACCTAAATAGCTACATGGTGGTCAAGAAAGTTATCATAGGCCAAAGCCCATGTTAGTATTGTAGTTTTTCCACCAAGTCTATTTCAAAACATTTCTGTAGTTGCTGAAGAATTTAACACTTTGACGGTCATGGTGCTCTGGCCAAAAAGTTCGTAAAAACCTGGAGGGTCCATTCTTATACTAGATGGTGCCAGGAACCCATCTGGCATAATATTTCAGACTTATCTGCCATATAAGGGTAAAATTACCCGTGTGTAGTACTGCACACGCGGCCCCAACTCAAGGTAAACGAGTAAAATATCGATAAAAATCATTATAAAACAATTTATTTGTTCGAAATTACATTTTTGTAACATTATTTCAAACTCGTAAAATGTCTTCTATTAAAACAATCCAGACATAAAAACTTTTCGCAGCGTTTTGGGCAGTGATAAATTGTAATTTGTAGAATAATACAAGCAGTGAAGCCAAACTATGATATCGAAATGTCCTACTATGTATTGAGGCCTGTAGAAAACGAAAAAGACATTAGTTTTAACGTAAAACGTGTGATGTAGCGCACATGTTTAAATCTTTGGAAGATTTCGCGTGCGCAAGGCTGCACTCATGGCCGTCAAAGTGTTAATTTCAATATAATCGAACGCTTTGAAAGAAAAAAAATAAGATCTCATTTCATGAATTAAATTAAAATTGCTTTTGTGCCGATGCAACAAGCACACTGATAAGGAGATAACTTGACCCTTCATCAGAATAATTTTTCAGAAAAATGACCACAACTCGGAAGATTTGGACCTATGCTGATTTTTTTAAATAATTCTTTCGATATTCTATTTCAATTCAATCCTAAACCAAACATGTTCTTATTTCCAGTTGGACGATTCAAATCCGGTAATATTTGACAATGTTACAGTATCTGACCATCAGCTCACGCATAGCATTATGAATAGAAGGTATAATATAGGGTTGGAGAAAAAGAAATGTCGCATTTCTGATCGAAATTTGACGCTTTATTTAACATACTTAAAACTACCTAATTTAAGAGAAATATGCGCCGTTTTGTTCGCAAACTTGTTGCCATTTAGATGGCAACTTCATTATCCCCCCCCCCCTCCTTATTTGCAAAAAACTCAGCCAGCCAGTTTTCGCAAGCCTCTTTTGAGGCCATCTTAGAGCCAGGTCCGGACTATAAGTTGGGTGCAGTAGGACATCCCATCCGAGCTCCCGTAGCTTTTGGCGGGTCATCAAAGATGTGTGAGGCCGAGCGTTGTCCTGGTGGAAAACAACACCATTCCTATTGATCATTTCTGGCCGCTTCTGGTCAATCGCCTGCTTCAAACGGTGAAGCTGCTCACAGTAGAGAACCGAGTTGAGGGTCTGGCCATAGTTGAGCAGCTCATAGTGGATGATTCCCTTCCAATCCCACCAAACACACAGGAAAACCTTCCTGGCCGTTAGTCCGGGCTTGGCGATGGTTTGGGCCGGCTCATCGCACTTCGACCACGACTTTTTTCACCTTAGGTTGTTGTACGTGATCCACTTTTCATCACCAGTCACCATCTTCTACAAAAATGGGTCGAGTTCGTTCCGTTTCAGCAGTGCATCGCAGGCGTTGATTCGGTCTAAAAGATTTTTTTGCGTCAACTCGTGTGGCACTCATACAACCAGCTTTTTTTTTGGAATCCAATCTTCAGCAAATGGTTCCAAACGGTTTTATGGTCTATACCCAGTTCCTGGCCAATCGAACGAGTGCTCACATGCCGGTCTACTTGGATGATTTCAACGATTTTATCGGTTTCCACGACGATTGGCCTACCAGTACGGGGTGTATCTTCGACAGCCACTACACCAGAACGAAAGCGATCAAACCAACGCTGTTGTGTGCGAATCGTTACAGTATCGGGTCCATAAACTACACGAATTTTTTCGGCCGCCTTCGTTGCAGTTTTACCTCGCAGGTAGTAAAAACGTAAAATATGGCGAATTTCTTGCTTGGTGGACTCCATCTTTGACGCGCTATAGCTTGAGACTGAAATGGATAATAACAACACTGTCAAAATCTTTAAATAGCCGTATAGTATGACCCGATGCGATAAGTACAACATAAGATATGTTCAAGTGTTGCCATATATTGACAATATACGACATTTCTTTTTCCCCAACCCAATATTTACCGTATACATGATTTTCATAAAAAATAGTTGAAAGGTGGAATAAGTTGTTCACATTCTATGTGTATTTGAATTTACGTTGTTGGAAAATTAATGTCCGCTGAAAAAAGACATCGAAAAAAAAATCGATTCAAATGAACGACATATCAATTTAAAGCCAATGAGCTAATATTCTTTTTAAAAAATATCACATCTGCGAATAAAATAGATTAAAATCGCATATATCTAGCCTAGTTGCAAAGGAATATTAAACGAAGACTAAAACAATCGTACCGTTCTGTCTAAACTTCCGAACACTTAAGCTTTGATGGCATTTAAACAGTGTCTCATTACTCAAAATGGTACTTTTTCGCGAAATTCATTTGATTTTTGGATACAATAGAGCTTTATTTTTCATTTGACTACAAAAAAACTGATTTACAAATATGTTTTCATGGTGATAAACTGAAAATTACACTAATCACATTTGTCTCAAATTCCGAACACCATTTTTATCACTGACTCATATTCCGAACACTTTTGTCTCAAACGCCGAACAGCAAAAATGCATTTAAAAAAAAAACCATAAGTTTTAAACTACTGAACCGATTTATATGATTGATATATCAATTTAAAGTCAATTGGCAATTGGTCTTTTTAGGAAAAATGTTATGCTCGCAAAAAAAAATTGGTTTTTTCTTTGGTAATAATTGATTGTATTTGTTTCTTATAGTTTACATGGTTTCGGGACCAAGGGCGCTATATCGGTATCGATACCTGTAAATGACGTTAAAATGAAGTCTATAACCCAAAGAATGTCAGGGTTTTGAATATTAACATTAAAGTTCAGTAAATTCACATTTCATAATGTATTGTTCGCAATTTGAATCATGCGTAGAAACTTGATTCGTATTCCGAACACTAATTCAAATGAAGATTTCTGTATAAAATATCATTTTATTTCATCCATTTGTTGTGGATTCTTACCGTTTCTAGCACTTAACATGAAAACAACAAACAAAATAGTTGAAAAAACTACAACAACTGAAAAATTAACGATGCTTGTTGTTTTTACGAAATTTGCTAACGCAAACATTTTATCGTTGCTTTTGATTGTCACTTTTTTGCAAATGCTTGATATTATAAATTATAGGCTGCATCGATACCTGTAAATGATGTTAAAATGCCTATAACCCAAAGAATGTTAAAGCTCTCATTATTCAATTATTTATAACATTAAAGCTCAGTAAATTTACATTTAAAATGAAGTGTTCGGAATTTGAATCATGGTTCGAAACTTGATTCAAATTCCGAACACTACATCAATACTAATTTTAATAAGTATTTCTGCATACAATATCATTGTTTGCAGAAATATCGTTTCTTCCCGTAGGATCCGGTTCGAAGGATCAATTTTTGGGAGCTGGTTCTTTGTCATACGCAGGGCCCTATCCTGCGTTTCTTCGGTTTAGGACGGATAGAGATTTCCTCCGGGATATGTATTCGGGAGTGTGTAACCGCCAAATTAACCGAATACCAACATAATTACGCACTACAGTAATTTATTCACAACTTTCTGAACAATTACATTTATTACAATTTTACTACATATAAAACATGATAAAAACACATAGATTTCTGACTAATGCAATGGTCGTCTTCCCAATAATTCTTTTTTCCTTTCTCTCTTGTCTCCCTTTGGTTTTCTCATAATTTCTTGTTTTGTTCACATTTCCTTCCCTGTCTCTTTCTTATTATCGTGTTCGTATTTCTTGTGTCCTCTGTATTGGTAAATTTAACCCATGTAGCAAATCACATTAATGCAGGGGTCTGGCAGAGGTGAAATATTTAACTGTTGTTCAGAATCCAACACATCCATTTACTGTAGATTCATACCTTTCTAGCACTTAACATGAAAAAAGACAAACAAAATAGTTGTAACAAGTACAAAAATTGAAAAATTAACGATGCTTGTTTTTTACGGAATTTGCTAACGCTAACATTTTATCTTTGGTTTTGACTGTCATTTTTTTGCAAATGTTTAATATTATAAACTATAGGCTGTATCGATACCTGTGAATGATGTTAAAATCTAGCCTATACCCCAAAGAATGTCTGGGCCTTTATTATTCAATTATTTATAACATTGAAGTATAGTAAATTTACATTTAAAAATGAAGTGTTCGGAATTTGAGACTGTTCGGAATATGAGACAAAACGGTAACTTTGCAAAAATAATAACTCAAAAACAAAAAAAAACACTCCTCCGATTTTTGGATGTTTGGAAAAAAGCCTCAGCTTTCAAAGAACTTGAAAAAAAGCGCCCTTGGTCCCGAGACCAAGTAAATTATAAAAAACAAATGCAATCATTAATCACAAAAACAAAATCCAATTTTTTAGCTAGTTATTTTTTTCGAAAATGTTTAGTAGTTCAAAAGTTACGAATTTAAAAAAAAACTTTTTTTTGCACCAACGGTTGAATTTGAAAAATCAGCTCAACGAAAAAAAAAATGCCTCTCTGATTTTTGGATATGTTATTTAAATAAACCCAAACTTTCAAGAGAAAATATAGAAGATAAAAAGGCCATTCCATACCCAGAATTTCGTGAAAAGTGGTTGTTCCTTTTCGCTGTATATTAGACCCGTATTTTTAATTTTTTCATCAAGGTGCCCATTTCCATTTTAGAATGGTCCGAAAAATCAATATTCTCTCTTTTTTTTTCGAAAATAACTGTTTTCTTTTGAGCCTCTGGATCGTGTTTTCACATTTTCATCTGTACCGGTAGGGGTGATGATAGATGATGCTGATACATAGTATTTCTGAATTTAGTTTACATATTGTTTTTCTGATTATATTCAGAAAAAAATCGCTCGGCATATGTCTAGAAGTAAGGCATAGTGAGATCGTTAGAAACAGCAGCTTTGAGCATCAGATCACTAAAATATTGTTTTTTTTTCATTTGCTTGATCACCTCTACGAAAAAACTGCTACAAATCCTCCGTTATTCTCATAGTTTCTTCTGCTGCAATCCCAACATAAATATTTTTTTCCGTTTTTACAAATGATCTTCCAATTCAGTAACATTGGGCATTCCAACAACGTAGAAATTCTGACAGATATTAGTGAGAATGGTTATATAAAAAGCATTCAGCTATTCATGTGGCATCGTAAACTCAGGGTTTTCAGCCAATAATCTAATCGTCTTTGAAAAATGTTTACACTTGCGAGAAAACTGGATTTTGTTTTCGTAATTATTCATTGTATTTATTTTTTTTAGAGTTTACATGGTCTCGGGGCCGAGGGCACTATATTTTTTTTACTTGAAAGCTGAGGTTTTTTTACATACGTATTTTTCATAGTTAGCCGATGGTTCGAATTTTTTTCCTCTTTTTCTAAAAGTGATTTTTTTTAAATTCATCGCTTTTGAACTACTGGACCAATTCAGATGATCGACATATAAAATAAATTAATAAAAGACTAGCTCAAAAGACTAGCTGGTTTCAATTTGATATGTCGATCGTCTCAATCGGTTCAGTAGTTCAGAAGAAATAAATTTTTGAAAAAAGGCATTTTTGGAAAAAAAACGGGAAAATGTATTGTTCGGACCATTTGAAAATTGAAATGGGTACCCTAATAAAAACATAAAAAATACGGGTCAAATATTTTGCGATAAGGAACAAAACTACTAATTTTCATGAAAATCTGAGAAGTACTTTTCGGTATCAAATGGAATGGCTATATTAAAATAATTATAGTACTAGACGAGTAAGAGTGAGGACTACGAATTTAAATATGCAAATAACAGCAATCAATTATTAGTATTCAAAATTGAAAAAAAACTAAGAGCTGTAGAACGATAATCTGAGAGATGATACACTTTTTCACTACAAATCAAAATGAAATAACAAAAACTACATTACAATTACATTTTTAAACACTGGATTGGGAAGTAATTTCAACTCCTTAGGAGAAAATCCAAATTGTAAATTGCAATTGCAACCTTTTTGGACCCGAGATTCATGTCAGACTATTTGGGAATTCTTCAAATGGGAACAGACCGGCCAAAAATCGTATTGGTGTATAAAAAACTCTCTTCCGATGAATCTTCTGAGGCTAACTGCTCTTCACCGTCTTCATCATCTGTTAAACGAAACAAAAGATACTGAAACTGAATCAATCCTTACACGTGAAGCTCAAGACACTTCTCGGGACTGTTTCAACGAAGTGGCAATGGAAAACAACAGTCAGCATCACGTCCAGGAAAAAAATCCCATTGATACCGAAATCAACTGTTGATTGAAAACATTTCGAATCGATCCAATGAGACATTCGAGGGGGAGCAGAAGGCAGAGTATATTTGGTTGGAAATATGGTGTCGTCATTATTTACATTCAATATGGAATCTTTAAGGAAAAAACAAAACAAATTAATAACTCACGGTTTCATGATGTTATAATGAAAATTACTCATGAAATCTTGTAGCAATTATATTGTGACTTATTTCTATCAGGTTCGGGGAACAGTCGTTTTCTCAATCCTCTGGAATAGCAGTATTTTCAATGAAATGTTGCTTAGTTGTAAATTTTATTTTCAAATCACATCAAATCACATCACATGAAAATACAGTCATGTTATCGCGAAAATAATGAAAATTCATTTGTTCCTGTGATGGTGAGAGTGTGAAAAAGACACAGAAAAATATCACTTTCTATCGTCTCCTTCGACATGAATTCACAAATATATTCAGCACTTGTTTGTTAACTTCGCAGACAGAAACAATCAAGTTTATCATACATTTTTGGGATAAAAAAAGAAAACATTAAAAAACTTTGATGTTTTTAGTTGTAAAATGTTAATTAATTCCATGAATCAAATTGTTCACCAACAAGGGCTGTGGAGCCGGAGGAAAATTTCCCGACTCCGACTCCGACTCCGACTCCTGCTAAAAATAATGAAATAACTCGAAAACAGGTTTTCCATTAGAACCTTGTTACGATTTTCTCGATTGGGCAACAAAAATAAATAGAAAAATTTGGATTACTCGTAAAAACAGAATTGCTTCAGCCAAATCTTCCTTCATGGAGACTCGAAGATCTGATTGCGTAATTTTCAAAGCTTGGAACAGCCTTTCTACGCAGACTTGAGTTGGTGGCTTGGCAGTAATCGTTCATGCAACATCCACGATGAGCTCAGGAAATGCTGCAATCACTTAATGTACTGTCATCTTGCACGATCGGTCATATTTTTCAATCACTGGCAAACAAGCTTGGATTCCACTTCGAAAGATGTTCAGCGGAAGGCTTTCCTGATAATTCTCTTTTCCAAGGTGACGTCGTTTCGCTTTTTTGTTATTCATGTGTCAATCAATCGAAATATGTGCTCTCTGATTAAAATGAAGGTTCAGGATTATCGCTGCAAGATTCGCTAACAGTTTTATCATCCTCCTTCGTCAAAAACAAACCTTTCATCCTTACTGATGTTTCACATAATGCTTCCATGGCCATCGCTAATTAGCTTTCGTTAAAAAAAATTATGATCTTTGGATCGATGGAAATTACAGTACACTTTCTCATCTTCAAAATGTTAGAGAATCTGACGGCCTCTGGTTGAGTGTATCGTTAATATAGGAGGGGCTTAGAATGAAAGGGGTGTAAGTGATTTGATCGATTTCTCTACATCGACTCTCTCTTTGGGTCATAACTTAGCTGCAAATACATTCCCAGCTGTATTTACCAATGTGGAAAATAGGTCGGAACCTCATCTATCGGATTCTATAGCAAACTTAAATTGGAAAGTTTTTGCAGTCGAGTTATTAACTAAATAAAAAGTTGATGAAGAGAAATCGATCAAGTCACTTACACCCCCTACATTCTGAGCCCCTCATGGGTAATTTTACTGTTCTACGGCCTTTTTGCAAAGTATTATACAAATAAACCAAAATTAGCATCAAAGATTCCTTATCATGAAATAAATAGTCGTGTTATGAGCTAAATATTTTGATTGTGTTGTGTCATTCAACAGGAAGTCGAAGTCGGAGTCGGAGTCGGTGAAATTTTTCCAACTCCGACTCCGACTCCTAATACCATGAAATTCTTTCGGACTCCGACTCCGACTCCTCGACTCTGTTTACTCTCAGTTTACTCTGTTTAATTTGTTTACAACAGTATTCAGTATCAGAATCATTCAGAACCTTTCTATGTAATATACTTTCTAATTAACTCAAGTTTAAGGCAAACAGGAGCCGAAACAAGAAAAAAAATGTATAACTCTGTCATACTAAAATTTCAATAACCGGTTATTCAGTAATGAAAATTTCATTACCGGTAAAACCGGTATATTACTGGTAAAAAAAACCATTTTCTTGAAGAAACGGCAATTATGTTCGTACAGTACGAAGAGCATCGAATACCATTGTCATGTATTTACCTCTGATGCCCTCTGTACGAAAACTCTTGTCTGAGGGTTTTCATCAATCCGTTTGTAGACGTTGAGCTTGGACTGCACATTGATACCTTTGAATGCCGCAATCGTCGTCAAGTTTTTCCTTGATGCTCAACTGTTCTGCAGGCTCCGCATCGTCCAGTGGATTTTTCCTCCTGTTGTCCAGTTACTGAATCAATAGCAGAATCGTCAAATTTCATCAAGTCACTAACAATTTCAGATGCCTGATAGACTACGCCAAAGTCAATTATGTCCAGTGTCAAAAATTATCAAAATTTATTCACGAATGAAGAAATTAACTTTTTCCCAGTGTCGGACGAATTCTCTTCTGTTGAAATTCTCGTCTGTTGAATCATCATATCTGTCATGAGTATAACAAAAGAGTCGAGACGCGTGAACTTTACGTAATATAATGAACGAAAACAGCATGAATGAATTTCGAAAAGCCTGCATTCAGGCACTTTCCTTATTGTCAATAATTTCTGATGATTATCACGAAAGCCAAATTGATGCAGTGAATTTTTATTGAAAACGTGTTTTATTCCCATATTTAGAAAAAATTATAGGAGGTTGTGTCCAAGATACCACCGCATTGTTGGCGTAGAACTACGCTGTTATTTTATATAAGTCGCTTGTTTATACCTTCGGATATTATTCTATAATGATGTGAAATTTTCGAAACAACTGCTTAGTAGAATAATCTTTGAAATGGTTTTTCATTGTAGAATCAGTTGACGATAATTGATTGATGATTCATTCTTGCCCTTGCAAAACAATACACTAGCTGATCGTATATCGCAATTTATTTCATGTCAATGCATTGAAAATTTACCTCGAATGCTATTCCGGTGGCCTTTTTCGCAATTGACATAGACTCGGCTACGGTCGATTATATACATGTTACACCAGCACCATTATTCCACATCTCATAACTACATCAATATATCTTTGGCACCGAACGGAAACAACAACAATGACAACACTTGCAAGTATAAAATATCATGCTACATGTTATTTAGTATTGCCTCAAAGCAATCGAACCTCTAGGCATCGTTCGTACAACGTAAACCAAGCGCCAAACAAGCGTTCGCCATAGCATGCATACAGAACCATACATTGGTGGCTTGAAGCTAATAGGAATACAAATACTTCTCATCATTTTGCGCTATTCTCAAAAGAAACGCTTTTGTTAATATACAGGCCTCAAAGAAAGTTGCGTTACTTTCTCATGCTCGAGAGAAGCGCAACTGTCACCCTTAGTGGAGGAATGTTTGCTACTGGTAAGCGAAACCTAATCACATACAACACTCCAGAACGACATTTACTTTCTTGATGCCTAAACAAGCGAAATAGACTCTTTTTGTTAATATCAACCACCAACCTCGAAAACAGTAGCAATGCTTCATTATTATCAATATTAGCCCAAATGCAATCCTAGTTGACCTAAACCTAAATAACTTATAACATTCCAGTAATACATTCAAGATGCTTGGTATTCCCCAAATATTTTTTGGAGCATAACCTTAACGCCTGCTTCGCCATAACGTCAGTTTAATGCATTGATGTATTCTCAAAAGCACCAAAGAAGCCGTTTACATTTTCGACCGACGTGCCGAAATCGCCTATTTTGCTGTTGTTCGTTGCGGTGTCACACTCGCGAAGGCTCGGTTCAGTGCGAGCGTTTTTCACTGCACCAACATCGCGTGCATCATTAGATGACGCTTGCCTCGAAATCTTATTGCTCCTGGCAATGCGTTCGTTTTTTGCAGGGCTCGGACCTGTCTTCCTTTTCTTCTTGCTCATCACACACTACGTGAAGCGTCCAATTTATGACGCGGAAAGAAAAACACACGATACGAATAACGCGAAAAACGAACAGAAAAAGCAAACGACGATATCCGAGTTGGATTACCACTGGTGGGGTCCAATTTTAGATCGAAGCGCAGCGAAAGCAAAGTGAACTGGATTGCTCAACAGTCCGATGCCGAATGAAAGTTTGCCTCAGCGAGATCAACTGTTTATACTCAAGGGAAATATTCCCTTTCATTCTTCTATTTTTCCTTTGTTCACGGCGACTTCAAATCCTACGATTTCCCCTTCGTTGGGCGTCGATAAGTTGCTCGTTATTGACAGCTCTGTTCGGGAAAGCACACAAATGGACAGAACAAATGTATGGAAAAATGGAAACGCCCAAAGTTTTCATGAATTTTAACCATTTACAAACCAGGGGATTCTGATGTATAGCATATGAAACAAATCTTAGGGAATTTCCGATTCGTTTAGTATGTAAATCACTAAAATCCGTTCGCGGCAAAAATATTTATTAACGTTAATTTTATTTCATAAAAACGTGACCTGTTTTCTGATTTGGCACCCTTAATGAAAGACATAGTTCTACGTCAAAAAAAAAAAAAGAAAGGACCAGGGATCAGGAAAAGGCAACACTGTGGGTTTCGTTGAACGTTGACCGTTTTGCGGTGGTGAGCAGTTAAGCGACCAAAATAGCATCGGAATACGATATTCGTATTCCAATTGGCATTCTTCTGCTTTTGCAGCCCTTTCACTCAATATGCATTACTTAGGAATTTTCTATCGTTACTGGTCATTTAGAGCCAGTATTATTAAATCCGAAATCGAAACAAGATTAGCTTCATTTGCCGTTCGATTATTATTTTCACCCATTGCCCATATAATTGGGGATGTATGTCGTTTCCGGACAATCGGAAGTAGATTCATGAAACATAGTCAAAGAGTTATACTATACATTTCAATGCCGAAGTCATCAAAAACAAAAATTTTATGTGATAAACGGCCTTTCCTTACCATTAATCGACTTCACTCTCAATTATTTGACGTTGAATTTTATGCTTTGATTTTCACTCACAAGCAGTGATATTCAATTTCAACGTTTTGAATATCGTGACGGAAATGAAAAATGAACTTCATGGCATGTTGATATTGATGTTCATTCCACTCGTGTTCATTGAAGGTGTTGTTTCATACTTATCGATTCTCGCTTGAGCAGTAGGTTATCAATACAAGATAGGCTGAAATATCCCCGCATTTCAATGTGAACGTGAATATTATCGGCACTGATTGTGTCACGATTACGAGCAGAATGATTATTAATATACGCGAACATAGCTGCACATACTAAACGCCTTTCTGCAATACTTTCAATCAGGGCTTGAAGTAGCTGCCTCGAAATTTTTGATGGTTGCTCCGATAGCCATTCTAGCATAAATTGCAATCCGACGTCAGCTTCACAAAGGGTGCAGTTCTTCCGGCATAACAGCTCTACAGTGACCAGAACTGGTTCGAGGGCATCAACCAATTCCTTTATCGTTGTTAGTTCTTCATCACCGAAGCTTATTAACATCGAAGCTGTCAGGCATATCCATTCCGTTACATACAATAAAATTTGTGTAACTTGGCATTTTCGAATATTATTCCGTTACAAAATCAGGGGATCTGCGACTATATACAGATTGGAAGGGCCCTTATTGGACGTTTTATCAAACATATTTTTCCAATTTTGGTTTTCTTACCACAGTTACAACGAGAAACATAAGTCAAAACGCGTTTTTCTCGAAACCATTTTTTTTTCACCTGACGGTTAATTTATTTCAGGATCTATACGACCGATCAACTAACTAGTAAATTTATTATCGAATCATTTTTTTTTTTCGAGCATTAACAATACAACGGTTTTTGTCCCAATGCTTGGAAGCATTATATGGTAACACTAAATGTGTATATTATGTAAATTTTCGTCAGGGTTCCTATTATGTTAACAAATATTAAAAATACTTTATTTTTTCTTGGCATTATAAATGCTAAAGTAATTCTATAATAGGGCTCTGGGGACCATTGTACAATTGAATGTTGCGTTTAATGTAGTTCTCTGATTTCTCGAATAATAAATGCCTAAAATCATACAAGAAAAATCTCAAACGCATTCAATTAGATGAAAAAAAAAGTAAACTTATATATTTTATTTTTTTATTTCAAAATAAAAATGACGATTAAATGACGGTTTTTGTCCCAATGCTTGGAAGCATTATATGGTAACACTAAATGTGTATATTATGTAAATTTTCGTCAGGGTTCCTATTATGTTAACAAATATTAAAAATACTTTATTTTTTCTTGGCATTATAAATGCTAAAGTAATTCTATAATAGGGCTCTGGGGACCATTGTACAATTGAATGTTGCGTTTAATGTAGTTCTCTGATTTCTCGAATAATAAATGCCTAAAATCATACAAGAAAAATCTCAAACGCATTCAATTAGATGAAAAAAAAAGTAAACTTATATATTTTATTTTTTTATTTCAAAATAAAAATGACGATTACAGTGGAACGCCGATTATCCGCGAGCGGATGATCCACGGTGCGAAATATCCGCGAAAGCGAATTCCATAGTAATTCTATAGAGCTTCCCAAAATTTGTCGGTGTGACGTAAGGATTTGCTCTTTTATTTTGGTCATAGCTTTCATATTATTTGACCACTTGTGCACACGACCTTACAGATGGAAAGTTTAATGATTCATATATTGATAAAACATAGTTTTCAGGCTGAAATATCCTTTTTTCGTGTTACCGTCAAAGTTCTCATTTTTGCATTCCTATTTCAACCTTGAAACCCTAATATATTTAATGCAGAAGAAAGTTATTCCAGTTATTCCTATTCCACAAAAAACATTAACATGAAAAACATTTGACATGAAAAAAGAAATCCATATAAAACCCAAATATTGGCAGTTTATTACTGGTCGTGAAACTAACGATTTTGTTCTAGATCGATGAACATCCAGAGAACATTTTTGGAATAAATTAAAATAGAACGGTAGATTCAGAATAACACGATTGTTACATTTGCTAAGGCTTTCCAATATAATGGAAACATGCCATATTTCTCACTATATAAATTATATCCATAATTTCGACTTTTTTGAACGCTTTTATTAAGTACGCAACACTCTGTTTGACGAATGCACATTTTGAGTAATAATGAACATTTCAAATTGTTCATTAATATCACAAATAAATTGGTAATGATCAACTAAAAAAAAAATCCCTCCCAAAAACATCATAACAAACTTGAAAAAGTTGATGGGTCTGGGCCTAGGGGCACGAACGGGATCTTGACATAGGACTGTGATTGTGTGTAATAATTGCATTTGAATTGAGTTTTGTTCATTGTTCAAAATTTGTATTTTTTTTTCTTTTTTGACTCATCAAGTTGAAGCCCTGAAAACATGCGTTAGTATACCCTTTCGAACTTCTAAATCAGCAGCCAGTTAAATTTATTAATGGCTTTTTTCATAAACCAAACAACATGCTCGATAAAATGACATCCTGCCTACAATTACAAAATTATTAGTAGCAAGACCTACACCATGAAACGTGAATTGAGCACGAATTGATTGGACAACAACCTGAACTCCAGTCTAATAAAATTTCTATCAACGTTTAACCTTTTGAGCCAGGCTCTCGTCAAATCTTTGGGGACTGATAAATGCCTCTTAGCGACAAATCGAGAATAATTCATAATACGCATCTAATCACATTGTGAGCTAACGCCGAAATGTGGGCAAACAATGCACGTTGCGTTTGTAAGGGAAAACGAGTGACTACTAAAATCGAAAAAAGAACATACCCAATTCAATCGTTAAATTGTTAACTTTTTTTTACTACATTCACTGTTCTTGTCTTAAGCAAAAAAAAATCTGGATAAATAAAAACACAATATATATCGCAATGACGATTTTGAGTAATACACGTTTGGAAACTCTTAATAAATCGTTACATTTTTTGTAGAGTTACCCTCCTATATAGAAATCAAAGACATAGTCCTATGTCAACAATAAATTTATATAGACAATTTCAAATATCTAGGCCCTGATTCTCGAATACACTTCACGGTGGAAACGAAATGAACGGCACGCCATTGAACTACGTTTTACGAGTTAGTGAAGTGTCGAAGATAGTGATGAGTTTTCAGGCAGAATGAGCACTTTTCAAATAAAAAATCATTAATGAAAATTATCTTCTTCGTATCAAACTGGTATTCAATGTGAGTGGAAACCTTTGTTTTCTTCATGTGGTATAATAATCCCATACAAAAATTTTATCTGAAGATAATTTGATATTATAATGATAAATTTAGTGGGAAACTAATCTCGCATCCAGATGTCGACACCGTACCGTTGTCATCGCGAATGCGTTTCATACCGTTTCCACCGTGAAGTGTATTCGTAGTGTATTCGAGAATCAGGCCCCTAATATAATCTTTAACAAACAAAACTATTGATCAATAGGTTAGCTTGTAAAGCACGGAAAAAAAATTATTTGAAATTGGTCAAATCAAAAAATATAAACAAAATATTTCGTGTTGTATACGATCAACCTAAAACCTATATTTTGTTATTCGTCAACCGTACCGGTTTTTTTTTTGTAGCACATTGAAAGTCTCTGAAAAACGATAATAAATGTTTAATAAAAGTTGATTTTGTATTCATATAACTGCTCAAAACACCATTCACATTTACGGTGCTATATTGGAATATGCTTCTTTCGAGGACACAAAATGGACAAACAATGAAATTCAATTTAACTGCTTTAAATTGATATACAATGTTTGTAGTATATGGGATTTACGTTGATCAGCACACACTTCCATCTCAAAACTACTATCTTCCACTTTGACATAAAGATAATCAGTTTATTCAGCACCACCCAAAAATTCTCACTCCAATTACCAGTCGACAAATGATTTCTTCCTGGTTTTGTGCTCTTGTTAGGCAAAGATAAAACACTACACACACACATCATGCATACAATGAAAGCAGACGATCGAAGCGACGCAAAATGTCTCCCTCGGCCACCGAGCCGGTGGGTGCATAATAGGAGGCAGACAATTCATTCAAATTATCCTCCATTCATTTTTCATCAGCCGCTTCGTTCCATTCGCTAACTGTTTTCATCACATCCAACAGTATGACATCCATATACACATATCGGGAGGAGACACATAGCACTAGCGGCGGGTCGTTTGTCTGTCGTTCGATGATGATAATATGCACTAACACTTGAGGATGGTTATCTTGATGGGTTGAAGTAATTCGTTCTAATCCGGGTCTATTTTAACTCAATTCACGAATTGAATGAAATATTCTTTTGACCAGTTAACATGGTCACTGAATTTACTCCCTTCGAGCAGCGGCAAGAGCAAAAGAACGTCATCAAAATCCGCAACAATCTTTCAGACTTTTGACTTTTTTCAGTCTTTGTTATAACACAGGATCACAGGGCAAATATTTCATCCACTGGCAGTAGGATGACCGGAACCTATCACAACACTGTCACTACGTTTCGCTCGACTGGTTTCCGGTAAATGCGAAATAAAACACAAAACCATCACGCAAACAAAAAAAATCTTCACTCCTGATATTCACCAACCGGTCGAACATTGGCGGGAATCAGATTATCCGATTATCTATACCTCTCCCGCTGGGGAAACCGTATTGACCAACCGAGGGAAGCAAAACATTGTGAGAAATCAGCACCTTTTTCAGCACCCTGCCAGCAGCTACGGTCTTTGTCCTTGAAGAACTTCCCCGATTGCTTTTTATTGCTGCGCTCCTTCTCACCCACAACACGCATAAAGCACCTTTCGCCTTTGGGCGAGGAATTCAATTACCCGAATATAAAAAAGAATACACACCACACTGAGCTGTGGAATGGAAGAATTTGGGTATCCCCAACAGACGATAGCGGTTATTACCTTCGAATACACACAGCACTGAGCGTGTCTTCCTGCGAGAAAACGCGAGTCCGCGCGCACCGAATCTAACAAAAGAAAACTTAGGTTTTTTTTCTTCCTCGATACTCGACTGCCACCAGAAGCACTCTCAACAAAGGATATACTGAAACACACGCTTGGAAAAATATCTCGGGGAATGGAAAAAAAAAGTTTTTGAAAAAGTGTTAGTGTATCCTTTTTTTTTGGGCAGATAGATCAGAAACAACACCTTTCGGAGTACGGAACGAAAAATAAAACACGTTCACTCGGCAACGAGCGCTTTTCTCTACTGAACTGAAACTGAACTGATAGAACGACCCCACCACACCAGTCTAAGCCAAGCTGCTTCCATTCATTATATAGATGGGCGCCTCTCCGTTTCCAGAAATTGCCCCCAGCGGCAATCCACCAGTTGCAGGATGGATCGGAGAGGATGAAAGTGAGATAGAGAGGAAGACCACACTCTGCGCTCAATATGGGAGAGTTCTCTTCGCACGAGTTGAGAGTCAAGAAAAAGGATATACAGGGTGACACGTTGGGCCGAAAGGCAGGATGTTCGAAATTTTTCGAACTCAGTCCACCATTAGCCGTGCGTCTCCATTGCAAATGAAAAATGAAATTAATGGAAAACTAACGATGTTGGGAAAACTTATAATGTTTAATAAACGATGTTTCTACATTAACTTTTCTGATAGTATAGATCAAATAGGATAGTCTACTGAAAACGTAACATGCTTCAAAACTAATGTGATGGCATTGACAGGACGAATGTATGAAACCCCTACGATACGAAAAATAAAAACTATTGGTTGGTCGCTCCTGCCTAAGCCCCCTTTTGTACAGTTTTTACGTCAATGATATGGATGATTGTCTAACTAGAGACTGCACGCTGAGACAACTTGCAGACGATGGAGTTATTTCCATCACGGGTACTAATCCCGCCGTTCTGCAAAAATCCTTGAAAGATACTCTGAACAACCTGTTCACGTGGGCCCTCAAGCTGGGTATTGAATTCTCTACAGAGAAAAATTGAAATGGTCGTTTTTTCTAGGAAGCATGAACCCGCCCAATTCCAGCTTCACGTATCCGGCAAAACAATCCAACACTCTATGTTTCTCAAATACCTGGGTGTATATTTTGATTCTAAGTGTACCTGGGGGAGACAAATTGCGTATTTGAAACAGAAATGCCAGCAAAGAATCCAAAAATCCAAAACCAAAACAATAACCGGAACATGGTGGGGTGCCCATCCAGGAGGCCTCATTCAGTAGTACAAAACAACGATATTATCAGTGTTAGAATATGGCAGTTTTTGCTTCCGATCAGCTGCCAGGATTCATATTCTCAAGCTGGAGAGGATTCTATATCGTTGCTTGCGTATAGCCATGGGGTGTTTGCATTCGACACATACGATGAGTCACGAAGTCTTGGCAGGAGTATCCCCGCTTACTCTTCGGTTCACAGAATTATCCTACAGATTTCTCATCCGTTGCAAAATCATGAATCCATTGGTTATTGATAACTTCGAAAATCTACTCCAACTGACTCCTCAGTCAAATTTTATGTCTTTATACCATGAGTACCTTACCCATGAAGTGCACCTTTCACCGGGCATCTCCAACCAAGTTTGCTTCCCATACTTTTGCAATTCCTCTGTAAATTTTGATCTGTCCACGCGACAAAAAATCCATGGAATCCAAGATCATCTACGATCCAATGTTATTCCGTCGATATTTTCGGAAAAATATGGGAAAGTTAGATCTGATAAAATGTTCTTTACTGACGGTTCCTACATAAACGGGCCCACTGGCATCGGCATCTTCAATGAAAATTCCAGTGCCTCTTTCAAACTCAAAGATGCTTGTTCCGTGTATGTTGCTGAACGTGTATGATTGTTCTTCACCACACCTACTTGCTTTCAAAATATGATGAAATGTGCTGTCAGTTCTCAAATAGGCAAGATAGTACATCTTACAGTGTTCTTTAGTGCATTGTTCAGTATATTTTAACTTAGTATGATTTTCAGTTCCAATTTAACTCGGTAGATTGCTTGATTTGCTTGATTTGAATTTAATTCCTAAACTATATTTGAGCATTCGGTGGCAAAAAAAAACTTTATCAATGTAATATTTTAATGTTTTAAAAAAATAAACCACATTCGTCGCTACTATGTACTTGTTTACCGCTCAAATCGTGAATTTCAGTTCTCAAAACTATCCACTACCATAGACCCGTATTTTATTTTTTTCATCAGAGTGTCTATTTCCATTTTAGGGTGGTCCGAAAAATCCATTTTCTCGCCTTTTATTCAAAAAAAATACTTTTTTTTGAAAATTCATGACTCATAACTTTTGAACTACTGGACCGATTCAGATGAGCTATACATCAAATAAAAACCAATTATGTAGTATTTTTCGGAAAAATATTTGGCTTGTCAAAGATTCAGATTTTGTTTTTTTTTTCCAAAATATATATTCTATTAAGGCACATATGCGATAGAGATGCGCGTTTAGGTTGTAGTGATTGGACATAAGCAGAGATATCACGCGAATGAAATCACGACCTACATTCAATCCCTTGAACCATGCATTCGTCGAGACCTTAGGGATAATCGTGTGTAACCAACGACCGAACTCATCTTAACTCCACATGCGCTGCCAACTTACGAGTGTGTACTGACGAGCAATGTGAAAAAATTCGTTATAAGAAATTTGCCTTTCAAAAAGTGTGCCTTCTGAAGCGCCCACCTTAGCTAGCGAGTCCACTTTCTCATTCCCCGGAATCGAGCAATGAGAGGGAACCCAGGTAATCTTGAATAATTTTTCGACCAAAACACTCAATAGATGTCTTATTCTTGTTAGGAAATAAGATGAGCGCTTATCAACTTTCATTGAGCGGATTGCCTCTATTGAACTGAGACTGTCTGAAAAAATAAAATAATGGTCGATGGGCAATGTTTCAATGATCCCTAGTGCGTAGTATATCGCACCCAGTTCAGCGACATACACGGATCAAGGATCTTTGAGTTTGAAAGAGGCACTGGAATTTTCATTGAAGAGGCCGAAGCCAGTGGACCCGTTTATAAATTAACCGTCAGTAAAGAACATTTTATCAGATCTAACTATGCCCCCATATTCTGCCGAAAATATCGGCGGAATAGAATCTGAGCGTAGATGATCTGGGATTCCATGGATTTTTTATCGCATGGACAGATCAAAAATGACAGAGGAATTGCAAAAGTATGGGAAGCAAACTTGGTTGGATATGCCTGGTGAAGGGTGTACTTCATGGGTAAGGTACTCATGGTACAAAGACATAAAAGTTGACTGAGGAGTCAGTTGAAGTAGATTTTCGAAGTTATCAATCACCAATGGATTCATGATCTTGCAACGGATGAGAAATCTGTAGGATAATTCTGTGAACCGAAGAGTAAGCGGGGGTACTCCTGCCAAGACTTCGAGACTCATCGTATGTGTCGAATGCAAACACCCCATGGCTATACGCAGGCAACGATATTGTATCCTCTCCAGCTTGAGAATAAGAATCCTGGCAGCTGATCGGAAGGATTTTTGCAGAACGGCGGGATTAGTACCCCTGATGGAAATAACTCCATCGTCTGCAAGTTGTCTCAATGTGCAATCTCTAGTTAGACAATCATCTATATCATTGACGTAAAAACTATACAAGAGGGGGCTTAGGCAGGAGGCTTGTGGTAGGCCCATAAAACTGTATCGAGAAGATTTCAAGCGGCCATGATTGAAAAACATGTGCTTTTCTGACAGTAAATTGTACAGGATTATTCAGAATTGGTGAAAGTCCACAATTATGAAGCTTCTCTGAGAGAATTTCCATGGAAACTGAATCAAATGCCCCTTTGATATCGAGGAAAACGGAAGCCATTTGTTCTTTGCGAGCAAATGCGATTTGGATTTCAGAAGATAGCAGCGCGAGACAATCATTCGTCCCTTTACCTCGGCGGAAGCCAAACTGCGTGTTTGACAGCAAATTGTTCGTTTCGATCCACTTGTCCACACGAAGTAGAATCATTTTCTCTAACAATTTACGAATACAGGATAACATTGCAATCGGTCTATACGAATTGTGATCGCAAGCCGGCTTGTTGGGTTTTCGTATGGCTATCACTCTCACTTGTCTCCAGTCATGTTGGAAAATATTCAGCTCCAGAAACAATTCTTCAACAAGTTGAATTTAATCTTGTCCGACCCCGGAGCTGAATTGAGAGGAGGGCAATTGAGAATTCTACCATCGAGAAATTCTCATAATCGCATTGGAGCGGAATATCGCGTACGACGCTTTGTGCAGGAACGGAATCGGGACAAACCTTTCTTGCAAATTTGAAAATCCAACGGTCAGGGTATTCATCACTTTCATTTGTATGGTTCCAGCCACGCATTCTCCTAGCCGTATTCCAAAGAGTGCTCATAGCGGTCTCCCTTGACAAACCATTGACGAACTTCCGCCAATATCCACGCTTTTTTGCTTTAATCAGACCTTTTAGTTTGGCTTCTAGAGCTTGGTACTTTCGAAACCATTCCACTAATCCAGTTTTCCTAAATTTTTTAAAGCGTATGATTTTTCAAGGTAGACCTTTGAACACTCCTTGTCCCACCAAAGTGATGGAGGACGACGTCGGAAAGTGGTAGCAGGAACACGTTTCTTTTGAGCTTGAAGTGCGCTTTCGTAAATCAAACTCGATAGAAAGTTATACTCTTCGAGTGGAGGAAGTTCATGCATTGAAACAAGTGCTTCAGATATTATTTCTGCACATTTTCTCCAGTCAATATTTTTCGTGAGGTCATACGCAATATCGACTGACTCACGCGAACTTCACAAAGCCATGTTTCACAAAGAGAAAAAATATCACAGTTAGAATTGTGAATTACAAATTTAAATTGATCTAGTTTAGGGATGATGCTTCTGCCATTCCATTGTATGACAGTGGTCAAATCCTTGACCTCTTGCACTGAATCAGGCATCGAGAGAAATGATCGCTGCTAAAAAGGCACATTTTTCTTTCAAGAATGTTCTCACTACTGGAAGCAAACATAATACTATGCTTTTAAGAGAGTCATTAATATTCAAAGCATTCATAATGTTGTCCACCAGGTCAGAAAGCGCAAACAAGCCAGGTTGTGACTGTTGCTTTGACCGCGAAAAAGGAACAGACGTATGTGTTGTTCCGGAAGGTGCTGAGGACCCCTTGTTGGCAGAAGAACCGTGTAAACCAGAAGGTACTTGCTTCGGTCTATTTTCAGCACGTTCGGTTCGAAGTTTCAATCCAACTTGGGAAATTTCGGACTTCTTACTGGGGAGTGATGGAAAAGTACTGATTTTCCTTTTCCTGATGGCACCCTGCGATGTACCAGAACTTCCCGCATTGGGAGCGTCAGCGACAGGCTCGTCGTTCTGCAGGAGGGAGTAAGGATTGTCCTGCGTCGTTGGCACGGAATTCTTAAGCATTTCTGCATAGGTCCGTTTTGAAAATTCCTTCAAGGAACGCTTGATTTTTCCCCTCGTTGTATGTACGCCGGGCATTGAGAAAGATCATGGGGAGCCCCGTCGCAATGAAGACACTTGCGCTCTTTTGCGCAAGAAGTCCCATCATGACTCTCTCCACAATCTGCGCAACGCTTTTTGTTGCAACAGTAGACGGCCGTGTGACCAAGTTGCTTGCAGTTGTTGCAACTCATTACCCGGGGTACAAACAATCAAACAGGTAAACAAATCGCACCTATCGAAACGAAGTTCAAAAGCTAAAAGGTTACTCGAAAAGAATTTGTCAAACTGAGAACTCTCTTATCATTTATAATAGATACGGATTTCAGTTGGTCGCATGCAAGAATCTTCACAGTTTTAAGCGAAGAGTTCTTGAAGCGACCGACTCCGTCCTTGAGTACATCATTTCGGGTCAAACCCTTTTCGGTGATTACGCCGTCGATTTCTATGTTACGACAGGGCACGTATACGCGATACTCAATCGCAAAGAGATCGCAACCACTTCATATCATTTGCTTGGGTCCGGCTGGAGACGACAATTCGTAATTTGTCTGGTCCCATCCGAATAATCTCGGTAACCTCGGAGAATTTTTCTGTCAGTTCTTTAGAGATGCGAATAACATTGAGGGGTTTAGATTTTCGTCTAAAGTATACAATGAATGGGCCTTTGGAGCCCTCAGGGTACACTTTTTGACGAAAATTCAGTTTCTCTTCGTCCTCCTCATCATCAGAAATTACATTTTCTATTTTTTTCTTGTTTCTTCTAATTTCTACTTCACCTTCCTGTTCTTCAGGGGATTCCGTATCAGAGATATACAATGGCGTCGTTGCGGGATCCTCTCCGCCTTCAGTCATAGTAATAAATTCCGAAGACTGTTCGATATGAACAGAATATATTGGTAACAAAAAAAAACTAAATAAATAAAAAATTAAGTTAAATTTCTATTTCAGTTATAGTAGAAAATTATATTTATTCAAACTATTTTTTTGTTAAATTAAATTCAAAAATGAAAAAAGTTCCAAAAAATGTTCAAGTTCAATATATATGAAGATGGTCACCCTAATGCCAACGCTTGTTGATTACGTAAACACCAAGCAAAACAATGGTATTTATCTTGCACAGAAAGTGGAAGAAAAGATAGAAAGGTATAAAAAGAAATAAACTTCTACTTGCCGCTGCTGTGTGGCGTATATGATGAGTGTATTTGCTCTGTTGAATGGACCCTCAGCGTCTCGATCGTGTAGCACTAATCTGATTGAGATTCACCACGCTTGCAAGCGCGCCGGGTGAAAAAAAACACAATAGAATCGATGTGAATAAAACACCTCTATCGGATCGACTGTAGAATGCGTCCGATAAGCTTGCAATTGAACGAACGAATGATTTTGTTTTCGTAATTATTGTATTTGTTTTTTGTTGTTTTCGTGGCTCTAGTCTAATATTTTTTTATATTTTTCCTTGAAAGCTGAGGAGGTATCAACACATTTTGCGATCCATTTTTATTTATACAGATAGAAGACGACATAGGAGTGCGTTTTATCACATTGAAATCCATTTCCACTTTCGAACGAAGATCAATTTCGTTAGCACAAACATCAAAAGGACTAAAAACGCTTGTCAAAATGTAATTGTGCAACGTATCCCAATTAAATTTTGTAAATTTTTCCATTTTCTTCGGAGTTTTCCAAAAAATTTCAATTGCCATGTTTGGTTAAAATATGTGTATTATTTTTATGGGACCCCCTCTCCATTCCAGAGGAGGGAGGGGTCATGCCATCATAGAACTATTCCTCGTATCCAATTATAAGTTCACGAGTTATGCAGAAATTTGTGTTTCATTTTCATGGCAGCCCCCACTTAGAGAGGAGGGAGGAGTGAACAATCAACATATGAACATTTATTGCACTCTGAAACCTTCACATGCCAAATTTGGCTCTATTTGCTCGATTAGTTTTCGAGTTATGCAGAAATTTGTGTTTCTGAACCTTCTCCGATCCCAAAAACCCCTACATACCAATTTTCTTGTCGATCGGTTTAGTAGTTTCCGAGTCCATAAGAATCAGACATCAGACAGACAGACAGACAGACAGAAATCCATTTTTATATATATAGATTATCTGAATCGGTCTAGTAGTTCAAAAGTTATGAATTTTTGAAAAAGTCATTTTTGCACGAAAAGGCAAAAAATGATTTCTCAGATCATATGTTGACTTTGAAAAATCATAACATCGGACCCGTAGTTTTTTATTTTTTCGTCGAGGTGGCCATTTCCGATTTAGGGTGGTTCGAAAAATCATTTTTTTCACTTTTACTTTTTCAAAAATGACTTTTGTCAAAAATTCATAGCTTTTGAACCACTAAACCGTTTTAGATGATCGACATATCAAATGAAATCCAATGAGCTACCAATGGGCTTATTGAAAAAATATAGAACTTGCAAAAAATTGGATTTTATTTTTCTAATTATTTATTGTAGTAGTTTTTTATTGTTTTCATGGCTTTGGACTAGAAGGCGCTATATTTGTTTATATTTTTTCTGGAAAGCTGAGGATTTTTTACATAACGTGTCTCGATATCAGGGATGCTATTTTTTCGTTTTTGAGTTGTGAGTTTTCAAAGTTAATCGGTGGCCTGAAAAATCATTTTTCTCCTTTTATTCAAAAATGCCTTATTTGCTAAAATTTATAACATTTGAACTACTGAACCGATTTAGATGATCGATATATTAAATTGAATCCAATAAGCTAATATAAATATTGAACGAAAACTTGAATCATGTTAAATTTGCAAAATAACAACTCAAAAACGAAAAATAACATCTTTCTGATTTTCGGATATATTATGTAAAAAATCCTAAGCTTTCCAGAAAAAATTTATAAAAATATAGCACCCTCTATCTTTAACCGAGAAAACTATGAAGAACTAACTCAATCAATAGTTACAAAAAACAAAAAAAAACAAATGTTTCGCAAAAATAATAATTTTTTAAGAAAAATAACTCATAATCGATTATCTGAATCAGTACAGTACTTCAAAAGTTATGATTTTTTTAAGTGGAAAAAAGGGGGAAAATTAGTAACATGGAAGAATAATAACTCAAAAACGAAAGAAATAGCATCTCAGATTTCGAGATATATTATGTAAAAAAGCTTTCCTCAGCTTTCAAAAAAAAATATAACAAATATAGCGCCGAAAAAAGTCGTTTTTGAGAAAAAGTGGAATAAATTGATTTTCGGACCACCCTAAAATGGAAATGAGCACCCTAATAAAAAAGACGGGTGGGCAATGTCGGGGACATAACCGGAGTGTCGTTGGACTATACAAAGGGGACAGCTTTTGCTAAATATATATTTTAAATATATTGTTTTATTTTCTTCTCCTACTACCCATCTACCTGAAAAATGGATTAATTTACTGTTTACTTTTTATGAACATGTTGGGGGTTCTGAAAAGAATCTTTTGTGTTGTGTTTTTGCTTTTTTTTTACAGACTTTCTCAACTTTTTCTCACTATCTCATAGTTGATTCTTGATTTTTTTTCTGAAGACTTTGTACTTATTAAATGTTCAACATCAGGCATATTTTGGCGTATGCACATATCGTACAATCAAAATGATGGCTGTGTTAGGGAATGCATAGGTGGTCATCAGCTCATTCACTATCATATATTTCACAGCACATTACCGTACCTTAAACTGTGGTTTTGGAGACGAATGAATTGTAAGATTTGTATCTCCGCAAACAAAGTAAATAGAAATGAAAAAGAACTGAGGTATTGGAGACGAACTATACGATCTGTCGAGAATTAAACGAGCTATAAGCGTTCTGAAAAACCAACAGTAAATTAACACAGGATTAAAGTCCTTTAAAATAAGAACAGAGCAGCAGGAATTACATAGCTCATCATGTTGCTCCTTAGATATGTTTCTATACAATGCAGATGTAACGTCAGTCAATTTTCAACATCAGTTATCAACCAAAGAAAGCAGTTCTTGGTACCGAGAAAATTCGTTAATGCCATCCTGCATACAATGTGTTGGAATTTGAAGCCACTTTTAATTCGGAAACCATGTATGGGTTTGTGAAAACTGAATGACCAATTTAAAAGACCCCAAACCAATAAGTTCAAGAACAAGCATAAACAAAATAAATCAGTTTATATTATATATCATATTATGTCACTTTAGAATGCATTGGTATTGTGAAAAACTTTTAATAACTCTTCTTTGAAAGGTTTAATGGCCCTGAAAAGCGCCGTGTTTTACGGTGGCTGGTTTTGCCACCAAAACAGTCAATATAAACAAACTTTTTCCTTCTTCTACCTGCTGCCGTTTTGCGATTGCGTTTGCCACTCGCTGAAACTAGTTGTTGCCCCGAACCGAATATGCTCTGTTCTGTAGGCGGGTTTTCTTATTGTCGTGAGCAGCTTTGCAAGCCATCTCGAGCACTCCGGCGGCCGGAATTCTATAACCGCTATTAAGTATACTGGTGCTCCGGTACCAATCCGTTGATGCGATGTGATGTGAAACGATGCCATTCAACCACACTGACTTATGGTATGGTATTGTATTATAGAGACTTTAAACTTTTGCAGTTCATTCGTCTCTAGCCTTGAGAAAGGCCCTTTGAAAACTCTACTCTACTCCAGCGCTACCACCTCCACCCTCTTGCCTTGAGAAAGGCACTCGATTCCTCGCCGTCCAGCTCGTCCAGCAACGATGTTGTCCAGTCGGTGTCCACACAAAGAATGACACTGATTTACGGTTTGAAAGAGAATGATATATTTTTCAGCGTATCCGCGCGTTTTGTACTTTAGCGGTACACGGTCACAGGATAGAGAAAAATCGGCAGACTCAGCTAAAGGGGCGAGTCCAACGAGACGAACGAAAGAGCGTTAAAAGGCAGCTATGGCAGAAAAATACATCCTTAGAGGCGAATGAACTGCAAAAGTTTAAAGCCTCTTAAAAACAAAGAAAGAAGAAGAAAAAATACATTCATTACGATTTGTTCGCTCGTTGGATTCACATGCAGACTAAAAAGGGTCCTTTTCAGGATCACAACAATATCTTTAATCTAAAGAGTTTATTGTTTTGTTATCACTCGATATCCCCATCTTGTTCGGCTAAACCTTCCTGTTTAACGATTGCGTTTGCCACTCGCCACAGCTTTCACAGTTGGAAAATTTCTTCCCATCCAGCTCGTGACATACAGTAATATTATATTTAATGCGACGTGCCGAAGCACCACTCAGTGTCGCATTGGAGGCGATTTTAACCTTTAATTGAACATTTGTGATGACAGTGGAACAGTGTCGACTTTCAATGTTTCATAATTTGGACCCCGAACTCTATGTTTACCAAAATGTCCAACTAAATATGACGCATTACATGACCGTCCAATTAGCCAAATGTCGAACTAAATGTAAATTACTGTACTTTCAATCTGAAAACAATTTAAGAATTGGTGAAAATTGAATAATCGGGAAAGTCCACAACCATCAATAAGCTCAGAACAACTTCCAAATTCTCATACTCACCATATCCTGGAAAACAGGATTATGAAAAAATCTATTTGTGTTATTATTATTTTGGATATTGTTTTAGAAAGCATTGAACTGTATTTTGTAAACTCTTTTTTGAAAGGTTTAATGGCCCTGATAAGCGCCGTGTTTTATGGAATGGTTCCAATTTAGAAAACTTTGTACTCGTGGTTTTGAAAAAAACCATTTCGAACGCCCTCGATGCCGCCTTGTTCTGGATTTTCCACCAAAGCAGTTTGTATAAAGAACAAACTTTTTTCTTCTGCTACCTGCTGCAGTTTTGCGATTGCGTTTGCGTCTGCCTGTTGTTGTCTTGATATTCACCGAACCAAAGCGCGAGCAGTTTTGCCAGCCAACTCGATCACTTCGGCAGCCGAAACTCTATAACGGCGGCTAGGTGGACTGATGCACTGGTAATAACGCGCTCGGCCTAGCTACCCTTGCGGAGCAATTGGCGAATACACCTACGGGAAACTGCAGTCCAACACGGTTCGAGCGGGATTTTGCCTTTCCCTTCACTTTTCCTCCTTTGCCATGTCCAGACATGGCTGCTTGTGTTAGTTTGTTGATGTGATGCGAAACGATGTGGTGTACGGTTTCGATGAGAATGATCGTCTGGCTCGCTCGAGAATTACGCATGTATGAGACTGCGACCAATGTTTCGTTAATTTTTTTCTTTTCCCTTTCCAATCGTGCTTCATTGTATTTCGCTGCTGCTGTGGTTGCCCGTTTTGGTCGGTACGATTTGAGGAGCACAAAATGGACCAATCAAAAATGGGCACATAGTGCATTTGGACAATGCTTGATACTTCACAATTATTCAATCGTTTATCTCAAGAAAAATGAAATGTTATTCGTTATGATAGATGCGTAGATATATTTCCTATCAATTGATGCAAACACCGTTGCGATCTATTGAGAAATGCTCGAGTTATAAGCGTTCCAAATCTTGCATTTTTTCCTACTTGTTCAGTGCCTAGATTTTCATTTCACACCCTATATCTTCCGGTTAGACGTAGTCCTAAAAAAATGCGGATCTAATATTTTACGATAAAGAACGAAATGTGTCGATCATCTAAATCGGTTAAGGAGTCAAATGTTTTGCGATAAATAACAAAATTACCACTTTTGACAAAAAGCTGGAAACTACTATACCGGTCAAGTATGGAATGGGTGTATATTAGGGTGGCAATGGATGTATGGAGAAAAATTCATCGTCGAATTTCAAGAACCGACCATGTGCAATTTGTTTATAGGCCCAAAAAAAATGACCTGTGCAAAGTTTCAGCTCAATCGGAAATGATTAAGGGGTGCCTCAAAGCGCTCAATGTTTTGATTTTTTGATCCTCGAAAATCTTCCAAGGAAGGAGTAAAGGGAATTTGGAAAATCGATTTTTTTCGATGCCAAATGACTTAGAAATGCATGAAACGTCGAGATCTGGTGTCATCTCGAAAAACAAATTTTTTGGCCAAAAATCGACCTTTTGGGAGAGGCAATGAAAGTATGGAAAAAAAAATTATCGATTTGAAGAACCGACCTTGTGCATTTCGTGTATTTGCCAAAAAAATTACCTGTGCAAAGTTTCAGCTCAATTGGACATGATTTAGGGATGCCTCAAAGCACTCAAAGTTTTGATTTTTTTTGGCATTTAGGCTAAGAGCCTGCCTGGCCTTGACAAAAAGGCTGGTTTTCTAATTATATATGCCGAAATTTTATTTTTGAATCACTTGTGTGTAATTGTGTGAAAACTGCATTCCAAATTTTGCAATAATCCGTAGGAAGGAAAATTCATATATTTTTTGCCAACATGGATCAGCTAAAGCAACCCATTAGATATTTCAGACATCCAAATACTGTATAAAAGTTGTCTTCATACCTGGGAACAAGAATTCCTAATACGGCGTCTGAATAATCCTCTTTTGTGTGATACTGATTTGAACATTCGTTGCGCTTAATTTTAGATACGGTAGAGGAGAAAACTATTTCAGTCACGGAGACATGGGAATTATTTACCGCTCGTGAACGCGGTAATCACGTAGAACTGACTTTTCCGATATGGGAAGAAAAAAAATCAATAATTCACTGAATTTTTGCTGGAAAGCATCGTTTTCACCTGAATGTGTTACAGGTAAAAATAATGGTCCATCTAAAGGCATGAAAGCTCAAGTTATCCTCTTGGTCCATGGTATGACAGTAGAAGGGTTTGATAACTTTGATTCATCGGATATTAATGAGATGAGTACAGATAGTATGCTCAGAGATGACGATTTTCTGACAATGGTAAATGGAGATAATGATCGAGAACAAGAATCAGATGACATAACTTCAGATGCACTCACAATATTGCTTCAGCTAGAACAACAAAACTTTCGTATTTCTGGTAGGGGTATTGAAAGTGTGGATGAGATAACACAAACAATTATATTTAAATATAGGGATAGGGAAACGAAGAATCCTATGCGGTCCACAAACACAAATTTTCGCGTCTTGTAACATGCAAGAAAACCAAAAAACCTTATCAAATCATACATGTGCAAAAGAGAGAACGAACCCAATAGCGGTTTGCAACGAAAAATGAAAGCGAATTTGAATGCATTACGTGATTGAGGTCGATTTCTCGCGTCATTCAGTACACGATTCTTGGTGCAGTAACACGTAAGTAAAAATAAAATAAGTAAAAAAAACTTTTTAAGTTAAACGATTTTATTGTGATTAAACATAATAATGTACTAAAAGCTAGAAAATAATTAGGCAAGTAGCACTTAGCAGTTATCACACCTTTCCTTCATTAGTCTAGGGCATTGATAAGACTAAAATAATAAAAGAGCATTGAAAGACTAAAAAATAAAATGGGTGTTATTCAGAGAAACCCGGAATGCTCTGTCATAAAGGTAGCTACTGTTGATCCTGATAAGTAGCTGTATAGAGGCACATTGAACATCAGACTATCGTGGCTTACATTAAAGAATGCCATCTCAATGGCTAAGAACACTGTTGCTATCGTCTTGGATGACAATCCGTTGAATGATATGAATAACTTCAAGGCGGATCTATCCAAACGGAACCAAAACTGTTTCTCAAGGAAAACGTCATTCTTATCCGCGATCCGCGAATTCGGATTTGAATTGACAAACAGCTTGAAGAGGGCAGTGGGCAAACCGATAGCTATTCGTGATTGTAGATTTTTTTCGGTTTCGGAACAGGCTTAGCAATTCCCATAATGAAAATAGCCAAACTAGCAGCATCGAATGGAAAAAAATATAAAAGCAGATGATATAATTGCTGGAGCTCGATGTTCAAGATGCTATCAACACCGTGTCTGTGTAAAAATTCGATGCTTTTTGTGACCTTAATTCATCTTAGATCATTGTTCATTATTAAACAAAATTATAACATTGCTAATGAACATATTTCATGGAATGATGTGTCAAGAGCCTAACCCAAGCGGTAAATAATGCCCATGTCTCCGTGACTGAAATAGTTTTCTCCTCTACCGTATCTAAAATTAAGTACAACGAATGTTCAAAGCAGTATCACACAAAAGATGATTATTCAGACGCCGTATTAGAAATTCTTGTTCCCAGGTATGAAGACAACTTTTATACAGTATTTGGATGCCTGAAATATCTAATGGGTTGCTTTAGCTGATCCATGTTGGCAAAAAAGTAGATGAATTTTCCTTCCTACGAATTATTGCAATTTTGGAATGCAGTTTTCACACAACTACACACAAGTAATTCAAAAATAAAATTTTGGCATATATAAATAGAAAACCAGCCTTTTTGTCAAGGCCAGGCAGTAAAAAATAATGTAACGGCAACGCTGTTTCGAACACCACCCTTCAAAAAGAGCGCTTTGCGAAACATAAACGCGTTATCTCATCTAGAATCATGATCCTTTTGCAAGCTGCTCTCGATCTCTCCTCTCTATCGCACACATCAGAATCGCTGCTCACCCTCCCGACGAGGAATAATCAATGGTACCCACAAGGAGCGCGCACAATCACACACTTTTACTATGGCTAAAATGAAATGTCTCACTTTTGCACGGATGACGAGCTCAGCAGTAAGCGTAAAAAGCATTGAGGAAAAATCAAACAAGTGGCGATTGTGCGCAACTTGTTGGTTCCACATTGACATGTTTATCTGCTCGGCGCCTCAGTTACCATTTCCGTTCCACTCCGACTCGCAGAACTAACGGAGGAAACGAAGCAGGCCATCGGCTAACATTTTCCATTTTCCATTAGTTTCGTTTTATGGTTGCTGCTCCCTTGCGGCTTGCTTCGAAGGTGTTACGAATTGCCACCCACCCACCTTCATTCGCTCCAGGGGGGTGGAATGAGGTTCATGGCGAGAGAGCGAGAGCGTAAAGTGTCGTTTCTCTATCATAATATAAATCTTGAGTTATGCTTCCGTTGTTTTATGTTTCATGACCACCTCCGTCAAATAGCAATCGTTGTGGCACGGACTACCACCAGTGGAGGAAAAGAAAATGAGTATAAAACTACCAGCGGCTAGAAAAGCTTCAATAGTCCATGTTGGCTGCTGCCCATACCGTAGCTTTGAAGCATAGCTAAAGGCGGTTTTGAATCACTAAAGGCGTCACAGCGAATGAGCAAAGCAGATTGACGATCGGATGATGATGATGGTGTGGGTGGGATCATTTGTGTGTACAAACGGAGTCGGTGGCAGTGTGGGTGGAGAGGAGACTTGTAGGATTACAGAAACAGGAAACTGTTCAAAACGTATATATTATCCGCAGCATGACGTGGCTCGCAACTACAAAGGAACAAGAAAATAGATATGAATCGTCGTTTGTAATCTCAATAGGATGTGTTGAATGAATGGGTTTGGAGAGCTGAAAAAACGATACCGTAAAGTTATTTCGTCACACGGATAGGATTGGTAAAGCATTGCAAATGTTTTTTACGCAACAGGAAAAGTAATACAGGTGAAGTTCGACATAACGTGCCCGTTATTACGTACCCCCGATATAACGTACACATTTTCAACGTGTAACAAACCTCTTCAGAATCGGTATTTAGAGTTTCATGAACATTTGATTGAATATCCTGTCAACCTTACAGGTTCACACAGATTACTGACCTTGGTATAGATTCCTGGGTTTAAATAAGGGCATTGGAATTTTCACAGAAATAATATCGTGTTTTTCATGTTTCAAAATATGTGTACACTTGTGCTGAAGAATAATTGTGAAAATGTTATTTTAAAAATCATTGTCAATTTTTTTTTTCATTGTTTTATGTTGGTAGCGCAGCAATGCATTATCTATGAAATATCGATTTGAGATTAAGTTTAATATAAAATGTATTTAACGAAAATGGCTTCGACTTTTCTGAGGGGAAAACGGGAACGGTTCCATCTGCTTCGAATGTTACCGATGTTCTGGTTAGGTCCGTTGAAGAGTGAGTTCGGTCTCTAAGAAAATGTCATCCTGGACTACCTTGTATGAAGAAAAACATAAAAAGTGGTTTGATACCATCATTAGGGAATGTTATGTTTCCATTTGTCATTTCTATGAATTAATTTGATTGATGTAAAAATTTCTCGGGAAAAAAGTTTTACTTTTTTTGGATTTGATAAATGAAATTGATTTTGGTTTTAATGTTTATCATTTTTAGTTATTTATCTAGTTATCCTCAATCAAACGTATGGAGGAAAAAACGACGAAAAAGATTGGCTTCACCTTCTAGTTGGATTTTATCATCATTATTTACTAACCATACTCAAACAGACACAAAATAAAGTAATCTGGTCTTTTTTGCACCCACGATATTGTAACAGGAACCACGATGATGTAACAGTAACCAATGCACAATGGTCCAGGAGATGCATTTAAGTGGAAATTAGCATTAAGGGCTCGACAGATATTCTCTAGACAAAAACTGTATTCGACAAAGTTGTTACATATGATAGAGCGCTCATTTTATGTTATTTTTTTATGTTTTTATGTTAGGATTGCCAAAATTGTCGATGAAATAAAAAATATAACTTTCTTATCTTTATAGATAGAGGTGAACACAGTTCGACAATGTTGTGGCCCAAGTTATTTGAGACCAAAGTTTTTTTTTCATCTCTTGAAATAACCGATATAGTGCTTTTTCCTAGGTTGCGTTTGGGTCACCATGAACAAAAAAAAAGTAGAACTTTAAATATAAAAATTAGAGTAAAAAAACCCGTTTTTTCATGGTTACCCTAATGCAACTTAGATAGAAAGTACTAAAAACAACTTTGTAGGAGATATTTATTCTTTAGACAAAAACTGTTGTGACAAAGTTGTTACAGAACGTGGAACTCCTGAAAATTTTCAAACGTATTTATACCTTGAGAATCAGTTCAAAAATTTGATCACAGGGAAAAAACCTGCTTATTGGCGAAATTTCGTGGGAGGTTTGTCACGAGAAACGTCAATGAAAAAATTATGGAAAGTGGCTCGAAACATGAGAAATCGCTCTTCAACGAATGAAAGCGAAGAATATTCACATCGATGGATTTTGAATTTTGCGCGGAAGGTTTGTCCTGATTCCGCTCCTGTGCAAAAAATTGTTCGAGATATACCACAAGATAGGTGCGATCTTGATTCCGAGTTTTCGATGGTAGAATTCTCTCTTGCTCTCCTTTCATATAACAATTCTGCTCCGGGATCGGATAGAATTAAGTTCAACTTGCTGAAAAATCTCCCGAAACTGCTTGCTGAAAAATCTCAACAAGCGAAACTTCGCTTGTTGAATTTATTCAATCGGTTTCTGGAGCATAATATTGTTCCAGATGATTGGAGACAAGTGCGAGTTATAGCTATTAAAAAACCCGGAAAACCCGCGTCCGACTTCAATTCGTACCGCCCAATAGCAATGCTGTCTTGTATACGGAAATTGTTGGAGAAAATGATCTTGTTTCGCCTTGATCGATGGGTTGAAACGAATGGCCTACTCTCAGATACACAATATGGGTTCCGCAGGGGCAAGGGGACGAATGATTGTCTTGCGTTGCTTTCTTCAGAAATTCAAATGGCTTACGCCGAAAAAAAAAACGGCTTAAGTATTCTGGGACATAAAGGGGGCCTTTGATTCTGTTTCAATAGAGGTTTTGTCAGACAAATTACACTCTCGGGGTCTGCCGCCTATATTGATTAATATGTTATATAACTTGCTTTGTGAGAAACATTTGAACTTTTCTCATGGAGATTCGGCAGTAAGCCGGGTCTCCTACATGGGACTCCCCCAGGGCTCATGTTTAAGCCCCCTTTTGTACAACTTCTATGTAAGCGACATCGACAATTGCCTTACACAAAATTGCAGCCTAAGACAACTTGCAGATGATGGAGTGGTGTCTGTCGTAGGATCAAACGAATCCGACCTGCAAGGACAATTACAAGAAACTTTGAACAATTTTTCAACCTGGGCCATTGGGCTAAGGATCGAATTCTCCACGGAGAAAACAGAGATGGTGGTTTTTTCTAGGAAGCATAGACCAGCAAAACCAAAGCAACTTTTGGGTAAACCGATCACTCATGCTATGTCATTCAAGTATTTTGGGGTCTGGTTCGACTCCAAATGTACTTGGGGGGCCCATATTAGGTATCTGAGTAAAAAACGCCAACAAAGAATAAACTTTCTTCGTACAATTACCGGCACCTGGTGGGGAGCCCATCCCGAAGATCTTATTATGTTGTATCGAACAACTATTCTCTCAGTGATGGAGTATGGCAGTTTCTGTTTTCAATCAGCTGCCCAAACACACCTCATTAAACTCGAGCGAATTTAGTATCTTTGTCTCCGTATTACGTTGGGATGTATGCCCTCAACGCATACCATGAGCCTCGAGGTTTTGGCAGGCGTACTCCCACTAAAAGATCGCTTCAATTTATTATCTCTTCGGTTCCTCATCCGGTGTAAGGTTATGAACCCATTGGTGAATTTTGAGCAGCTGATCGAGCTAAATTTTCATTCTGGATTCATGAGCTCATATCATGAATTCGTCTCCATGCAGGTTGATCCTTCTTCGTATATTCCCAACCGTGTTTGTTTTCCTGACTACATCAATTCCTCTGTACATTTTGATCTGTTCATGAAGGAGAAAATCCATGAAATTCCAGATTATCTTCTATCGGGGATCGTTCCTAGGATCTTTAATGCAAAGTATGGGCGTATCAATTGCGATAATATGTACTTTACTGATGGATCCTCTATTAATGAGTCCACAGGATTTGGAGTGTTCAACGTATTTTTTAGCACCTCACACAGTCTTCAGTATTCTTGCTCAGTGTATATTGCTGAATTGGCAGCAATACACTGGGCGCTGGACAGCGTCGCCTCACGACCTGTTGAACACTATTACATTGTAACGGATAGTCTTAGTTCTGTCGAAGCTATCCGTTCAGTGAGGCCGGAAGAGCACTCGCCGTATTTCCTTGAGAGAATACGAGAAGTTTTGAGTGCTTTATCCAGACGCTGTTATGTCATTACCTTTGTCTGGGTCCCTTCTCATTGCTCAATTCCGGGTAATGAGAGGGCTGACTCATTGGCAAAGGTAGGTGCGATTGAAGGCGATATTTATCAGCGTCAAATTGCCTTCAATGAATTTTATTCTTTAGTCCGTAAAAATACCATCGCTAATTGGCAACGCAAATGGAACGAAGATGAATTGGGCCGGTGGCTCCACTCAATTATCCCTAAGGTTAGCTTCAAACCATGGCTCAAAAGTCTGGACTTGAGTCGAGACTTTATTCGCACCTTCTCCCGACTCATGTCCAACCAGTGTTCGTTAGACGCGCTACTCTTTCGTATTAATCTTGCCGACAACAATCTTTGTGTTTGTGGCCAAGGTTACCACGACATCGAGCACGTTATTTGGTCGTGCGAGTTGTATCTTGTCGCCAGATCGAATTTAGAAAACTCCATTAGTGCTAGAGGAAGACAGCCCAATGTGCCGGTGAGAGATGTGTTGGCTCGGTTAGACCTTGATTTCATGTCCCAAATCTATATTTTCCTTAAAGCTATCGATGTTCGTGTGTGATTATCCTTATATCCTTTGCGTGCAATTGGTCCCCTTGCTACAAACAGTAGAATAAGTTGAAATGTAAATACACAATAGATATACGAATAGATTTAAGAATTGAGTGTGTGAGATTATTATTATTGTAACAATTTCCTTATATCCCATCCTTTTCCTGAACAAATATGTCACCCTTCTAAACTCGAGTAGACCGCGAGTAATCGGTTTTCTACCTTACTTACCTTACATTTAGAAAATGTTTATGTATAGTAATTAAAATATAAATAAGAATTCGGCTCCTTTAAACTTATGTAACCTGTAAAAATAAACGAATTTAATGAAAAAAAAAATGTTTATTTGTTTATTTGTTTATTTGTTACATCAGGATTTTCAATTCGGTTTCTGAAGCGTGGTGATGATTCTCCAATGTCAAAAAACTGCTCTACGGACGCGAATATTCTGATCATTTCCGTGATCGGCTCATGTTGACCGATGTGGAAGCGGTTGCAGCAAAAACGAGGGATTCTGCTGGGAGCGCGAAAGTTGATCATTTAGCTGTATACGACGACAGGTTCCGTGGGTCACGCCAAGGCAGATTTCTAAGCGCTTTACGGATGAACCATTTTTGAATCCGTTAAATCCTGACGATTCACATGTGTTGGTAAGGGCTCCATACTGCAGATGCGGTTTCAAGAATTGGCCGAACAAGCGAGCAGAAGAGAGATCAGTAAAGTCCCTAGAAATTCTCGACATAAACCCAAGCTGACGATTGGCATTGGATATTAATGCAAATTGGTGTGCGTCGAAGGTGAGCTTAGGGTCGAGAGTTACACCCAACTCGTTGACCTGACTGACTCTCTCCAAGATGAAATCATCAATCGTGTAGTCGAATAAATCTAGATATAAAGTGAATAAGTAAATATAATATTTTCTAGTAAATAAATGGGTGTTTTTTCATGCCTCATGATTTTTCTCTGCTATAAACATAAAATGTGGCAACACAGCTCGAGAGTTTTGATGGCAATAAGCCATGTTGTACTGGTGAGATATAATTCTTAGCTTCAAAACAGACAGCATCGTTCACGATCAGCTCAAAAAGCTTAGAGGCGACAGATAAGCTGGTTATGCCACGATAGTTAGCCACGTTACACTTGTTTCCTTTTTTAAACACAGGAAACATAACGGAATGCTTCCACACGTCTGGACAGATCCGTTGACTCAACGAAGCTGTGCAGATACGGGAGAGTGGTAATACCAAAGCTCTACTGTCGTGATCTAGCAAAGTGACGCAAGCGCCGAAATTTACATTTAACTTTTTATGTTATTGATCGTTAAAGAATACCAAATCCTTTCAAATGACTGCAAAGTTTTACAGAAATGTGAAAAAATGACTCCGTAAAAACTTGAAAACGGAATGGCGTAGGCGCCATTTCCCTTATGTTGTGACGTAATTTGATTGTGATGCGATGTGATTGTTTGACCTGTTCTGATGGCATAGAATAAAGGAACACGGACAGGAAATTTCACATAACAACATGTTCCGTAATGAACTGTTAGTATAATGAGAGTCACATGCCTTCTTTCTTGTAAAAAATCACTTTTCCGAAAAGCTCGTCATGCCAAATATTTTAATCAAAAAACAGTCGATCCCCGTGCAATGCTACATTTATAACAGCAACGTTGTTTTACTACTTGAACTACAAATTATGTACTTAGAAGCTCTGTTTATAAATCTCGTCAAATATTTAAATTCATAAAATCAAACTCATCTTGAAAGGAAAAAAATATCCTAGATTGAAGTGTATTGTTGTTATCACATATTGCACATAGCGATTGAAACTAAATAGTTAAAACTCAGCAATTTAATTTTTGATTACAAAGATTTCCCAATAGTGTCTTCTGTAGTATCTTCAGGAATCAAGAGACAAAGCTTCTTGACGATGTTTACTTACCTCACCTGCTCAATTTCTCTTTCGGATGAATTGAAGCTGAGTGTTCATTGAATGGTAAATGTCGGATTTAGTGAACAGCTGCACTCTTCTAAATTCTCCATCGAAACGCATCTTATAACAAAACTCAAAACATACTCGCATAAACTGTGTTTGCTTTACTTAATTTCTGACAGCATTATCTCTTTTGAGGGGCTTAGAATGCAAGGGGTGTAAGTGACTTGATCGATTTCTCTTCATCAACTTTTTCTTTAGTTAATAACTCAATTGCAAAAACGTTCCAATTTAAGTTTGCTATAGAATCTGATAGGTGAGGTTCTGGCCTATCTTGCACATTGTCAAATACAGCTGGGAATGTATTTGAGACTAAGCTATGACCAAAAGAGAGAGTCGATGTAGAGAAATCGATCAAATCACTTACACCCCTTTCATTCTAAGTCATTTTCATTTAACATAAATGTTTTCAATTGCATTTTGGATTGGAAAAAATTGGTGCTGTCCATAATTGTTACAATCGGGTTCTCAACTACGTTAGTCTGCTCGACGCATGCTACAAAGTCGGAAAATGTGTAAAACTTTTCTTCCTGATACTTTCTCATGCTGCGCTCAACGGTGGCATTTTGGAGGAAATAATTGGAAACAGATTCTCACATACTTCGATGGATGAACGCCAATCGTTTGTGGAAACAGCGATTGAAATTTGCTGTTTCCACAATAAACTGGCGTTGGTGGCATAGCTTAAATAAAACTACTTTTTTTTCAAAAATCAAGCCCATTGCAATGTTTTTCCATCAATTGTACAAAATCGCAGTAATCCACAAATCATCTCGGCTCAATCTACCAAACATAACAGCACATAATCCGAGTCAAAAGCTTGCCGTGACCAGATATGTTTCACCTTAGAAAATCTGGAGTTGCGTTTGCCTCAGAAAATCTTTTAATCTGTAGACTACAGTTAGAAATGAACTCAGGCCTACTAGGATGAGAGGCTGTAATTTAACCGCATTTTCGCCAAATCAAAATACTTCCGCCTCTAAATATCATTAAGGCGTGTTGTTCAAATTAAAATCTCAACTAAATACTAAGTGAAATAAAATGAGTAAAAAAACTTTTTAAGTTAAACAGTTTAATTGTGATTAAACATAATAATGTACTAAAAGTTAGAAAATAATTAGGCAAGTAGCAGTTAGCAGTTATCACACCTCTCCTTCATTAGTTGATAAGACTAAAATAAAATCGAAAAAGTCAAGTTCGTTCGTTTGATACAAATATCTCAATCAACTTTTTTTCGAGATGATATGAAATCAGCTATTTTGTAGCGGCGGCCAAATGGATTTTTTTCAAAATGACAGCAGAGATAAATGGTGTATGGAAAACCCATATTGATGAGGTTTTGAGAAAATATGTGATCCGTCATTTTGTAGCGGCCACCATCTTGGATTTTCAAGATCATGAAATACGTAGTTTTATGATGACTACAGAGATAAAGGTGTGTTCCAAATTTCAGATCAATCGGTCAACAGAAAGCGGGTCAAATGTCTATTAATGTGGGTCAGCGCTACAGACAAACATGTTACAAACATACAAATATACAAACATACAAACATGCAAACAGATTACAGGGCAAGCTAAATAAAACCATTTAAAAAAGTCGCATGGGGCCAAATCTGGAGAATACGGTGGATGGGGCAGCATTCGACCAATTTGACCGTGGCGACGGCGGAATTTCCATTTTTTCCATTTTTATTCCACACACGGTCAAAACAAAACTACGAGTCCGTTTCGACTGAAATTTTGACAGAAACCGTTTGAGAGAATGTACTACACGATAAGTAATCTCACATGCGATACTGACACCATTGGGCGATGAGGCTGAATACTTATCGGACCGCCCTATGTATTAACTTAAAAGTGTATTTTAATGTGATGCTTTTATATAAAAAAGATTTTGTCGCTTGTGTGATTATTCAAATAGCATGAGACATTTATGCAAACAGCAGTTCTGATACTTTTTTTTATCCCATTTATTTATTTTAGTCTCATTAGCATTTTAGCTGTAACAGAACCGAATTTTAATCGTGTACATGTCTCATGGTAACCATATCTATAATTAGCACATTAACAGTTGCAATTTGCCAGTATTCCTTCTATACCATTGCATATGGTACATTTACACAGTAGCCATGTAGGCGTAAGAGTATTTTTTCTATTCCATTATCCAGATAGACCGGACAGCGGAGACAGTTGATTGAACATTGTAGAGTTATTTATAGAATAGCAGCCCGATGTGTCTTGCAGAGCAGAGCAGTTGTATGGATGAATCGATCTTATTTCGACCGTGGATCGATCTCCATCGCTGATGATTGTTGCGTGGATGTAGTTATTCTGTAACAACACAAAGATGGTCAATGAGGGGCCTGAGTTTTGAACTCACGATCGATCGCTTACTAAGCGAACGCGCAACTAATGTGGCTACGGAGACCCCCGTTCTTATTACTACTTCTTCTAATTTTTGGCTTTAAGAGGGATTTAAACTTTTTAGTTCATTCGCCTCTATTCTGATACTTATGAACAATCTTTTCAATCACACCAAAGTGTTACTATGGCTAAATTCTACTGTTATGATTTTTGTCCCATACTCCTATGCACATAACGCACTGTGCGTTGCCTTGTGTGTGTGACTACTTTGTTTGATATTGATAGGATTATCTTTTACTTATAGAAGCACCGTATTGATTTGTGAACAGGTTCACTAGACATCAAGCTTCGTTTAGGAAAAGCATAAACTGATACTTGGTTGAGTAAAATATAAGATTAGCATGGTTTCTTGCTATGGTGGCTGAGAGCAGACAAACCACCACAAAAAGTTAATATAATCGATTTAGCGCTTTTTTTTCTAAGTTGCATTAGAGTGGAAAAACTTTTTTTTCTTTGTTTTCGTACGACTTTTAGAGCTTATTAAGACCAACATTTTGCAATGCAAAACTTGTCAATATCATAACCCTACTCAAAGTTATTGATGGTTTTTCACCCAAAAACTCATGATTTCATTTTTTGATTCAGACAAAAAATAACATAGTTTGGAAATTCACACATTATGTAGAGTGAAATATGCTCTTTCAAATGTCGTCAATAAATTTTGTTTATATTTGCACCAGAAAGAATGACAAACAAATTAAGAGTCTTTTTTTTTTTGAGAAGAAATATCAATAACACTGAGTGGAGTTGAGATATTGACAATTTCTGCATCGCAAAATGTTTGTATTATAAAGCTCTAAAAGTCTTTCGAATACAGTTTGCATGTAGATTTTGAAATATAAAAGTTAGAGTAACAAAAACTGTTTTTTTTCATGGTGACCCTAGCGCAATCAGTCACTAAATATATTGATAATTTCAAGAAATAGGAAAAAACTTTGTTCTGCAAAAATGTCTCAAATAACTGGGACCACAATATTCTCGAACTATGTTTACCTCTATCTTTGAAGATGAGAAAGTTATATTTTTTATTTAATCGAAAATTTAGGTCACACTATTTTTGATAACACAAAAATGAGTGCTCTATTGTATGTAGCAAGTTTGTCGAAGACAGTTTTTGTCTAGAGAATAACTGTCGAATATAATTGCAATAACTGCACCTCCTGGACCATTGTGCACTGCAATATACAAATAATTCAGTGCAAATCATGGAGTGAAAATAAAATCAATTTTCCGAATAATCGAGTCCGACCTGTATCAGTGTAGGTCCCAGCTCGCAAAAATACTTATTGTATAAATAGAAAATAGTCATAAATTCGACTAGAGAGTAGTTACATTTTGTAAAACATCCGAAAACAAACCGTATATATTTTTATTTTCTTATTTTGTAACTGTTAGTCCCGGTCAGTCAACGCTTTCCTACCAAAAAGCTCAATGTAGGCCCCCAGGGACCGACGCTGGGCTCAACGTGTTGATTTCTGACCCTGATTGCACCTCTGTTCTCTTCTGCGAATCCAAATGATGTCACCACGAAAGCAACCAGCACCCCAATCGATCGATGCACGATCATCTGCAACATCGCACGCATCATGAAACATTTTGTTCTATCATTCATCTCGACACAGACCGAGAAACTGTCCGCGACGGCGCCACATCAAAATGCCATGGAGCAAACCAACAGCAGCATCTGCTAAAGCTTGACCCACACATTCATGCAACGTGTGTGAATGGTACTCGCAAACTGCAAACAGATCACAACATATTCACTCTCCATGTCGGTGGGAGGGAAGAAAAAACGCAGCGCCGTGATCGTGATCGGTACTTGTGCGAAGCTAACTACTTTTTCACACAACCATCGGCGATTTAACGTAAACAAGTTGGTACTTAGTGATGTTCGAAAAACAACATTCGTAACAAATTACAAACAAGGAGATACATGCGAAGAACAGACTTTTTTGATTTTTTTTTGTCTCTTCCACTCAACTTCATTTCGAAAGTACTCTTATTTGAGAATCCTAGGGGGCTGTCCACATACCACGTGGACAGAAAAAGCATGATTTTAGACACCCCCTTCCCTCTCCGTGGTCAAGCGTGGACATTTCTTATACCCCTCCCCCTGTTGTCCACATGGATATTCCTCCGGTTTTGAGGAAAAAATCAAGAAATTATATTCTTTCGCTTAAATTTCATTTCAAGTTTGTTTCTATTTTCTGTTCCATATGTTTATTGATAAAAATTATAGCCTTACCAATGGTAACGATTTGTCTTGAAATCTTCGATGTTTTTCAACATTTTCCGGAAGCTCATTATTTTCTTCCGAATTCCATTTACGTTATCTCCATATCCATTTTAAAATATCCTTTGTGAGCTTATTCTCGAGTATTTTTATTAAAGCTGGCTGGCTGTTTGAGTTTTCAAAAAATCAGACAATGAGATCAACCACTTTGTTTGAAAACAGAATTTTCTCGCCTAAACATCAATGACTTTCGCTTTTACAGGTTCGGTAGTGCCTGATGGCTATAATGAACATACTAAAAACAAAACATCTGCAGTATCATCGTGATCGATGATACCGTTGACCTACAACCCTTAATTGTTAAATCATGCTAAATATTATCCTGAAAAATTCATGCCGATTCTAAGGAAAAAACCAAAAGCATATTTTTGTAGACATACATCTTTTCGATCATAGATGCACCGTTTTTTCCTGAATATTTCAGCATCCTTCATGCAACTTGACAATTCCATCCTCTCAGAACTTATGCTATGCAGTAAGTTGAAGTTCTTACAAAAATCTTAACAGTTAATAATCTGAAGATGCAATATCTGGTGTGTTAGGCGGGTGGAGTTTTAGAGGTGCCCTAGAAGCGTTCTGGATCGTTGATTTTCATACGTTCAGCTGCTAGCAGTACTTGTTGGAATTCATCGAAACTAGTTGCTTGGTAGAAGCTCATGATACAGATTTTCTTCCAGTCCTACCAGACCCAGCCATAACTTTCTTGAAGCGAAAACTTGCTTCGGGGTTCCATTCACTTGCTATGATTTTTTTAACTCAACATTGTTGTAAATTATTAGCCCTTTACAGTTCGCTACAAATATGTATTTTCGTCGCGTTTATGAAACGAATCGCAGATTGAGATAAGTCCCTTCAAGTGTTTTTCGGTAAAATAAACCCTTATTCCTGAATCCGGTCGGATTTGAAATTAGCACAATGTTGCGTTCTTTAAGAGGGTATTCTAGTCTACTAATTTGAAAAAAATCATTTTTTTTTCTTCATATTTCTCTAATTCAGACATTAAAGAATATACCATAGAAAAGACTTTTCGAAAATCTCATTATTTACCAAGTTATAGCCATTTTAGTGATGCGATATCTTATCTAGTACGGCCATAACGATTAACTTCAAACGCGTTTTTCTCGAAACATGTTTTTCAAACTAGCTTACACGATATCTCAAGTTCTACTTATCCGATCTATGTTTATGTGAATACAATCTGTATGTATCTTTCTATCGCATGAACCTATAAAAAATCATAATTTCGTAACTTTACTATTTTAAAAAAATCTAGAAACTTAAAAAAAAAAGTTTTAAACAGCATTATTTTTTCAAATTTTTATCAAAAAACACGTTTTTGACTTTTCCGAGGTTCATACGATAGTGGCATCTTTACTGATTCAGAATCTGTTCGATTTGTTTGTTTCAGAGAACCAGAAGTGCTGGAATCTTGTACGCCATGGCACAACTTTTTTTTAACCCCCTCACTCGATCAGCTTCTAATTATGGATATATATGTTTCCGTTCAATTTTTGTTTTATTGATATAACAAATAGTGATATAATGGATGGTAAAAATATTCTTTGTTTTACTTTTTCGGAGCTCGAACAAACGTCCGAAATTCGTGTCTCTATCTCCCTCAATCTGATCGAGCCAAATCCTATCGGGTTGTACAAATATTGAAACCTTGAAATGCAGAATGCAAAAGTTTATTTCGTTCGGATTGCGATGTGTCAAATCCGATCGGGGTCCGTAATATGGGTTAATATGTAGTCCATGCATTGTTGCATGTTTGCATGTTTCATGCATGTTTTTCGTGATGTTTCGTTTCTGTGATTTCGGTGAATTTCGACATCTGTAGTGAATCTACTAATTCATGTGCATGAAAGATTAATCTTTTCTTTCAATTAATCAGCAGTAGCAGCATGAACTTTCCAGACAACTCAAAAGAAGCGTATTACAAAAATTACCAGACATCAATGAAGAACAACATCATTGCAAGAAAAAGGTCTCCAGAGATACGGCCCGTACACTCATGGAAGAATTTGTTTTTCGTTTCAATGTTCAGAAATCCTTGTGAGTTCTCGAAAACAATCCAAACAGTTTTGTCATCAAGAACAAAAGCTGAATTCAACCCGCACTTAAGTCGTGATTTTTAATACTACAAAAAATCCAACATTCTTTGTGTTATTGGGTGTCTTTATCCTGGCGGATTTAATGGCCCTCTATTACCGATTGGAATAAATTGGATCCTAGTTCATGTGCGTTACCTTCAGAATATACATTTCAGGAAAGAGGTTCAGTCATATGAAAAAATATGGATGTTTGGATGGAACAAAAATTAGGTGAGAGGACAAAAACATGAAGAACAAAGATGTATGGTCCCCAGTGAAAAATAATATTACTTTTTAGGGATTATAACTTACAATGCCTAATAATCATGTATTATAACGAAGTGTTACTTGATTCGGCTGATCATCCCCAGGGGCAACCCACACTCGCGCATGATCAGCCCAATGTTAGTGATCAACTTGTTTGTCCGTTCTCCGCGTGTTGTAGCGGCTTCCGCCACCGCAGCCGCCCCCGCCGTCGACGCGACGCCTCGATCCAAGTGTTTACGCCTCGTCGTCGGCGCAAAGTTTCGTGCAAGTTTAATTTCTACTTTAGTTAAATTTTAATCACTCGCGGCGACGGTCGATCGCCGTTTTCACAAAACGCTTTTAGTCGGTTTGACTAGTGCGCGCGGCACACTTCCTCTCCCCTGTCCGTTCATCGATCAATGTGCATTTCGCTCCATAATTCGCGGTGCCTTATTCTGCAGTGGAACCCCGCCGCGTGATTTTTATTTAATTTCCGACTCGATTCATCTGCTGCTCTGCTCGGCGTTGTGTGCAGTTTTGTTCTTAACGCTAATTGGAATCGCAATCTGTCGCCAAGGTACGCCAGCACTCATCAGTATCTCGCCCCGCTGAAAATTATTGAGTGGCTTTGTGGTTTTCCGAAGAAGTCGATTGTACTCTCATAACTGCCTGACTGGCTTCCGAAAAGTTCACATCGTTCTTCGGTTTTGTAAACAAGTGGTGGATAAATCTTCTTGCGGTATTATTTCTCAGATTTGCCGGTGGAGTGTGAAGCAGGAAGAGGAGAGAATAAAAATTTCACCGCAAAAATTAAACATACAAACCGGGTGCATTTGGCGAGTGGAAACAAATCCGCGTTCTGCCAAAAGGATATTTTTGCGTTTCTGCAAACAACCAGACCAACAAGGGTAAGTAGTTGCAGCGCCAGAGAGTATTTCAACCGAAAGAATGCGAGAGATGATGCGACATATCTGTAGAGAATTTGAATTTGTTTTTTAAATTAAAAAAAACGCGCAAAAAAGTTTTGATAGTGTTCGTTCACATTTGTCGTTAGAAACTAGAATCGTGATCAGTATTCAAATTTAGTTGTTCGGATATCTCAAAACCGCACCCGTTGACTTTGGGGAGCACAACTTTTTTGGCAAGCAAAACATTGGGTTGTAATCTCATAGTTATGAAAGCTGAATTTAAACGCACAAGCTGAGACGTCGGTTAATCGTTCGACTAATTCAAATAATCGAATATCTGAAATTATAATCGAGTCATTTTGTATCGAATTATTTAAAATCAAAATATGATTACATCGAATAATTGTCACTGTAATAGCGATTAATGAAAGAAGAAATCTTTCTCAAGGTTAATTCTTTTTGAGGCTAAGAATTAGGCTATATAATTTTTTTATCCAACCATCTAACATCGACAACCCGATAGACCAAGCGGCCAGAATGACAGCGTGATACGTGATTATTACAAGAAATAAATATTCGCTCGATTAATCGATTATTGAAAGACAAGTATTCGAATGAATAGAATATTGAAAAATGCCCCAAAGATTAATCGATAATCGAATAAAGCCTGTTACGTTAAATTTCAGACACTAAGATATGCCAGTAAAACAAAAATTCACGTAGTACAACAAAACCGAATGTTTATTTCAGTAAAATAGATTTATATCTAAAACAAGGGAAGCTTACTTCGATGTTAATTACGTTGTCTTTTTCATCTCCTCTTGAAATCATTAATGCCATTCGCTTTCTTCTTGGTTTCGAATAGTTTTCGATTCATCAGAGCCCAGCACATTTCCACTGGGCGAAGTTCTGGACAGTTCGGTGGATTTGCTGTTTATGGCACATATTTGACCTCATGTGCATTATTCCATTCCAGGATGGATTTTGCATAGTGACAAGAGGCCAAATCTGGCCAAAACAACGCTGGAGAGTAAAGGGTGTGTCACATCAAATTGCATCACGGAAAAAACGCTGTAGAAATTCGCCCAGTAGACCGATCCTTTTGAAAATTTTAGACAGTAAAATAAAAACTATTAAACAACTTTTGGCATTTTCTTTTTATTCATACTTCGAGCCCAAGCCCGTATGCTCGCACCTTCCTCTTTACCCCGTCCATAAGGTTCTGTACAACGTCAGGTTGTAGTTTTTTTTGAACAGAAATCCATTTTCTCTTGAAGTCCGCCTCCGATTTGACAACTTTTGGGTTCTTCCGGAGGGCCTGCTTCATAATCGCCCAATATTTCTCTATTGGGCGAAGCTCCGGCGCGTTGGGCGGGTTCATTTCCTTTGACACGAAGGTGAGTGACCCCGTTGACTTCGTACCACTCCAACACGTCCTTTGAATAGTGGCACGAAGCGAGATCCGGCCAGAAGATGGTCGGGCCCTCGTGCTGCTTCAATAGTGGTAGTAAGCGCTTCTGTAGGCACTCCTTAAGGTAAACCTGCCCGTTTACCGTGCCGGTCATCACGAAGGGGGCGCTCCGCTTTCCGCAAGAGCAGATCGCTTGCCACACCATGTACTTTTTGGCAAACTTGGATAGTTTCTGCTTGCGAATCTCCTCCGGAACGCTGAATTTGTCCTCTGCGGAGAAGAACAACAGGCCCGGCAGCTGACGAAAGTCCGCTTTGACGTAGGTTTCGTCGTCCATTACCAGGCAATGTGGCTTCGTCAGCATTTCGGTGTACAGCTTCCGGGCTCGCGTCTTCCCCACCATGTTTTGCCTTTCGTCGCGGTTAGGAGCCTTCTGAACCTTGTATGTACGCAGGCCCTCCCGCTGCTTGGTCCGCTGGACGAATGAACTTGACAAATTCAGTTTATTGGCGACATCCCGGACCGAGCTTCTCGGATCACGTCTAAACTGCTTAACTACGCGCTTGTGATCTTTTTCACTGACGGAGCATCCATTTTTGCCGTTCTTCACCTTCCGGTCAATACCTAACCATTGTATCTCGAAGTATCGTTTTAGTACTTTGCTGACCGTGGATTGGATGATTCCCAGCATCTTACCGATGTCCCGATGTGACAACTCCGGATTCTCGAAATGAGTGCGCAGGATTAATTCACGACGCTCTTTTTCGTTCGACGACATTTTTCCAAATTTACGAAAAATTGACAGTGAAGCATGGCCAACGTGATCTATACACTCTTATCTGATTATAAGCGAAAGCTGAAGATATAATTGCTAAAAATTAAATTTCTACAGCGTTTTTTCCGTGATGCAATTTGATGTGACACACCCTTTAGTGGCTTCTTATGAATGGTAGCAACCGCTTCTGGAGACATTCCTTCTCGTAGACATCTTTGTTGATAATGCCGGTAGAGACGAAAGATTTGGATTTTCGGCCACAACTGCATATGGCCTGCCAAACAAAGTACTTTTTGGGGAAATTTAGACTGATTCTTGGTCCGGAAACACTCGGTCGCGGCATTCCTTCGCATTGTAGTATAAAAAGCGAGACCCGGAAGCTGTTTGAAGTCTTCAAGAACATAAGTTTCTGCGTCCATTATGGTACATGAATATTTTTGCAAAAACTGGGTGTAGAGCACCTAAGCACGGCTTTTTACAGTGAAATTTTGCTTATCATCACGATTGGACACCTTTTTCACTTTGTACGCCTTCAGTCCATGCCTCGGCTTCACTTTTTTGTACACATGATTTTGATTTTCCAACCTTTCGAGCCACATTTCTAACTGGAAGGTTGGGATGTTTCTCAATAATGGCAATCACCTTTCGGTCCATCTGTCGGGAGCATACTTTTCGATTTGTTCCGCTTCCAACCATCCGATCCACAGTTAAGCGCTGATCAAACAATTTGCACCCACTAAACACGGTACTCTTCGGCAGTTTTAGCTTTTTGGCGAGATCGCGTACCGACGGTGTTGGATTTTGCTGCCTTTCGCGTAAAATGCGTTTGCGTACTGCGTTTGAAATATTTCATGAACTACACTGAAAGAAAAGTGTCCGTAATTCAACGTGGACAGGCTTTAAATGAAAATTTTAGACATCACTACGCAAAAGAATTCAATACATTTCAACCCTTAACGAGCTAATTTTAGGTGTAAGAAACAATTTCTTACTGGATACAATACCTCATAGCCTTGAAATATTTCCGGACCGTTGAGAGTTAGCATATATTGAACCATAAAGAACCCCCGGATTGTATAAATGAATTGAAACAGTCGTTGCACAAATATTAATTGAATTTTATTTTTTTTATTTTATAAGTTATACAACTCGACGAATTGTCACCCGAGAAACATTTATAGTCAAATATTGCTTTATTTGCGTATGCGATTTTGAGGTATTCGAAACTGTTCTAGCTATTTCCCGCTTATCCCGTTCAGAGAGCGTCGATTTACGTGGAGCTCTGTCCTTCTTACCGTATCCTCGTGAATTCGCCAAATAATTGAGCACTACACTATGCGATCGTCTAATCCGATAAACAATTTCTCTGATACCAACATTTCCTTGGTGAAATGCATCGATTTGTCTTTCTTCTCTCTCTGTGAGCACTTTTCCCTTCGGCATTCCCACATTTATTGATCAAAACAACTAAAACAACGGATAATGTGACTGGTCCTATAAAAACTTGACACTTGAACAATACAAAAACATTCGTTTACACTCAGCGCTTTCACACACACACATATGAAAATCATGCAGTGTATGGTAGTCACCAATACCTACACACTAAAATATAAATTGAAACATTGTTAGTTTACAATGACACTAATCAGGTCTTATAGAAGTTGTACGGAGTGTATGTTATTCACTTGTAGTTATAATTTCCTGGGTATATTAATATTAGAGCTATGATAGTGATATACTAAACGTGTAAATTCACTTGTATGTGAAAATTTGTGAATTATTCAAACACAGTAGAACCCCGATTATCCGCGAAATTGAGGAAAGGTGATCGCAGATAACGAAAATCCCGCATAATGCAATAAAGGACCAAAAATGAGGTGCAAACATGAAAAAAAACATTTCACCATAAAATATATGTTTTATCAATACAAAAATCATTAAAACAGTGCACAGATATTTAGAAAGACAAAATCAAAACAAATGAGCAAGTGCCTACCACCCACTGGCGAATTTCGGTGAGACCCACTTGCGGAAAATCGAAGTTCTTCTGTAATACTGCTAATTGGGTGTTCCGGACAGTGAAAACTTAGTGATGAAACAAGCATCTATATCGTGCATTTTTTCTCTATCTGTTTGTGTTCAATACGAGAATAAAAAGAGGGCTCAATATATTTATTCTCAGTGACAGAAGATTTCAGAATATGAAAATCAAGATTATTCTTAGTATGTCCCTCTTATCCCCAGTTCCCCTCTAGATAAAATGAAATATTCATCATTCAAAAAAAGTCTTTCCGAACAGAATTACCGTGTTTTCAATATTTTGCTTAAAATACGAATGGGAATCCTCGTTTTTCCCTATATGCGCACTGAAAAAAAACTCATCAATGAGAATAGTTGTCTTCGTCTTCGACTGCTCGAAGCTAGACAAATCAATGAATTCAATCATTTTGCTCCGTTCTTGATATCAACATAAATTTAGCCTGCTCGGCGATCTTCCTTTCCCGGAATCAGCGCACACTACTACACGATGCCAGCAATATGAAATTGACTTACTACTGCTCCGGGAGTGGGTCATCAAGTGCACCACTTGATGCTGTGAGGGATCACTGAAGGGTTTCGTCTCTAGCGTCAGGCCGCTTCGACGGTTATCTTGTTGCTCATTTATGGGTTACTGGTTTGTTTGGTTATTATTATTATTGTTACTACAACTATCGTCTTGTCTCTCGTTCTCGTCTTTGGCAAGCTCGGATGAATTCATAATGCAGAGCAACCGCTCAGATCTGATGTGGTGCAATGACTGGCCCGATTCAGCCGTATGTGTTGGCGGAGCAGCGAAGGTCTCCGCAGTTTGGATATTGGTTTTTCTCCTGTGAGTGCCTTTTTTTCCTTTCACAAGGCTGAGCTGATGATGTCGCCAGTGTCCGAATCGGCGTGGGTTGGTCATCGAGAAACAATGATGGCATTTCAGCTGAACAGAATCTTCGCTCGGGTGGATCAGTAACAGTGGAGGAAGCTTATGAGATATAGTTTACGTCACCTTCCTCTGACGATTTACAAATTGATATTAACTGCTCATCAATATTATCACATTATTATGTAAAGTATGCGGCATATGGGAGCTTCATCCAAAAGCTTTAGAGTAGCTCAACCACCCTTCTAGACACTCGATGTCACGGTATCACAATGTTGCTAATAAATGAAGCAGTCAGCTGCTATGTAATCAGGTGAAAAAGAAAGCACAGCTCGCGTGAATGGTAATTAGATTTGACACAACGCGGGTACTAATAGAAATCTCGCGTTCGTTTGACAAGCTCCCCTTTGAAATTACTCAACCATAGGCAAGAGGTGTGAGTTCATCTATAGTAGCATGTTTGAGATAAGACAGAGCTTGCAGTGTACATTGAGGTACACTAACAAGTTGATTCTGTATTGCATTACTATAATCGGGCATTTTTACAGCACCCCAAAACAAGTATCCGCCCTGTTTCCGGCGCAAGTCAGCACTTGCCCGCCACGCACAGGTAACAAAGGATGTTTAATTTCAGCCGATGATTTCATAACACCGCTTCGCCTTCTCTTATTTTTACTCACGTGTGAATAATCCGGACGCGGCGGCCGTGACGCTATAAACAGGAGATGCCCACGCACTTCGCGTCTCGCGCGTCCGCTATTTGCTCCCCCTCTCCACTCGAGTGCTTGGCACTATGACCGAAGAGACAACATCGAGCGCGCGCGACCGTCTCGAAGGTTTTGAATGGTGCAAACATTCGAAACGCCGATTAACGACGCAACGTTGCGCTCAACGCTTGTTGTGTGTTGTGTTGCCAGCTTGATGCTGCACGGATTCGCTAATTCCTTAGTGAATTAGGCATGGTTGTGTTGTGGTGCAAATTCATAGTTTTAATTTCATAGGTAATCTTTTTCGATCAGAGGATGTGATAGGATCGTTTTAAATGAGTGTTCATTGATTCGTTTCATGATTTCTCAATTTTGGATACAAGAGCGTGGATGATCACTAATTGTTAATTCATGATTTGCAAGTAATTTACCCGAATTGCTATTCTCTGAACAATCCAACTTTACATCACAATTTTATACCTGTTGGTGATGAGTTTCACGAATAAACAAAACGTTGAAAACATTTTTATATATTTTCTATATTGGGGTCAACTCTGCGAAATTGAAAATGATGCGTGTAACGATTATTAAAGGATTTCAAACGCATAATAGTGAAAATAGTAAAACAAATAAACAATTCCATGAATAAAGTAGGTATGATTTCTGCATTTTACTCTCTGCTTGCGCTGTGAGGGAAGCGCGACAAATAACATGTTTGCATACAATTCGGCGTTATTCTTCATTATCTAGGATGACATTGCGCATTTCGAATCGAGTGACTCGTTTCGAGATAATTCAAACTCGAATCGAATTGATTTTAGTATTATGTATCTTTTTCGAATTAATATTTTCTGTGTACTAGATTTCGAGCAAAATTTGTCTCGAAGAGAAACGCCAAATTTTTGGGTTTGTAAACTAAGCAAAATCCACAGCTATTGCAAATATCAATACCGAAAAACAATTTCATTTGATATTATATTGGAATTGTGATCGAACAGAAAAGATCGCGAAATGTTTTTGACGACAGCGATAGTAAAGAAGAGAGCACGCTTATTCACAGAGGTGGGAGTTGGGGGGATAAAAGCGACTCTCTTTCGCTAAGTGAAAATGAGTGAGTTGGGCTCATATACGTTTCCGATATAAATGATAATAATTATTTTTTTGTTTCAAGGTTTCGGCAGTATATCAGATTTAGTCGAGAAGCATTTAAAAATATTTTAGATACAACCGTTTTCAAAACAACTTTCAGAAGTACTGCCACTCCTGCAGCTTTGAAATTAGCAGCCGTTTTGAATCTTCTGGCTTCTGGTCGTTAATGTAATGAAGGAGTAAACTTTTCACTTATGGCTCAACCAACAGTTTCATCTGTGTTCAATGAAGTGATACCACTTCTGAAAAGAAACTTGTGCGAAAAATTGATCGAATTGGATACAGCATCGTTTAATGTAAAAAACCAATATTTCTTCGACAAATTCAAGATACCCGGTGTATTGATGGTACTAATATACCCATTCTAAGGCTTACGGAAAATGTACAAATTTACTGCAAATATGATGCTTATTGTATTTCTTCGTAATTCCATAGTGCTGAAATTTAAGTATTGTATTTAAACTCACGAACTTGTACAAATAGACGTCAAAACCAAAGGAAATGCAATTGAAATTTTCTTTTATGTAAGGTTTAGTATTAAAATCAACGTTCCACTAGCATTTTCCCATACGACGATCACCCATTTCTTATCGAAACATTAGTTCTCGTTTCGAGTTAAAAAATGCTCGAACACAATGTTACGTAATGTCAAACTCCGCTCAAGACTCTACTACTGCCTAATTCATTTCGCTCGTTTCGAGCTCGCTTCGAATTTCATAATGGTAAAAGTGGTTGAAACGAACAAAAATCACTCGTTTCGAAATGCGAAATGCCACCCCTGGTTACCTTATTCGTTTTTATATTTTTTGTGGCGATGCCTATTAATCCTTTTACGGGTACTGGCAACTGTTTTTCCACCAACTAAAAATATTATATCAGTATTTTGCATAGCCAAATCCTTCTAAAGGTATCTGGTAATACTCCTTTTTTTTTGGCTGCTAAAAATGTACGATATTAATTTGGGGGTTATTTTTATGTAACAAAACCACGACTTTAGGGCGCCGGCAGAAAATCCTGTTTACATTCGTTGAAAATGCAACAAGTTGAAAAGTTTTTCACTGCAAACGTACTATTTAGGATCTACTTTGTAAGATCATGTAGTTTTTAAAAATAAAATAAATGGTCTATTTGATCAAATTTCAATTTTTTACTTTGAAACACGTTTTTTTGAAACAAGTTTTTTACGCTGCACTAGAAACACTGTTTTAATTTTTGCATAACCATAGGCGCAATAAAGCAAATTTACAAGGCAGTGTTTTTGGGATTAGCGGATCGTGGCAACTATATTACCACCTATTTTTTCAACTGTTTCAATAGTTTAAATTTTTTTAAAGATAAATATGTGTTATTCCTCATGTAAGGATTATGTTCTCTGAAGTTGGAGTCGATTCGTTACATAGTTTCCACGGCCTTGAAAATTATTCTACATTTGCCAACAGCAAGCACTTATCAGTTGACAAAAACAAAGGAGTGGAGATGACTTGGAAGATAACGATACTTTATTATTCCCAATGTTTCGAAGGTGCACATTTTTATAATGAAGGCTTTCCAAATTGGTGTTCTAATAAAAACGCCAAATTTGCGTCGACCAATTTTAACCTTACCACCCTTTTTGTGTAACAAAAGTAACATCTATTTGTATTGTTCTTCTACAAAGTCTCATTCGACTTTGGAAATATATAACTAACTAATCGAATCAAAAAATAAACCCGTTAGCCGAATTATTTCATTTGTAACCTAGAATATTCAAGTACGGTGAATTAACAGGTGTGCAAGTTATTTTATTTTTTTCCTGTGTTATAGTGACTTTCAAAACTTTTGGCTGGTTTCTTCACCTTTACTTCCTTTTTTGTTATAATGTCGGGAGTGAGAATTGAATCCGTGACTTTTAGCGTTAGAGGTAGGAATGTTACCACTACGCCAGATCGCCTCCGTCGGTATGCAAGTTAAAATGTTCCAAATAATTTTTAAGGGAACATTTATTTTCGAATTCAACCCGGATACACATTCTACACATTTTGCTCATCTCAACGCAGACAAATTGTGGACTTCTTACCAATAAAACTCTGTTTAGTTCGTTTTGACGAAAACCATTCGACGACCCGTTTTTCGACATCTTTATATTCGGCGAAGTGCTGCTCTGCAAGTGCATGTCCCATTGAAGCAAAAATGAGATAATCCCCTGGTCCCGTCAGGGCTGAAGAAAACGGTGGGTGTGATAATGTGATAACGCCTTAATATCACTTTACCGTGTCTTCGGGTCCTTGATCCAATGATCAAATATAGGGTTGGGGAAAAAGAAATGTCGTATTTCTGATCGAAATTTGACGCTTTATTTAACATACTTAAAATTATCCAATTTAAGTCAAATATGCGCCGTTCTGTTCGCAAACTTGTTGCCATTTAGAAGGCAACTTCATTTCCCCCATTTCCCTTCATGATTTCAACGATTTTATCGGTTTCCACGACGATTGGCCTACCAGTACGGGGTGTATCTTCGACAGCCACTACACCAGAACGAAATCGATCAAACCAACGCTGTGCTGTGCGAATCATTACAGTATCGGGTCCATAAACTACACGAATTTTTTCGGCCGCCTTCGTTGTAGTTTTACCTCGCAGGTAGTAAAAACGTTAAATATGGCGAATTTCTAGCTTGGTGGACTCCATCTTTAACGCGCTATAACTTGAGACTGAAAATGACAATCACAACAGTGTCAAAACGACACTTGTAGCGCAGATTGTCGTATTTAAATAGCCGTATAGTATGACCCGATGCGATAAGTACAACACAAGATATGTTTAAGTGTTGCCACATATTGACAATATACGACATTTCTTTTTCACCAACCCATATTTAGGTCATATGGAGTCTATTCAATTTATTTTTCAAGTGCATTTTACGCGGAAAAAAAACTTGCTACTTTTTTCTCATGCGCTGTAAAATGTTTTCCGTCAAAGGAAAAAACGATTTTGTAACTCTGACTTTGTTCATTTACGTTTTTGGTCGATGTAACGAGAAGTAAAATAAGATTGAAATAAAGTTTAGAACACCTCAACAATACTGAAATTTCAGTTTCTGCTATAATTTCAGTTGGGCCCCTATGATTTTGAACGCTAGCATTGATTTAAGAAAAAAAACTAATTTGTTCATTTCATCTGCTTATTTTTACTTTTAATAACAACACTTTTCCTATGTAGTGAACTATTATAAGAAAAGTAACATACATAAACAAAATCTGTGACGTCACAGATTTAAAAATCTTCCCACCTTTCATTTTCCATCTCGATGCTACATCAACTATTTGCACCCCAGCAAAATTAACAACGGGTAAAAGTTTACATTTTATAGAACTAATTGAAGTTGTATTCGCCTGTCGAACTTATAAACACAAGATTCGTGAACTGTAATTTTGACCTTATGACCGCTAGACCACCGAAAGCGTCTTTTCTAAGAATTCGACGTTCGTCTCAAATCCCAACGGCAAAGGCTAAGAAAGAACTCAAGCCAGTTGGAGTGTAAAGGGTGGAACAAACAAAGTTAAGACGAAGAAGATGTGCATAGTTTGGTTAATTCTATTTTTTGTTTATTAAATTTCCTTATTTTCTTGTAGTATCAATATTATACAAAAACAATATTCAGTTGATCTTTCACTCTGTCATATCCAAACGATCGTGCCTTCCGCTTCACTTCCACCATTAATTTTCGCACAGCGGCCTCGTCGGACTTGTTCGCAGTAGAATGCAAGTTGAGGCATTCCACCGATCAACACGAAACTATTTCAAATCAATATTTTTGTTTGCTGAAACTGTGTCAACTTGTTCGGCGCAAGGCACGATGCCATTTTACGGTACTAGTATTTTTTTTAATTACGATCACGACTAATTTTTTAAAAAGGGCTTGTGCAAAAATGATATTATTTCAGAAAATAAACTATAACTCCAAAACGAGTTATTTGATCGAAAGTGTGTCTCAGGCAAAATTATAGATTATATATATTTTTTTTTGTTCTGGAAAAAGTATACTGAAAATGATTTTCCATCGAAAACCATTGAAGATAAAAATTTGAAATTGAATATCTAATTTTTTTCTAAATATAAATTTTTGACACAATAAAGCCCATATTGTCTCCAACAACTGGTTTATCATTTGATCCTGGGCAAATGAAAAATTATTTTTTTCTGAAATAGAATACCTACAAAATTCTCGACAAACAATGAAGTGTAAGTAATTGCTCAAATTTTCATGAAAAAAATATCAAACATTTTCTTAGAATTACATTGAAAAATAATCATTTTGAAAATGGAATTTGTTTTTT